>NC_089046.1:14270714-14586428 GCF_034140825.1 Oryza sativa Japonica Group
GCGTCTAGCGACGGCGCCGGCGGCAGCAGCTGGCATTGGCGACTGCCGATGGCGGCGGCGGCAGCGGCGGACACGGCGTCAGGGCGGCTCCTAGCTGCTTGCTGGTGGTCGTTTTGCTGGTGGAGGCCGACTCCTTCCCCTTTGCTGGTAGAGGGCGACTGCGCAGTGGCAGGATGTTTTGCTGGTGGAGGCCGACTCCTTCCCCTTGCTGGTGGAGGGCAACGGCGCAGCGGCGGTTTACGGAGGCGGTGGCTGGCGTCGGTGGCAGCGGCGACGGCAGCCGTGACTGTGGAGGCGGTGGCGACATCGGCGGCGGGGAAGGAGTCGGGTGCGAGGTGAGGATGGTGACGGCGAGGTGGCTGGGCGTTCGGCGGCAGCGGCTGCGGTTGTGGTGACCGTGTCTGCGGTCACCGGAGGCATGGCGGCCTTGGACGGCTAGCCGAGGGCGTGGGAGACGGCTGCATCTGGTCGGCGCGGCATCATTTGGTGGAGGGGTCGGAGACCGGCTTGGCGTAGAGAAGCGCAGCCGATGGCAGCGGAGGCCGGCTCGGTGCGAGAGGCGCGGGCGGCGGAGATGGAGGCAGGCTTGGCGCGAGAGGCGCGGGCGGCGGAGATGGAGGCCGGCTTGGCGCGAGAGGCACGTCCGGTGGAGGAGGCCGGCTTGGCGCAGAGAGGCGCGGCCGGCGGTGGAGGAGGTGACCTAGTAGTGAGGAGGAGCTGCCGGTGGGTGTGGTGGTCTTTGGCGCATGAAGGCTGGCCGGCGGGGGACGCCGGTGCAGGGGTCTCTCATGTCGGCAAAGCTTGTGTGGTGGTGGAGCATCGGTGCCTCAGACGTGGATTCGCAGGTGGTGAGCGGCGGGTGAAAACCTAGTCCGGCCTTGGTTGGACCGACAACGATGGTTATCCCCCCTCCTGAGGGCGTTGTTGTGCTGTCTCACCCCTCAAGGGTGGTTGCCGGGCGAAAGCCCAGTCTTGGCTCCTTTGAGTCCTGACGGACGACGGCGGCGGTTTTCCGTCGCTTCTCTTCTTGAAGACGTCGTTTTTGGCATTCCCTAGGGGGCGTTCTCGTCTGTGTCCCTTTGTTGGTCTAGTGGCGGTCGGTCACGCTTAGCGGCGGCCGGTCCGGTGTTAGCCTTCTCCTGGGCTTGTGTGTTGGCGATGTCGGCGTGTGGGTGGTGGTATAGTTTTTTCCTTTTTCCTGGTTACGATCCTACTGGGTGTAATCTTGTAATTTTTTCCTGCTTTATCAATAGAACTTCGCACCGTCTTGTGCGAGTCGTTCAAAAAAAACTGGTAAAGATAGGTGGTTTAAAGTGAGAATGTTTGTTTTTCCATAGTCCGAGTTGCAGCAATGGCAAGAAAAAGTGGTCTAAGATGCAATTTACTCTTAAAAAAATAAAACATTTTCCCATCGATTTTCACTTAAATCAATAGTCAATTATTTTTTACCATTAGATCTTCTTCTACTTGTAGAACGAATTACAATGAATGTATTTACATTTTATAGCCACATATTTTCCCATGCAAATATACCATGTGAAGGAGAGGGTACACAAACCAGTCTTCACGAGTTGAGAATATTGCATCAAAAGAGGGTGGGAGAAGGCACCTGAGCTTAACTTGGCCTTACTTTTTTAGCGTTGGGGGCATGTAAACTAGCAACTACAAGAGGATTATATAGCAACCAAACTATATTCATACTAGAAATATGCAATTTGTTGAAAGAATTTATTTGGTCTTTGGAACACAAAGATTTTCTATAGTCCTTTTAGATTTTTTTTTGGCAATTTGATTGGATAGGCATTATGGTCTTCACATAAAGGATCATGTAATCCAAATCTACTTAATTCATACCAAGTGCAGGCTAATTAAAATAATTGAAGAGTGACTGGTTTTGATTATATAATTTGTAATATTTAATTCAATTTATTTTAGAAAAATATTTAAATCATGGAAACAATCATAATTCATCTTTTGAAAAGAGTAAACTTCACTCTGGGTCATCTTTTATTAACAATGTTTTGCTTCGGACCACCCTTTAACCAAGGTTTTCACTTTGGACTATATAATTTTACCTTTATGGTACTTTCCTTAACTTTTCTATCCATCTACATTCAACTTGTTATATATAAAAAAATGGTCTATATACAGCTATTGGAGTTCATTAACTAGTAGAAGCCTACTTATTCAAGATCATCCATATGCTTGAGAAATATGCTTGACAAGAAAGTTGGGATGGTCTAAAGTGAAACAAATACGAATTATCCAGTCCAAAGTGAAAACATTAGTTCAAGGATGATCTAAAGCGAAACAATGGTAATAAAAGGTGTATCAAATTAAAATTTACTCTTCCAAAAATAACGTTGCGTGTGTAGTTATATTTAGCCATCCAATCGGCCGCGTAGAGCCGTGCACACTCTATACGAAATGTTCCCGATGAATTGCATAACACACAATGCAAACATATTACAATCTGCAAGCCAATGCATTTAACATAGCTATATGTCCCACATAATCTATCCATTAATAAAGTGTGAGAGCCTATATCAATCTTTACCTGCTTACAGAAAAGGTGGTTAATTTTTTTAAAAGAGTAAATTGTACCAGCGGCTCTTAAACTAGTAACGAGGTTTCACGTAGGTCCACGAACTTGCAAAGCACATATGGAGATCCCTAACCTGTGTTTATTGTATCACTTCAGTTCAAAGCCTCGTTTGACTATGATCTTGTCTACGATGACATGTCATGTGGATAAAAACATTACATTTTTCTTCCTTTTCCTCCTTTTCTCCCTTCTTCCTCTCTCCAACAAGCAATGGCATCAGCAGCAACGATAGGCAAAGGGATTCCTCTAGCGTTGGCGACCACTTTAAGGATTCCTTTAGCCTGTCGCTAGTACCACCATTGCCCGTCGTCGTTGTTGGTGCTGGTGCTTGTTGGAGAGAGAGGAAGAAGGGAGAAAATAAATAAAAAAAAGTTCCATGTCATTGTGCATGTGGCATGCCATGTAGGCAAAGACCAAAGTCAAACCAGGTTTTGAACCACAATGATATAATAAATCATATTTAGGGATCTCGGTACACGCTTTGTAAGTTCATGGATTTAGATGAAACCTCGTTACAAGTTTAAGGGCGACATGTGCAATTTACTCAGTTTAATAAACTAGTAATATGCCTGTGCTAATGCAACGACACATTTTCATAATTATTGTAAATCAAACCACCAATACACATGATTATATATTTTGACAATATAAATATAAAATATCTAAAAAACCGAATATCCAAACAAAGATGTACCTGTATTTGTGTGCACAATAAAGGATTTGTGTATATTTGGTTTAATAATAATTTTATATACTCATAAACTTATTAAATTGTATAGACTTTTGGATTCAATCATCCCGTAAACATTATTCATAATTCATTCAACTTAAATTTTAATTTGTATAAACTTTTAGAGTCAATCACCATAACTCATTCAACTGAATTCAGGCATAGATTTGTCAGAAGTATTTATATGTTGGCATTACACCCAATGTGTTGACCTTCATTGCAAAAACTTCAGTTATTCACTTATAGTATATTCAATTACAACTTTAAAACAACAACATTGTGGCAGATATTTTTAAGAATTTAATGTTGTGGACCTTTAGTGTATTATGTAAAGGGAATAGTTATTTCAGCAGGGTAAGCTAGATATCTGGACGATTAAATCAATATGAGTTAGGATATGTATTTACAAGCAAAAGTGGATAATTGTATTTTCAGATTTGGAAGAACCAACTTCCAAGCATCAATCAGGTTTGCTTCGAATCATTTAGGCAAATTTTGCTACAGAACATCGCAAATGTGTGGTTTTAGCTCAGGGACACCGTAAAAACAGAGTTTTGGGAAAAGACACTCCATAACTGTGGATATTTGCCGATGGACATCACGGCATCTAAATGAAACTTGCCGTGCTGATGTGGCAGTCGGGAGCCCGTTTTTTAACGTGGTCGGACCGAAATGCCCCTGCGCCTTATCTCTTCGTATTGAGCCGTTTTGGCTCGATTCGCCACCATCACCGATGAAAGAACTTGCTGGTGCAAGAACTCGCGGTGGCTGTGTGGCCTGATGCAGGTGGCCGGCGACGTAGGGCAGCGCACTCGTGCAAGAGCAGCGGCCGGCGCGGTGGTGGTGCGGCGGCGCGGCACGCGGCGCCCGGGCAGTCTGATGAGGGCGGGCGGCAACGCGGCGCACTCGTGCAAGAACAGCGGCCAGCGCGAAGGTGGAGCAGCGGCCCCGCGAAAACAGAGCTGCAGCCGGCACGGTGGTGGTGCGGCGGCGCGGCTCGCGGCTGCAGCAAAAGACGACCGGCGCCACCGTAGACGATGACGCCGTAGACAACCGCCGCCTCCTCGTGGTGTCCCTGGGCTCCGTCTCCATCGCCAACCCGTCCATAGCCTCGTCGAGTTGTAGGGCAGGCTCTTCAAGCGTTCAAGCATCAAGCAACAACGAGCACATCCAATTCACCAAATCCAACAAGCAACAAGAAGCAGTCAAGTAGCCAGTCGTCCTCTTCGTCTTCCAATCTTCTCCAAGCAGCAGCAACACCAAGCAACTCCAGATCCAGGAACATCGTTCTTGCCTCATCCACACGCATGACGCATCCATGTGCACCGGCGGCGGGAACCCCGTCCAAACCATCAGCCCTATCGTCCCTCGCTACGCGCGGCTAGTCGTCAATCACAGCGTCGTCCTCGCTGCACATTGCGGCACTCGTCAACGCCAACCGTCGCCGTCGCTCATCATGGCGCGCAGCCCTTGGTCCTCTCCGCTAATCAGGCCTAGTCGTCCGCCAACTGCAAGCCGTCTGCCTTCGTGCCGGCTGCTGCTCTTGCACGATTGCGCTGCGCTGCGTCGCCGGCCGCCCACATCAGGCTACACAGCCACCGCAGGCCGCGCCGTTGCTGCATTCGTCGAGCCGCACTCAGCGCGTCGAGAGAGAAGTGGATGGCTTTCCCCACCTCCACCGCCGCCGGCTTGGAGATCATCGCCGAGGAGGGCCCTAGCGGAAGCAGCGCCCAGCAGCAGCAGGCATAGCGTCCGGTGGCGGCGGCGGGGCGCGACAGCGGAGGCACGGCGGGGATGGGGAGCGGCAAGTTGTCGGTGGACGGCGGCGGCGGCCGCCGCGCATTGTAAGAATCGCCGCCGCGGGTGTTGCAGGAGCTCAAGAACACGCTGTCCAGCCTGCAGCAGACGTTCGTCGTCTCTGACGCGACGCGCCCGGACTGCCCCATCTTCTACTCCAGCGAGGGGTTCTTCAACATGACCGGCTACTCCTCCAAGGGAGATAAGGCACAGGGGCATTTCAGTCCGACTACATAAAAAGGGGCTCCCGACCGCCACGTCAGCAAGACAAGTTTCATTTAGATGGTGCCGTGTCCATTGGCAAATATCCACGGTTATGGAGTGTATTTCCTCAAAACTTTGTTTTTGCGGTGTCCCTGAGCTAAAACCACACAATTATGATGTCCTGTAGCAAAATTTGCCAATCATTTATCTACTAGAATATACTCCGCGTGTTGCTGCGGAAATTAGTTGCAATAGAAGAATGTTTGCCTGAGCAACAAAGCTTGTAATATGTTGATTCTATGGAGGAAAACTCTCATACAAAGTAATACTTGTATTAGGACAACCATATCACATATAAAGAGCCATGCTGTGTCATAAGTACATATGGTTGAGCATGGAACCGTAAGCATTAAGCTTTATTGTTGAGAAGCAAAAAAATTTACATGGATAAATACGGCAACAGGAAAGAGCGAATTCCTGGAAGGAAACATATAACCTATAAGACTAATTAAGGCCAGAAAGAACATGGTGAAATATTTAGGCGTCTATCTCAAGAGGACTTGTATTTACATGCCGAACAATATGAGATAAACCATCTTAAAAATTTCGATAAAAACACCGACATTGGAGGATTAAAATATTCCACAGCTAATGAAATTGATTTTACTCTTAATTTCTTACGGAAGAAAATTGCATGGAACAAAGATGCACATGTTTCTACCTTCATAGGTTAGCATATAAGATCTTCATGCCTCCATGCTAGGAATCTTGCGCTGCATGCATGGCTTGCTCCATTGCAGGTAGCTCTTTAGTCCCATGCATGGCTAGCTATACCATCGACCAAGTGAAGCCATGAACACGATTAGAAGAAAATAACATTAGAAGAACACATAAAAATACTCAGAATTTAATGGAACAGAAAATTCATGGTCAAAACAAAACGCAATCCTCATTATTGATGAAAATAAGAACAACGAAAACTATAGAAACATAATAAATCAGATTATGAAGTGCATTAGAGATTAATAGATTTTAGATCTTGAGCAAAGCAAGATGACCAGAGGAAACACACAGATACGTAATCAACACTAACTTGTACCGGCTATTCATATGCAAGATGCAACCAAACAAAAGCCTCCATAGACCGAATCTATTGGTGACTTCCATAGATTGAAGTTGCTTGCTAACAGTAATTTATAGGTATGAGAGAGACTTAAAATCCACGGCCAATAGAGGAAGCGATTAGTTCAGCAGTAAATGGGGAGGCGAGCAGCCTAGGAGAGGAAACAACGCAGCTTTGCGATGGATCGGCAGAAGGGAAGCGGAAGAGGGGTGTGCGTTGAGGGAGAAGGCGGTGAACGCGCGCGGGGGACGGGGGAGGAGAAGCGAGCGTGGCCGGGCTAGTGGGGAGAGCGACCGGTGGCGGGCCCGTGCCTGGCGCGCGTGGCGGCTGGTGGGGAGGGGAGAAGTAGCGTGCCATGGGGAGAGGAACTGAGAGCGTCGCGCGGGAAGAGTGGCCGGCGGCGGGCCTGCGCCTGGCGCGTGCGGGGGATGGTGGGGAGGGGAGAAGTCGCGCGCGCGATGGGGGAGAGGACCGCGCCCGGCGGCGGTGGCGGAGGATTTGATGCGCTCGGTGGAGGAGGGAGGCAAAAGAGCTATGGGATGGAACACATCGAGCCGTTGGGAGCATGTGATCGAACGGCTGGGATTAAAAGAGTGACGTGGCTTCACCAGAACTCAGCAAAATCCTAATAACTACACTAAGTGGGGATCACTTGTATAGTATTATAGGATTATAGGATTACTCATACTCTCCATGTATGCAAAACCTGTTCTTTCAATGCAAATTACAGACCATACTGAGGGCCCCTTTGAATCGCAGGGTAGAAAAAACGGAGGAATATGAAAAACACAGGATTCTGACAGGAATTGAAGTGTAAAACAGATAACTGCAAAACACAGGAAAAACACAGGAATGGTCGTTTGATTGGAGCACAGGAAAAACGCAGGAATCGGATGAGAGAGATAGACTCAAAGGAAATTTTCCAAGAGGTTGGAGCTCTTGCTAAATTTCCTCCAAAATCCACATGCAATGTGCCATTCCGTAGAAATATTTCATAGGATTTGGAAAGCTTCAATCCTTTGAATCAAAGGGCTAAATAGAAAAATTTCCTATAGGATTTGAATCCTATGAAATTCCTATATAAATCCTTTGATTCAAAGGGCCCTGAAACATCAAAATCACGTCAGAAAGATCTGCATATTTTCCTTTGTACAACAGGATAATAATCAACAAGTAAAATATGCAGATTGATGTTCACTTTATAAATCGAAACAGAACATTAATTCAGAAGCATTACATGACCAGGTCTTCAGAAAACAAACCCCAACTTTAAGTCACAGCATGCCATGAAGCTCTTTCATATCAATAATGTGGTGGTAAACATTTGATGAATGTATAGTACCAAACAACTTTGCATTTATGTAATGAATGTCCTATACCAAAAAGTTGATGAATGTACGCTACCAAAAAGAGCTGTCTAGATTAATTCTGCTCCTCACAATAGAAATGAAATTGTTCCTAAAATATGCAGTGAATAAATAGTTCCATCGTAGCAAATTATCATTTCATTTGTGCATTGCCATTGACAAATTCAAATATGTACATATATATTAACTCAAATATGTCAAACATGTAAATTTAACATTGGTCGGAGGGAATCGTGAGACGGCCAGCTTAGGTAGCAGTTCAAGCTCTACATAGTACACTTATAAGTATTGGATTAACTACTTTGTATTGGTTATCTGAACTATTAAAATCTAACTACCAATATGACCCTTCTTTTTCTAGTTTGCTTATTTGACTCTACTTTTTTTTAAAGCGAACGCTCCGTTTGGCCCTGTTTCTGTAGCACTGTTAAGTTTCATTTTAAAAAAGAAAGAAATATAATTACCTTTCGTAATGACTAAAATACCCTCGACCAAACCCTATCCATATCTATTCCGTCTCTCTCTCTCTCTCGGCGAGTGCTGGCGGCGGCAGCGGCGGCGGGTGGAGGGAGGGAGCGGCCGTGGTGGCGGCCGCCAGGCGCGGAGGGAGGGGATCCGCACGGCGCTGCCTCGCGGAGGGAGGGAGCGGCAACGGCCTGAGAGGAACTTCCTCCCGCCGCCCTCCTTGTGCAACGGCTGCCGCACGACGGTGGCTAGATGAAGAGGATGGTCGGCGGCGTCTCGACGAGGCGGAGGAGCGGTGGCGGCTCGACGAGGCGGAGGAGTGGCGGTGGCGGCTCGACGACGAGGAGGAGGGGCAATGCCGACAGGGTGGATCCGGTGTAGGCTCGGCGACGAGGCGACGGATCCGGTGGCGCCGAGGCACGCGCGCGGCGCATCGAGCGGCGCCGAGACGCGGGTGCGATGTATCTGGCTCCGGCAGGTTGATGAAGGTGGCGCGGCGGTGGCGGACTTCGGTGGGGAGGCGACGGTTCTGCGGGGAGGGAGGGAGCACCGGCATGGGCGGCGCACGGTGAGACGATGGATCGGTGACGCAGTGGCGACATGTTTTTTTCTTTTATTTTTTTGGTTCTATAAATATGTGTCTATGTATTTGTGTTTGAGGCAATTTAAACCGCATTGAATAAAAACTTTAAGAAGCCGGGTTAAATTCACAAGGGTATAAATGGAACTTTTGTTTTGAGTTAACACTGTCATGTTGACTTCACGGAATAGGGCCAAGTCTCATATTCGTTTATAAAAAAAGGGTCAAATGAGCAAACTCAAAAAAGCAGGGCCAAATTAGTAGTTAGTCCTCAAAATAGGGTCAAAAACACAATTGCCCCATAATATTTCCAACCTTTGTACTGCTGCCACTGCAAATTCCATACAACTAATCAGAAAATTGTTTAGTTCAAGGTGTGAAAGTGCATCTAGGACCCCGTAATGGTTTTGGGTTAATGACAACACAATTTGAGGTTCACTAAGATGAATGCAAGGATGAAAAGGAGTGGAACTTGAGCATAAAAGCATTGTGGCATCTTTTGTGGTAATCGCCTTTCTAAACCATGTATATCTTGTGTTCTTGAGTATTAGGATGCCGTACTATTAAGAGGGATACCACATGCATATAATTGATAAAATACTAGTGCTCAAAATCCTTTACTTGATGTGTTCTTGCATTTTTCTTGTCAAACTATCTGATTTTGATCAGACTATCCGAAATTTCACAGAACTTTGCTCTCTGTCTTTGGTCTGAGTGTTGGCTCAAAAATATCGGACTATCTGATATAAGGTCGGATTGTCTGATACCTCAGAACTTCACTCTATGTTTTTGAATTGCTTTTTATTCCTCTTGAGTGATTTTCTCCAAGTCAAATCAGACTATCTATCCGATGATACAGACTCCAAAACTCAATGGAACTTGAGTATCTGTGAGGATGAAGTTCTTGGTTCAAAAATATCGGACTATCCGACATGACATCGGACTATCCGATCTATCAGTTTGTCCAAAATTCTTCAGAACTTTGTTCTCAATCTCTGGGTTGCTTGGGGCTCAAAAACATCAGACTGTTCGATGTCATCTCGGACTTCCCGAGGTGGGATGAAAAGATTCTCTCCCAACGGCCACATTTTGGAGGGATCTATAAATACCCCCCACCTAACCCATTTCTAGGGTTACCCAACTCATTCATTCTCATTCGCTTTGGGTTGAGCTTTGTGCTAAGGTGCTTTGGATCTTTGAGCTCTTTCTCCCTCTCTCAAATTCCTTCTCGTTTTTTGTGTTGTGGTTCTTGGTGGTTGTGGATTTGGTGTTTGAGGGCCTAGTGTGTGTTTTGCTCGATCTTGAGCACTAGGGTTGTCCAAGAGTTGTGTGGTGTTTATTACTCTTGGAGGTTGAGGACTCCTAGACGGCTAGGCGTCGCTCTTGAGCCACCGATCTACTTGTGTTTGGTCAAGGGAAGTTTGTGAAGGCCGGATGTCGCCTCCAAAAGGAAAGAGATACCCTTAGTGGAAGGAGGAGTGCTTTGTTCAACCACTTGAGGAAAGGGTTAGCATAGACCCGGCTCTTTATGAGCTCCTCAACGGAGAGTAGAATGCCCTCAAGGATTTGAACTCCGGGAACAACTTCGTGAACTTCATTGTTGGTGATATCTCCCTATCCTCTCATTTAGCTTTGCTTATTTGTACCGCTATAGTTCTAGTCGCTGTTTGTGCTTATACTCTTGTCTGTGTGATAGATCTACTAATTGTGGTTTCCCTTGTGGATCAGACAGTCGATCCAACATCAGACTATCTGATATTTTTGAATAGTCTGACTGTGGATCAGACTTTCTGATCTTGTTTTAGTTTTTAGCTTCCGCATAAAGTTTTAAATTAGCCTATTCACCACCTAGGCTTACTTGTCCCTTTCAAGGTGAAAACACAAAAGTGATACAGCTAAATAATGGCTTGTCCAACTTGAGTTCCCTGAAGATGATGTCCCTGACTCCCTGTATGTTGCTCTCTCAACGGAAAAGGACCAGTGAGGATCATATCAATCTCGTATAAAATTAAACAGCATACTACTGGATCCTTGTATACCTATGGACGCCATAACTGCTACATCAAAAAAGAAATAGAAATAGCCTTGATGGAGTGTAAGATGATTTGAGCAGATGGGGTGTGCTCTGCAAATCCATAAGGACACACAAAACAGGTTCAGGACTGAAAGATCATGGTTACCTTATCAACATCTCTGCAAGATTCCAAAGAATAGCCCATCAATATACTCATATGTATTAGCTAGCTAAATGCAGAAGGGGACATGATTAAATCAAAGTAATAAATATGACATGTCGATCCATATCAAAGGATAATAACTACATATTCATATAAGAGTAAAAAAAAAAGATATCCTGAAGGGGAAGGAAAAAATACCATCAGCATAACCATAAAGCTGAGGTAAAATCTGAAAAGTAAATTACAACGATAGGACCCATTTTAATACATAATTTCCATTGAAATTCCACCATAAAACAACCAATCATCTATTGCAACAAGAATTTCAATGCAAAACTAGGCAAATATGGATGTTCCTGAAACTTTCAAGGGAACCTGAAAATTGGCTGAAACTTAAATACTAGCCTTATTACTTAGCATTGTTCTACATAGACGACAGAAATTATCTTCATTTCCAGTTGCAACCAGATAACCATTAGGGGAGAAATTTAAATATTGGCCTTATTCCTGGAAAAATCCGGCGTCAACCATCTACTCAAAAGAAAGGAAATCCTAATTGCCCAATCATGTCAAATGCTAAAAGGCTACTTCTATAAATCATACAACCACAGAAACAATTATGATTTATCCGGCCCAATAGTTCGACCAAAACCGAAACAATGCTACAAAACAAAAAGAAAGATCCCATATGACTTCATGATGAAGTGTTATAATTGCAATTTTAAATGAGTGCTAGCTAAACCTGCTGCAATGCAACGCAATCACGACAGTAATTATAGTATGAATCTGTGTACCAGAGTATAAATTTGAAGAGACATGGACATCTACCATATAGTGCAGCAGCTTAAAGTGTTTTCAGTCATTTGCCAATCTAAAATTTGGATCAACGTTGTTTTTTATGGCTGGTGAGCAGGCAGTCATCTCCAATCTCGGTGCACTCGATGTTGAATAAATCTAGCTGCTTTGTTTGTTTTAGTTTCCCCTGTTTTCGTTTTTTCCTAGTCAAGCACGATCTGGCTTTGTTTTCGGTGTTAGACTTTATCTTGTTGTTTAGCTTTTGTGTGTGTGCTAGTTATATGCATGTGTGAGTGAGTTAGTTAGATCAATGACCATGATCTGCATGCAAGTGATCACATGCAGCTGGCTTGGAGGTGTGGCCAAGTTTGTGGAGTCATGGAGTGAATTGTGGATCATCTAGCTCGCAGCATGCATGTGTTAATTAGTTAGTGGTGCTTTGCATGCAGGTAGGAGTGGCTTGCATGTAGGGAGGTGAGTGAATGAAATAGTCACAGTGTATTTGGCCGAGCTGTGCAGCCAAACAGGGGAAGTGGTGAGTGCCGGCCACGGCAATGCGTGGCTATTTAATCCTGTGATCAGTGGTGTATGTGGGGTGTGCCAAAAGTGAAATACAGGTGTTTGTGTTGTGCGCGCTGGTGTGCAGCGTGGAAATTCCTTGTGTACTGTTCATCTTCTTCCTACGTCAGTTCATTATATCTATGTGTGTGTGTTTCATCAAGTGAGAAAGAGAGAGGTGTGTGTGCGAGTGAGTGTTTGGGCCAACAATTGGTATCTGAGCTGTGGTGAGTTCCTGCTGCCATGTCTAGCGATGGAGTGTACACGCCGGCGCCGATCCGTCATGGCAGCGGCTGCGGTGGCAGTGGCGACCTAGGCGGCCATGAGCGCGTCGTGCAACAAGTGAAGGAGGCGGGGGTGTCGCTACGTTACCCCATGCTCGAGGGGCAGCAACAGCTGTTGGCCGCGTGTGTGGAGCCACGACTGACGCGTGCTGAGTTGGAGGCCAAGGTTCGGGTCATGTGCAGTAAGGCTTGACGCGCGCTGAGTTCGCGCGGAGCTGGTGTCGTGTGCGTCGTGTCCTGGATCGTGGGATGGCACGATGTGGCAACGGATACGTGTGCATACATTTAGGAGTCCACTTCCTTTCAGTTGTAACTTTCCTTATTTATAGTTCAATGCAACAATCAGAAAAGCTGCAGCTTCGCAGCACCAAAAACCTCACAGAGTTCGGCTGTGTTTAGATCCAAAATTTGGATCCAAACTTCAGTCCTTTTCCATCACATCAACCTGTCATACACACACAACTTTTCAGTCACATCATCTTCAATTTCAACCAAAATCCAAACTTCCCCCCCCCCCTCGTGGCTCTGGGACCCAATGTCGCTGCCAACTCGTTTTGGCTCACGCACCCCTCCGCGCCGCCGCAGGCCTTCACCGTCCCCCACGCGTGGGCGGCGCCCGGCGGGTCATCGAGCGCGTCGTACGGGAGTCGACCACAAGCAACGTCGTTTACCCGACGCTCACCCGTACCAACTACCAAGAATGGGCCCTGATGATGCCGGTGAACTTGTAGGCACAAGGCCTATGGTCTGCCGTGGAGCCAGGAGACAACGACCGCGTCGACCGTCAAGCGCTCGCGGCGATACTCCGCGCGGTGCCGCCTGAGATGCTGTCCACCCTCGCTATCAAGGAGACGGTGCAGGAAGCATGGCAGGCCATCAAGATCCGGAGGATTGGCGTGCGGCGCGTGCGCGAGGCGAATGAGCAGCAGCTGCGGCGCGAGTTCGCCGACATGTGTTTCAAGGACGGGGAGTCCGTGGACGACTTCTCGCTGCGACTCTGCGGCCCCGCCAACAATCTCCACACACTCGGTGACGAAATCACTGAAGCAGAGGTCGTCAAGAAGCTGCTGCATGTCGTGCCGGAGAACTTGCAGCAGATCGCCATCTCAATCGAGACACTGCTCGAATTGACGAGATGTCCCTTGAAGAGGTGACTGGCCGTCTGCGTTCCGTCGAGCAGCGCAAGCTGCGGAAGGGCAACGGCGACCACGTCGATGCCAACGGCCGGCTACTCTACACGGAGGAAAAATGGCTGGCTAAGTTCCGTAAGTCTGCTTCTTTGCTGGATGGCGGACAAAGCGGGAGCTCCTCCTCTGGCGGCAATGGCGGCCGCCAGGGTTGAGGACGTGGGAAGAAGAAAACAATGGCGCTTCCAAAGAGACCCAGCCCAAGTCAAACGACGCGGGCCGCAATCCTGGAAATTGCACCTATTGTGGAAAGCGGGGTCACTGGGCCAAGGACTGCCGCAGCAAGCCCAAGCCTCAACAGGCCCATGTGGCCCAAGAGGACGATGAAGGGCCCACCTTGCTTCTTGCTCGTGCAGAGCTCGATTCAGTCCCGACGCTGCCGCTTCCTGTTCCGCCACTGCCTCGCGCTACGCCGGCGACCCCGCCGCAGTCTAAGCCGCTGGAGGTTGTGCAAGCAAAGGTCTTCGCGTCACTCGACGACGCAGCAGAGCGAAGCCAGCGGAGATGGATCCTGGACACCGGCGCCACCAACCACATGACGGGGTCCAGATCTCTCTTCGCCGAGCTGGACACGGCAATCACTGGCACCGTCAAGTTCGGCGACGGCTTGGTGGTCTCCATCGAGGGACGCGACACCATTCTCTTCGCTTGCAAGACAGGCGAGCACCGGGCGCTGACCGGCGTCTACTTCATCCCTCGCCTCACGGCCAACATCGTTAGTCTCAGACAGATCGACGAAGCTGGGAGCAAGGTGTTGATTTACCACGAGGTGCTGCGGATTTGGGATCCACAAGGCCGCCTCCTCGTCAGGGTAGATCGTTCACGCAGCCGCCTTGTCACGCCCAGAAATTTAGCTCTAAATTTCCGGACTATTTTGTGTATTAAATCCCTGTCCAGGACCAGCCAGGATACACAAAACGATAAGTAATAAACAGATCTAAACGTAAATAAAGCGTAAAATACTTATATAAGAGGCACTTAGTCCTTACACAGAAAGAGAACGACAGCAGCGGAAAAGGCGATCCTAGCGGGGCTTCAGCTCCACTCCACAGGCAAAACTCAACTGGGGTCTGAGCCTTGGTCCTCTAACTTCGTCTTCAGCTTAGAAGCACTAAACTTCTGAAAAGGGGGAATAATAGTAAGGCTGAGTACAACCACCATACTCAGCAAGCCAAACCAATGATGCAGACATGCAAGGGGATACAAGGATGGCTTGTGGCTATTTGCATAAAAGCGGTTGTAAAACATTTATTGAGCAAAACCAGTAAAACCGTTGATTAATTAAAGTAAGATTATATCTCCACTGAACAACGCTACACCATGTTGAACAGGCCCAACCAACCCACCCGAACTACAGTGCATTGGGTCGATTTATTAAGTGTGAGACTAATCACGGTGAATCTGGTTGATCGCCCATAACCGCGGGCACGGCTATTCGAATAGTTTTACTCTGGCAAGAGGTGCACAACTATACCCACAAGACACAATCCACCCGCATGTCACCATGCCTGCGCAGACACGTCACCATGTCGAGTGATTGTGACAAGACCCTTCATATAACTCTCCCCTAACCATCCACACCACGCTAAGGTTTCACCCCCACCCCCTACCCCGGAGGTGGGCAGTCCCCTCGTGCGCCGCGGTGAATCCGGCAGCTGGACAACCGGACACCCCGGCCGACCCAACTTCATCACGCCCACCCTCGCCACCGGTGCCTAGGAAAGGGTCGAGCTATACTTCAGATCAGGCAGTTACCCATTCCCGCTTGTGGTAAGCACTGTAAGTCTTCCAGGGTTTCCCGTGAACCGGTCCTTAATTGCCATGGGTGCGACTAGCAAAACCATGCACCCACAGCCCACCATTCAGTCGCATTTTAGTTGTATAATTACGACCAATGAAACATGGTCGGGTGTCTCGAGCAAGCAGCTCGTCATGATACTAAAAATGTCTAATACTGCAATTATACCATCAACTGAGCTAGTGGCAATTAAGCATGACTAAGCATATAGTTCTAGATAGGTCATCATAGTAACACAAGCTAGTCGATTTATCACCCAAGGTTGACAAAGGACGGGTAACAAGTAAACATGGCATAAGCGAGTAGATAGGTAAACCCTGATCCCATGTAATTAACAAAACATGCACATTTATTTGCAAACGGTAAAACATTTATAAATTGGGTTCAACATGCTCAAGGAGGAATGTGTGACTTGCCTTGCATCTTCACAACAATCTTCCAAACTCTTTTCCTCGCGACCGCGGACTTCCGAAACGACGGATTCTACACGCTGGCACACAAAACGAGGAAAAACTCTAACAAAAACCAAGGAAACAGTACATAAAAAGTAAAGAAACATATAGAGCTCAATTTTAGATGAATTTTGCAAGTTGAATGGCTCAATTTGAAGTTCGAATGAATTAGATATGAATTTTAGAAGTTTTGAGCCATTAAATGAATTTCTAGAATTATTAATGATTTATTGCGCAATTATTAATTGTTTTCTCAAGGGATAAGATCATCGCTGACGTCAGCAAAGGGGGGAGGCCGACGCCGACAGGCGGGCCCCACACGTCAGCGGCTCCAAAGGGAGGACACACGGTGGACTCGGTCCACCGCGGCCTGGGTGGCACCATGGACCCGGACCACGAGAGTGGTCCACGGGCGGCGACACAGAGCGGCTAGGGGCGGCGGCGGCTCATGACTGGATGTGGCCTCCGGCGACAACACCAGCGACATGACGCGACGCGGTGGCGGGCATGGGAGGCGGCCGCCAAAGGGGAGAAAGGGGAGATGGAGGGGACTGCTCACCATGAGCCGGGGCAGCGGGGGCAACGGGCGGCGGCGGCAGTTCCTCGGGAAGGGCGGTAGCGGAGGTCCAATGGCGACCCGCAAGCACGAAGTGGCGGACGGTGGCCGGGATTCCTTGGGAAGAAGATAGAAGGGTTAGGGAGGAACATAGGTGACCGGAGCGGTGAGAGTACCACGCCGGAGAGGAGAGGAATGGTGGAGCTCACCGGCGACCGAGAGATACCGAGCTTCGGCGGGATTTCGGCGGCTTGGATTTGCAGCCGAGGTGCGGTGGGGCGTGGCGGCGCTGTGGGTAGCGGCGGCATGGGCAATGCGACGCTCGCCGGCAGGAGGCGGCAGTGGCTTGGGTTGGTGGTGGCGACGGGGTTTCGGCGGCTGGAGCTCGCCGGAAAGCGGCAGAAGTGGGGGACGGCGTGGGGAGAGTGAGGGAGGCGATGGGAAGCTCGAGGGAGGATGGGAAACGGTAGAGGAGAGCCGGGCGATGCTTTATATGGGCGCAGGGGAGGGAAATTGTGGCCGAGAGGGCGGAATCGGGCGGCAACGGCCAACGACAAGGGCAACGTCGTGGGCGAAGTGGAGCTCGATCCCAACGCGATTTTTTAGGGGAAACGTGGGGAGAGTGTAGAGGAGGTGGAGGGGAACCAATTTCATGCGGTTTGGGCGCGAGGGCGCGAGCGGGAGAGGCCGGAATCGGGGCAACGTGGGGCGGCAAAGGCGCGGCATGGCGGCTTCGGCTCTGGAGGCGGAAGGTAGAAGGAGGAGCTGACAGGTGGGGCCGCGGCGAGGGAGGGAGGAGACGGTTGGGGGAGGAGAAGTGAACTTTGCAAGGGGACGGGCCTTGGGGGCCAAGAAGGGAGGAGAGAGGAGGGAGGCCGGCCTAAGGGGGAGGAAACTTGGGCCGGAAACGGCCCAAAGCAAAGAAGGAGGATTTTAATTCGTTTTCTTTTTCGTTTTATTGGTTTAATGAACTTTGTATTATTATAATTACTTCTTGAGCTCCGAAAATTCACGGAAAAATCCGGAGAGTATATTAGGGCACAAAGAATATTATAAAATATTTCTGGCAAATGATTTTTAAAGGAATTTTTTAATTCCCTCTATAATTCACTTGATTAAATTGATTTAACTTTCATTTAATTTCTAGAAAATGTATTATTTAATGATTTTTAATCCCGAACGAAAGTCGGGGCGTTACACGCCTCTACACCATCGACCTCGATGTTGATCGCCCGGTTTGCCTCGCCGCACGGAGCTCGGAACCGGCATGGCGCTGGCATGCAAGGTACGGCCACCTCAACTTCCAGGCGCTGCGCAAGCTATCCCAGAAGTCGATCGTGCGCGGCCTTCCCATGCTGGACCAGGTGAACAAGGTCTGCGATGGGTGCCTCGTCGGGAAGCAGTGACGCGCAAGCTTTCCGTCCTGCTCCAAGTACCGCGCGACCACGCACCTCAACCTCGTACATGGTGATTTGTGTGGCCCAGTTGAACCTGCGACGCCCGCCGGCAATCGGTATTTTCTCCTTTTGGTTGATGATATGAGCCGCTACATGTGGTTAACACTGATCAGGAGCAAGGACGAGGCAGCCTCTACCATCAAGCACTTCCAGGCACGCGCCGAGGTGGAAAGTGGTCGTAAGCTGCATGTCCTGCGCACCGACCGCGGCGGCGAGTTCAATTCTATCGAGTTCGGCGAATACTGCGTTGATCGTGGCGTCCATCGACAACTTACGGCGCCCTACTCCCCGCAGTAGAATGGAGCGGTGGAGCACCGCAACCAGACCATCATCGCCACCGCAAGGAGCATGATGAAGGCCAAAGGGATGCCGGGCCTCTTCTGGGGGGAGGCCGTCTCCACAGCCGTCTTCCTCCTCAACCGCTCGCCGACAAAATTTCTCGCTAACAAGACGCCTTACCGGGCGTGGTATGGCGAGCGCCCCGCCGTCCACTTTCTTCGCACGTTCGGCTGCATCGGCCACGTCAATAATGACAAGCCGGGGCTGAAAAAGCTCGACGACCGGAGCGCCCCGATAGTCCTGCTTGGCTACGAGCAGGGGTCAAAGGCCTACAGGCTCTATGATCCGGTTGGTGACCGGGTACATGTGTCTCGTGACATCGTCTTTGACGAGGACGCTGCCTGGAGCTGGGATGCCGCGAGCATGGGCTCGCCGAATAGGAGCCGTTCACCGTCGAACACGCGGTGAGCACGACCAAGGAAGAAGTAGTGACGCCCGCAAGCTCTCCCCCGCGATCGCAATCGCCACCAACGCCGGTTTCACCGACTCCAGAACAAGGTATGCAAGCAACGGAGGCGGAAGTGGAGCACGCCTCGCCTCCATCGCACGACTCCATCCTCGACACCGACGCCGACCCCGAGAAACGCGAGCCGCGCTACCGCACGCTCGACAACATCCTCGGGCCAGCTTCACCGTCCGGCATGGCGACGCGCCTGCTCGAACAACTCGAGCTCCATGCCGTGAGCGCCGAGGAGCCATCGTCGCTGGCTGAGGCTGAGGCTGAGGTTGACCCAAACTGGAAGGGGGCGATGGAAGACGAGATGAAATCGATCGAGGAGAACAATACTTGGAGCCTCACTGATTTACCTGCAGGGCACAGGGCGATCGGTCTCAAGTGGGTTTACAAGTTGAAGCGAGATGAACAGGGGGCTGTGGTGTGCCACAAGGCGAGGCTCGTTGCAAAGGGCTACGTCCAGCGACAGGGGGTGGACTTTGATGAAGTGTTCACTCCTGTTGCTCGCCTGGAGTCGGTGCACTTACTCCTCGCCGTTGCTGCACATCAAGCTTGGGAGGTGCACCACATGGACGTCAAGTCAGCGTTCCTCAACAGTGAGCTCCAGGAGATGGTATTTGTTTAGCAACCACCCGGCTTCATCAACGCCAACGATCAAGGCAAAGTGTACAAGCTCCATAAGGTGTTGTACGGTCTCCGGCAAGCTCCTTGAGCGTGGAACGCCAAGCTAGATAGCTCCTTGTTGTCGCTGGGTTTCTGTTGCAGCAGCTCAGAACATGGAGTCTACACACGTGCCACCGCCGGCAAGCGACTGATCGTCGGTGTGTACGTGGACGACCTCATCATCACTGGTGATCACACTGAAGACATCGCTGGTTTCAAAGAGGAGATGAAGAATCTCTTCAAGATGAGTGATCTCGGAACACTCAAATACTACCTCGGCATCTAAGTGACTCAACGCAGTGGCTGCATCACGCTTGGCCAATCTGCGTACGCCACCAAGATATTGGAGAAAGCTGGGCTCCAAGACTGCAATCCAAGTCAGACTCCGATGGAGGTATGTCTCAAATTGAGTAAGAACTCCGATTCTCCTTTGATGGATTCGACTTTCTACTGCATCCTCGTCGGGAGTCTTCGTTACCTCGTCAACACCCGCCCCGACCTGGCATATGCAATCGGGTATGTCAGCAGATTCATGGAGACTCCTAGAGAAGAGCATCTCTCTGCTGTACGGCGTATACAGCGCTATGTGGCCGGGACGAGGAACTGGGGACTCACTTACCTCGGTGGGAAGGAAGAAAAGCCTAGTCTGCTGGGTTATAGTGACAGTGACCTAGCAGGCGACACTGACGATCGCCGGAGCACCTCTGGACAAATCTTCTTCACCGGTGGAAGCCCAGTCACCTGGCAATCCTCCAAGCAACGAGTGGTGGTGGCTCTGTCTTCTTGCGAAGCAGAGTACATTGCTGCTGCGGTAGCAGCATGCCAGGGAGTGTTGTTGGCGCGACTCCTGACTGATGTGCTGGAGGCTGATGCGCCTGCTCCAAAACTGATGGTGGACAATCAGTCCACAATTTCTCTTGTCAAGAATCCTGTGCATCACGACCGGACGAAGCATGTTGACATCAAATTTCATTATCTCCGGGAGTGCGCAGAACAAAAGCTAATCGAGGTTGCGTTCGTTGGCACCGCTGATCAGCTTGGGGATATCTTCACCAAGTCACTCGGCAGAACCAGGTTCCACGAGCTGTGTTCCAAGATTGGTGTTTCTGATCTTCGTCAAAGGAGTAGCAAGAATTAGGGGGTGATTTGTTGAATAAATCTAGCTGCTTTGTTTGTTTTAGTTTCCCCTGTTTTCGGTTTTTCCTAGTCAAGCACGATCTGGCTTTGTTTTCAGGTCATGTGTAGTAAGGCTTGACGCGCGCTGAGTTCGCGCGGAGCTGGTGTCGTGTGCGTCGTGTCCTGGATCGTGGGATGGCACGATGTGGCAACGGATACGTGTGCACACATTTAGGAGTCCACTTCCTTTCAGTTGTAACTTTCCTTATTTATAGTTCAATGCAACAATCAGAAAAGCTGCAGCTTCACAGCACCAAAAACCTCACAGAGTTCGTTTCTTTCTTCTTTGCAAAAGTTCGAGAATCTTGAGTGTTTCTGTCACTCGACTTATGAATTATGACTAGGTTGGCCTCTGCCTCAGGATGCTCGTTTAGATTGCCATGGGGCAGTGGATGGAACGCTCAATCCTGGCCATGGAACGGGGTAGGAAGGGCCTTTTTGGTTGGTGTCTTGAGCATCATGCCTGAGAGGAATAGGAGAAGTTGATGAAAATTGCCTAGCTAGGCAGCCTGGCATTTTGCTTGTTTGGTTGTGCATCGTTGCCTGAGGGGAAAAAACATGGTTAGAGTTTAGATAGTACTGCTAAGAGCATCCACAGTGTGTAATCGATTTTAGGATTATAAGGTCGTTGACGTGGAATTTAATCGAGAGCTGCAGTGTTGCATCAGATCGTTGTCCTCAAGGGAACAATAAAAAAAATTATAAGCTGCTTCTTGGCTGGACAGATGAAGCCATGCTTGGCCTGACACCCGTATCTATCTATTCTTGCGCCTGGATTTTTTTAATCAGCAATGCGTGGTTTGGTTCGGCTCGTCTTTGGAGTTCGATTTTTCCTCTGACACGCACCAGTCGACCGCCCCAGTGTACTCTATTCGATTTTTCCGTCTCACGGTTCGATTTGTCCATACACTGGAGTTTCTCAAACTCAAATGCTAATTGAAAGACAAATCTCGATTCGCCTAGCTTTGTTCACTTTTAGTTGTTCGCTCTTCCGAACAAATCAATTTATTGCCTTAGCTTTTGATGAACGAACCATTTGCATACATCAAGAAGAATTAAAGAATGAAGAACATAGGAAAAAAAAAATCCCAAATCCACGCATCTAGCAGAACGCCAACCTAGAATGATTTCTGCGGGCTTTCTTTCCAAGGACCAATCAATCATCACGTACATGAAGAAGGAGAAAAAGGGAACAGAATGCAATGACAGAAATTCCCAAACCATCAACGATTTCTTCAAGATTCAACTGCATGCAAAGCGTTTCAATCGTTTCGGCAGATCGGCGACTGCTGTTGCTTCGTGCGGAAGATGGGTCGCAGACGTCGATGTCGCGCCTTGACCAGCTCCCACGGGTGTTGGATCCATTCGCCGGAGGGGACTGCGAGGCGGGGGTGGCAGTCAGTGGCGGATGGTGTGTGCGGAGGAGGGGGCTGCGAGGAGGCGGCGACGCGGTGGAGAGGCAGGGGGCAGCGGTTAGTGGCGCAAATCCTGGTGAGTGAGAGATAGAAGATGGGAGATCCGCGAGGAGGGTGGGGCGGCGTGAATTCCTTGAAGAGCGGAGTGCGTGCGATGAGAGTGGATGGGAGCGGGAGGAAACGTCGGATGATTTGAGGCGTTGGATTAGAAAATTCTGTATCATTGGATTTGACGAATGAAGTACGAAGGATGCAAGATCTAGTTGGTGAACTCATAAGGTGTAATATAATAATATGTAATATAAGGTGTAATAGTAATATAATACTGTCACTATTTATCATACCATAAATCTATCTATTATCTTCTATTATTATTATTATTATATACTAAAAGTCCATTAAAAATCCTAAAAACACACTCAAGTCGCCATGTGTCACTCTATAAACACTCCTATACCACCATGTGGCACTATCTAATCTCACCATCGATTTTCATTTAATTGGTGGATCCATTATTTTAGAACATTAGATTAGATCTGATTTTTATTAAATTGGTGGACCCATTACTTACACTGATCATTAGTATATAATATCTTCCCTTTATAAAAGTGAAAATACGTACGTCAGCAAAAAAAAAAAATCAAGTATCTCCGGTACATATGATTCGGGAATAAAAGCGTTCACATTCCGTTCGTCGGAAGAAAAAAAAATTGCCCGGCCATGTTATAAAAGAGACAGAGAAAAAAAAAGAGAATACTATAAACACTCCTATACCGTCACGTGGCACTATCTAATCTCACCGTCGATTTTTATTTAATTGGCGGACCCGTTATTTTAGACTAATCATTAGTGTATATATAATATCTTTCCTGTATAAAAGTGAAAGTACGTACGGTCGGCGAAACAAAAAATCAAGTATCTCCAGTAGGTATGATTCGGGAAAAAAAAAACGCTCATGTTCCGTTCGCGGAAGAAAAAAAATGCCAGGCCGTATTAAAAAAGAGATAAAGCAAAAAAAAAAGAATATAATTTTCTACCGTATAAGATACAGCGAAAAAACCATATATCCGTAGTACCATCTATATCTATCTACTATCTATCTATTATATAATAAATAAAATCCATTAAACTTTCTACAAACACTCCCAAACCATCACATGGCACCCTATAAATAATCTCAAGTCACAACATAAATAAAATAGAAATCTAACCATCGATATTCATTTAAATCGATGGACCCATTATTCTATATCATTAGATCTATTGTAGAAAACCAAAACCTCCCACGTTCCCATATCCGTGCACCACACACGTACAGATCAAATTGCAGGCTACCTGTTCCTTTCTCCTTTTTTATCCCTATCACAATTTAAATTAAAATTATCATTATGAAAAACAATATCATAAATAGGTGTTAAAGTCCATTAAACATTCTATAAGTATTTCTAAATCATTGTATGACATTAGAGAAACTTCTATCCATTGGTTTCCACTTAAATCTGGACACATTAATTTACATCATTATTGGATCTATTTTTTTAATAAAAAAACACCCCAAACCATCTTCCCTTTCTCTCCATCCCTATGGGCGTTTTGCCAAGCTGCTACTTGTCTCACTTAAATTAGATTCTAATAAATCTGAGAAAAAAATATAATATCCAACCATCGATTTTGGCTTAAACTTCAACACATTATTTTATGTCGTCAGATCAATCATTTTTTTTCTAAAAAAAGAAACATCCCAAACCTCCCTCCATCCCCGTTACCATGCGGTGTGTGGTGTTACTTTTCTATGTTTTTTCCGGCTCTATGATAATTAAAATAAAATTATTTTTATGGACAAAGAAAAGACCACAAATGAATCTCCATCTATTAGGTCTAGCTGGCTATTATTTTTTTAAGTGAAAACAATAACTTAATAACGATATTGCCTATATTTAAGTGCTGAAAAATTTACTTTATGAACCCACATCCATATTGAAGCCTCTACTTAATAAATATAAAATTTGCTACAGGACATAAAAGAAGTGTAGTTAGTTGAGAGACACTGGAAGAACATATATATGCTATGGGACACAGAAAAAAAATGGTAATTAGCTGTTGGATACCCGTGGCATTATTTTTTTATATCCAAAGGAAAGGGAGAGAGAAACAATCGCGAAAGTATGATTTTGCCCCTTCCTTCCATGTGTGGCTCGCATATAGCTCTGACGCCATTGTAGTCATGACATGGCAGCGTGTCGTGGCGCAGCTGCGAGACCGACAACAATAGCCTGCGCTCTGCGGCGCCCTGCTCGATATAAATCAGGAGGTGCTCCATGTTGTGCTCACCCCCAAGCGCGGTGTGTGGTGGAGCATCGACACCGGCATGGCCCTCGCGCTGTAGCGACGACGAGTGCGGGAACGACATGGAGCTACGGGCCCTCCTTGAAACCCCCTCCCCCTCTAGATAGCCACCTCACCGGCGGCGGGTGCGGTTGCCGCGTTGGAGGTGTATGCGAGCCGGACTTGGTAGCCAAGGGGCAAAATTGTACTTTTATTATTGTTTCTCTCTCCATTTCCGTTGGACATTATAAAATAATGTTGCGGGTGTCCAGCAACTAAATACCAGTTTTTTCGGTGTCCTACAGCTGATACACATTCTTACGGTGTCCCTAGCTAATTACCTTTTTTTAATGTCCTGTAGCAAATTTTACCCTAAATAAAATAAAATACTAAAGTTGCTCACTAAAAATCAAAGTATCCTAGCTTAATTTTTTTATAAAACTGGTAGACCCATTATTTATATCCCGTTAGACATCTAACAACTTTCTATCAACTTTATTAATTTTGTTCTCAGCATGTATACATGAGCTATTTACCCATACATTTTGATATTGATGCTTTTATGAATAAATGATTATTTTAGGAGATAAATAAATAATCTTAAGATGATCATATCATCTAAATTATATATATGATCTATGAAGTTACGTGGCCAGTTGAACAACATACTGATCATACTAAGCACGTTGGTTGCACCAAGGAATCTTAAGAGTGAAACAACCATGATGTGCCCTCAACAATATATAAGCCAATTCCAGATAGGAATTAAAAGACCGTATCCATTTACTTTTCGGGTAAAACTTGCTACAGTACATTGTGAATTTGTGACATAGCATAGAACAATCTAGAAACGTGTAATTATTACATGACACTCCGGTTTAGTGGTAATTTGCTAAGAAAATACTATGGCCTCTATTTTAAATTTTCTTACTTGATTGGAGCGAGATAATTTAGAATGGATGCCTTTACCCCATGCCAAGTTGTAGGATCAACCCACTTATATTTTAATCCCAAATTACATACATCAAAGCATTTCAAGAAGCTTCATAGAGTGGATTTGTCCAAAAAAAATGAAGATAAAAAGAAATGAAAATTAAACAAAGTTTATCTAATTTTAAATTTCTTTTCGTTGGGTTTATAACCCATTCTAAATAGAAATATCCAAACATTTTACCAAGACTAATCAAATGAATATATTTAAAATTTCAAACAGAATTTAACAAAAAAAAGGGCATTCATATGAAACACATCAATTGTTTCGATACAAAAATTTTCTCATGAATTAAAAGAACACGGTTTTGAAGTATTTTTAGTTCACAATTTATATGTTGCAAGTAACGAACGTTCAAAGAACCAGGGGCGGATCCACAGTATATGGAGTGGGGTCCCACTCAAATTTAATATTTAGTGTATTACTAATGTGTAATTAAGTAAAAAAATTTAAGCACACTATCAATTCTAATAAGATGCCCCCACTCGATTTTTGGGCTAGGTCCGCCCCTGCAAAGAACGTTAAATAAGTTAAATTTTAGTTTATGATAAAGTAAAAAAATATTTTTGATATAAAACCATCCACACATGGACATTCGTAATAAAATTTTACGCACATGCCCGCGCATATGCGCGGGCTACCTTCCTAGTTTTGAACTAAAAATTTAACCTGTACAAAACAAAAGAGAAAATAGAAAAAAAAGTCAATAGCAGTAAATTGAACCACTCGTAGAAAATCTTATAATCTTACAACCAATTTGGTTCTTAAATTGAGATAATCATTGCATCATTTTTAAGTGATTAAATATAAATAGCGTTCCCTCTACCCCTATACAAAGCATTCTCCATATATTATTGCATATATAAGCCACACAAAGATAGCAATATATAGTTAGTTTAAAAATTATATTTCTTACTATTAAATATTTTTAATATGCATGTTTACTAGGTATATTTTAACAAAACACACTATAGATCATGCATACAATGTCTACAATACATATATATCTACTCTGTCTTTATTAATTTTATGTTGGTATGTATAACAAATTATGGTAATGTGATCCAACTGAAAAGAGGGTTAGTTTGATAGTACTATTAGCAAATATTTGTTTTTCGAGATTTGTTAAAAAAAGATCCCAAAACAGTCCATTAAAAAAACACCTCACTTCCAATTTACACTTAATTTATTAGACACATTTTCTAAATAAACTAAATCTATCTAATTTATTAGGCACGTTTTCTAAATAAACTAAATATATCTTTTTTTCGAATGATAAAGAAGACTATAAATAATTCCGCATAAGGATAAGTTAAATATCATCTTTAAAAAATCTATTATATACTAAAAGTCCATTAAACTTTATAGAAACGCTCTCATGCCACCATGTGGCACTCTACAAATACTCCTATGCCACCACGTGGCTCTCTAATAAATTTAGAGAAATTAAAAAAATCTAACCGTCAGTTTTCATTTAATCTGGTGGACCCATTATTTTTAACCATTGGATCTATAATAAAAATAACCAATTAAATTTATCCTTAAAAGGCCCACATACATGCCCCACATACGTGCATGAACGTACGTACTTCGTGCACCGGGCCCCACGTTCCTCTTTTCTTTTTTTCTCTCTTTTTCACGCACCTGAGATAAAAACCGAATTAATTATTCTATAATATATTATGTGTTTTATTCATATATTATTAGATATTTAATATCAAATATATTATTTTGACACCGTGTCATTGTCATTTATCTCCCAGTAAAGACTTCGTTTGATCAAGCTCATTGTGTGAGCTTATCCAGGGTACGCAGAATGGTGCAAGTCATTAGCACATGATTAATTGAGTATTAAATATAAAAATAGAAATAAATTTGTTTTATTTTTAAAAAAACTTTTATATAAAGCATATTTGTAATACACGCACCGCGTAATATACCATTTAGTAGTTCGGGAAACATGCTTGATATAAATAAGGGAGTAGCCAATCCGATAAGCACTTTAGAACATAGCCTTAAATGTATTATTTAGGTAGTAAAACATTAATATATAATATACAATATATTTGTATACTTGGTCAATCATAGCCTAAAATATCAAACTTATGTCCTCACTGATCCTTATGTATGTAAGTTCTATATATAAGCCACTATTCACTGATTGCTAAATAATATTATTTACGCAGTATCTATGCACAATGCACCTAAAAATTAGCTGATATCCAATAAGCACGTGTGTCATCTAACACCGAAGATAAATGGTGACACTAAGTGCACAACCATCAACAAACTATAGAGTAAGTAGACGATGCAAACAATAGTTAACTACAAGTAGATTACAACTATGAGTAATACCATTCCTACACTTCTATAAACGCTCCTAAGATGTCATGTGATACTCTAATAAATGATGAACCCTGAGTTCCACTCGACACTCAAGGCTGTTGTTTGCCCGATCTTTCGGTGAGTTGTAGATAACTATGATTTGAGAGAAACGTTGACGACCCGACTACAATCGTACGAGATGTTGTGTTGCGCCTTAGCGATCGATACACCTCTCCGAGGGTTGTTGATCTTGCCGGTGCAGATCAACCTTATTCCTGCAAGCAAATCAAAGAAACAAGCAAAAACAAAATAAAATCAATCTGAATTGCAAATAGGAATTGAGTACACACGATAAGTTGGGGTTTCGAATACAAGCAGACGGACGGTCTAGCCGACACGCGCGCTGCAAGGAAGTAGCAATGGCTAAACTTTCATCTAAACAAAACCCGAGAGTTCTTGGCGGCAACTAGAGGTATAAGAAGAGGGGAAGAATGACCACAGGGTCGTGCTCCAACCCTAGGACGTGCCCCTAATGGGCCCAACTTGATACATAGCCCATTGGGCCAAAAGAGGTGACGCAGCACCATGGACATAAAATAGTCAGGAGTAAAATGACAATTGCGGCCGCTTCAGAACATATATGGACATGTGGCTTGATCCATTTGAAAGTAGACTTGATAAGCTTTCCATGAAGTACTTGCACGCCAAGCTTTCCATGAAGTACTTGCACGCCCAAATCAGAGTTCGCATGAAGTCGTGGCGGCCGTCAGAAGTTGGCGCTACCCTGCAATCCGAATCCACCCCGCGCGAATCCTCTCCCCTTTGGATCCTCTCCATCATTCCTGAGTAAAATGCGAGTGCACGCGTCTCCGGGGTATAAAGAAGAGGAACATGAACTCAAGAAAGAACTCACCTGATAGTTTAGTTGACGTGCACGAGCGCGGGTAATAGGACCATCATGCTGTACTTGGGGGACGTGGATGTATCGATGGTGTTGATGTCCTCATCAATAAATTAGAAAGAATATATGAAAAGTTATATAAAAAAGTAAACATACATCCATCAATTTACACTTAAATAGATGATCCATTATTTTCAACCATTAAATTAATTTAGATATATGAAAGTAATCCCTCTGTCCTAAAAACCATATAATATGTCCCTACATACATACACAACTCCTATATAATTTCGTACACGAGATATATATATATATATATATATATATATATATATATATATATATATATATATATATATATATATATATATATATATATATATATATATATATATATATATATATATATATATATATAAATATAAAAGAAGAGTGGGTATGTGATTCATCTTATCTGGTAGTTTTCTCTTTCTTTCCAGCTCTAAGATTTTCTCAAATTGAGGATATATAAACATAGCAACCACTCCTAGCGAGGTGGTAAAACAAGCCATGTCGCAGCGTTGCCTCACGCCACCCATTGCTTCACTCTCCTCCAGTCAATTTTTTTGAAAGTATCTTTTTACTAACAATGTGAAAGTCAATCATATGAGCTCATATATATATATGTGCACATGCACACTATGAATACACATGCATGCACCATATCCCTATGTTAGAAAAATATTCATTCAGAAAAAATGAAAAAACAAACGTATGCATGAGAGACTACTATTCGGTAGAAAAAAACATACATATAACAACATTATATCTATTTTTACGTCACCCTCATCCAAATAGTTTTAACAAATTAGCTCAAATTCCAACGCATATTAACCCCAGCGTACATGCATAGGTGAATTAGATGTATAATACAAGAAAAAAAAAATCAAAACTTGTATTAACTTGTAAGTTAGCAAAGGATAACTGTGTGAGCAAATATTTTTTACATGGTCGTTATCACTGTAGCTATTAGACAGTCGAATGATCAACCCTGCTATTTTTTTAACAAAAATATCTATACTACTAAAAATTTTAGTATTGATTAACACCTTAAACAAATTTTGTCTACTCTAAACAACAAATCAACTCAAGATAAAAAAAAACTTTTTTTTATCAATATGCCAAGTATGGATCTCAACTGGCTACATTGTAGTAATTATACAGGAGTATGCATTATTCAGTTAAGTTGGTCCGAGTAAGATGTTACGGTTGACAATAAAGCTTAACTGGCCTTCTACTTACCGATAAAATTATGTTACCGTTGAGGAGCACGACTATATCAATGCAACACCCATGAATTAAGGCATTAGAGAAAAATCCTTAGCGGCTATAGTCTGCTTCACTCGATCGTCAGAGGAGCATTTATATATAAGTTTAATTGTTTTATCCTATTAATTGGTAGAAGCGGTATTTTTAAATATTTATATATAGATTTGGACCTATGAGACATGGGCACTTGGGTATAATGTGGAGATTAACTTTTTATGGTATTAATGATGTATTGGGGTTTTTTTTATACAGCTACAATTCCATCGATTAAAAAGACACACATACTTCAAAACAATGATAATAAGTTATGGTGAATGGTGAATTTACATATAATTGGGATAAAGTGATTTTTGTTTGGATAAGCCATTTTGATCATTTACTACATATCAAAATCAATGGTCTATTTCTTATAGTGAATATGGTAAGATATGGTATTCTTTTTATAGGCAATAAATAAATTGCCCGCGCATCTGCGCGGGCTTTCTTCCTAGTTATTATAAAGAATGATTAAGCCGCTACTTAGTTTCGATAATAATTATTTATTGGATCAAATCCATGAAAAATATCTTGACGAGGGATTAGAAGGAACGTTGACGAGGCCTCGACAACCAGTCCCATCTTTCAACATGTCATAGTTTTTCTCAACATGTCATAGTTTTAGTAGACCATATTGTTGTAGTTCGTTAGAAGCATATATATGGTGGACTAGCGCTTCTATCTTATTAGCGAGGTCATCGGAGGGGATGTTGATCTTATTACTCTACTGTACTAGCTAGTCCCACCTTTCCACGGTTGCTACTGCTACCACACAACCATCTAGAACCATGGAAAAAAAAATAGAAGAAGACGAAGACGAAGTTGACGAGAACGGTAGGAGAACGACTAAGTCCACAACTCGGCATTGAGAGTGGCCGATTGGAATAACAAGTTAGGTTTTTTGTTTTTGCAAGGAATTACTGATTGCTTGCTTAAACTCGATTAGGACCGGGACCTATTGGCATCCTATTCAGCGTCTAATTCAACCAGTTTGGCACTATACTGTTTGAGCTTTGGCTCGCACGCACGCAGTGGCATTCCTAGGTTATATTACACGGGGCTATGGGACCCCGAAGAGAATTTCAATCTGTAGTAATATATTTTAGTCTATTTATTAGTTTAAAATTAAAGTATTATATATGCTAGTATGATATATGTACAGAACCCTCGATAATTTTTTGTTAAGGGTTCACCACTGCTCGCACGTATGTTTTGCAGTGAATTTATAAAGATCCAGATAGATTGCAATCATCTGGAGACTTAACTAATGAGTACTTAATATTGGTCGACGACCAGATTGATTTTATTGACAATTAAACTTAGACTGTTATCAAATTATGTGACAGACATACATACCCTTTGAAAAAGAACATTTTTAGCTAGGAACGTCTTTTCGGACCGAGGGTGTGTATACATATAAAAGGGGATAAAGAACATTAAAACTAAAGCTATTTACATATACAGTTTAATCATGCAAATCAAATGTAACTTGCACGGAACAATTAATCATGCGATGCTCATCTCATAGAAGCATATAGTATCGTCTGAAGATCGAAACGAATCTTCCAATTCGCTGGGGCTACGTTGACTGACTGCATGGTACTCTATGTTGACTGAGCACACCATGTAGTACTGGCTAGTGGCTACGTTGACTGACTTCAGTATCAAACAATAATCCGAGAGCGCTTTCGTCCGAACGATCGATTCCACATTTCCACGAGAAAACTTGAACACCCATGTCACCCTCTCCCTTCTTCACTATATCTCTCCTTTCTAATTGTACAGGCCACTTTGCATACAGCGTATTATACCACTATACCATGGATTGTATCTTAGCTTGCCACGTAGGAACCAAGCCCCGTTTCGGGCCAGGACCATCGCACTGCCAGGAATCACACACGCCTCCTGCAGGGTCCACACACCTCCGCTCGCTCACTAGTAGAAAAATGATTTTTTTACCAACGTTGGTTTTTTATTTTTCCAGACATAAAAAAACCCTCTTATAACTATTTGCGAAAATAGCTAAAGAGCCTCTAGATTTAACCCCGCCTGTGAAAATCAATTTTTCCAGGTGGACGCCTTCCTTTATTTTCGCATATGGACGTCCAACTAGAAAAATTTGATTTCACAGGTGGAACCTTACGTGGTTCGCCTACAAAAATCATGCCTGCAGAAAAAATATTAAGTCGCATCCTTATCTTCTCCTCTACCATCCTTATCCTTTCCACCACTCATTTCCCTCCCCCTCCCCCCTCTCTCTCTCTTCTAACTGATGCGCGTCGGCGACTCTGAGGAGGTCCACTACCAGCTGCGACGGCAACGACGACGACTGCTACGATGATGATGGTGCCGACGCCTGGGTCTCGCTGTCGGCTGCGATGACGAAGACGACGCCGCGTGGATCCGCCGCCGGCCGATCTTGGGGAGGTGAGGGCAGGCGGCGGCAACGACGAGGTGAGGCGGCGGCACCTTGGTTCCTCCCTCTCCCAGCCTGGCAACGACAGCGACGATGAGGGCTAGCAGCGGCTTGGCGACGAGGAGGGGAGGCAGCGGCGGCGCTCCAATCCTCCCTCCCTTCCTCCTAGATCTATCCATCGGTGGCAGAGGCAGGGCGGAGGAGGAGCTGATGGTGGTGGCCATCGCAGACAACGTCGGCCCCTCCCCTCCTAGATCTGGACGGAAGAGGGGAGCCGGGCAGCGGCGGCGGCGAACAGAGGAGGAGAGCCGTCGGCCACAAGGAGAGGGGCTGTAGAGGGGAGGCCGACGGCGGCGCTCACGGGTATGGGTGCGGCAGCATGTTTTTTTTTGTTCGCTGAAAATATTTTCGCAAGCAGGTGGATCTACCACTACGAAGATGGAGATGTTGCCTACGAAAATGATTTTCACAGGCCTTTGTGTACAAGTGGTCATTTCCCCCGCCTGGAAAAACTATTTATGGCTGCCTGGGAAAACGATTTTCCTAGTAGTGGCCCTAGCTTAGGAACTGCGAAGGTGAGGTCATCTCCATGTGGTAGATCCCCATCCATCTCGTCCTTCTCCTTCTTCTCCTTCTTTGCTCTTCGCCAGAAAGAGCACTTGTGTCGCTGGGAGTTTGCTGCTCGATTCATCATCCTAGTCGCCAGCCTCGCCGCCAGAGCCATTTTGATCTACACACCGACCAGCGCCACCTCAGCCCCCGCACTAGGAAGCATGGTGGTGGCCAGCGAAGGATGATAAGAGAAGGGGGTATGGCAGTGGTCACCTCCATAGCGGGAAGACACTGCGAGAAGCTCCGCTGGCCAATGACGCCCCTATCTATGCTGCCGATGTCTATTCCGCCGCCCCGACCATCACTTCAAGCTGATCCGCCCGACCACCGCTGTTGGCAGATCCACTTTCGCGGCCCTGATACATGCCGTGCCTCCTTGGTCTTCTTGGTGGTGCTGCCAAGGAGAGTGGGGGAAGAGGTGGCTCCACCAAGAAGTGGAGAGGTCATGCCAGGAAGGGGAGAGGTGCTACCAGGAAGGGGAAAGGCAATACTGCCTGGAGGAGAAGGGGAGAGGTGGTGATGCCGCTCGATGGAGAGGAGGACAATTAGAAGTTAGGGAGAGTAGGAGAGGTAGAGGGGTGGGTTATCATATATGTTTATGATTCTTAGAGTCCATATCATAAAATATTGGATTTATTTGTCATTGAAAAAAAATGAGGATTTAAATACAAAAGTATCCGACTGATCAAGGCTGAAATACAAAAATAAATACATGGCTATGGCGTGCATTGGATGAAGAATATCACATGTGTGGTTTCATCCTAAGTGGCACCTCCTTTTTTTCTTTGGCTATGGCTTCCATTGGTCATGCCCTAAGTGTCCGTGCATGTACATGCATGAAAACATAAGGAAAAAGTACGAATTACACCTCTGAACTATCGAGGTCGACCGAATTACACCCCCGAACTCAAAAACCAGACATTCTACACCCTCAACTATTGAAACCGGACAAATTACCCCCCTGAGCACTGTTTTAGGTGGTTTTGGGATAGACTTGCTGATGTGGCAGTCCTACGTGGCCGCACACGTGGCACTGGCCCCACATGTCAACCTCCACCTCATCCACCCTCTCTTAAAATAATTAGTGGGACCCACTGTCAGATCCCCACCCCTCCCTATCTCTCTCTCTCTTCTCCCTCCCCTCCCCTTCTCTCTCTCAGGCGTGCGTCAACGGGCAGTGGGCGGCGGCAGCGGCATGCGGACGGGCGGCGAGCGCGGCGGCGGGCGTGGCGGGGAGTGGTGGGAACGGGGCAGGCGGCGGGCGTGGCGGGGCGGGCGTGATGGCGCCGTGCCCCCCTGTCGCGGCGGAGGGCGGCGAAGTGGCGAGGGCGACGAAGTGCCCCCCTCTCACCCCTCTCTCTTGGGCCGTCGGGAGGTCGGCGCGCACGCCCGAGCTCGCCGTTGTCATCTTCAATGTCCTCGGCGCCCGCCGCCCGTCTCGCCCTCCCCACCGCGCCCGCCGGTGCTTGAGGCGGCGGGAGGAGGGGATAGCGGAGGGGAGGCTGTCGAGACAGGCTGGGATGCCGGCAAGCGCCCGCGGAGGGGATGCGGCGAGCGCGCCGAGAGGGAGGAGGCGGGCGGCGCTTCTCTCCGCCGCCGCGCCAAATCTGAGCGAGCAGGTGTCGGGGAAGGGGTAGCGGGGCACGGCGGTCGTCGTCGGGCCAAAGGTGGTCATCGCAGCAACGAGTATGGCTGGGCTCATCGTACTCCGGCGGGAGCGGCTCGAACGACGACGACGGCGGCGTCTGGGGGATGACTCCGACGACTCTCCCGGCCTCCCCGCTCCCTCGCCAGTCTCCTCCCTCCTTAGCCCGCTCCCTGGCCTCCTCACCTCCTTCCTCTCTGCCCGCCCAGCTCGTGCTCCGCCTGGACCACCGCCGCCGCGGCCTCACGCTGTCGTCCTCAAGATGCTGCCGGCCGGCGCCACGACGGCCCGCCTCTCCGCGATGGACGCCGGCGCCCACCTCTCCCCCATCCCCTCCACCTCGCTGCGCGCCGCCGTTCGCGCCGACCGCCGGCCTGCCCCCGCGCGCCGCTGCCCATCGCATCCCCTCACCGGCGCTCGCCTCTCTGCCATGGCGTGTCGCCGTGCGCGGCGCTGCCTGCTGCTGGCCGACGAAGAGAGAGAAAGAGTGTATGACATGTGGGTCCCACCATTTTAAAAAAAATAAAATGCTGACTGGACTGCCACATCAGCAAGTCTATCCCAAAACCACCTAAAACAGTGCTCAGTGGGGTAATTTGCCCGGTTTCAATAGTTGAGGGTGTAGAATGTTTGGTTTTTGAGTTCGGGGGTGTAATTCGGTCGACCTCGATAGTTCAGGGGTGTAATTCGTACTTTTTCCAAAACATAATAGCAACACTTTAAACATGTTTTCTCGTAAATTATACTCCCTCCGTTTTTTAATAGATGACGCCGTTGGCTTTCTCTCACATGTTTGACCATTTGTCTTATTCAAAAATTTTATGCAAATATATAAGATATAAATTACACTTAAAGTACTATGAATGATAAAACAACTCATAACAAAATAAATTATAATTACGTAATTTTTTTTGAATAAGACGAACATGTGAGAAAAAGTCAATGGCGTTATCTATTAAAAAACGGAGATAGTATATCATATCTATGATCTGATCACATAATTGTATCTGTTACAATATATCTTTATAACAAGGTCTATTATATTTCGATGAAAGTATTTTGAAAGTTTTTTCAGTGCATTGGATTATTTAGTGTTGCACATAGTGTTATTTATATGTTTCATTAAGTATTGTTTTATGTTTTACTAATTCATTTGTTAATGTTGTACACAATATTTTTTTGGATGTTTCACTCATTATTTTATGATGTTTCACAAAACCATAACTTGATGTTTTATGTGTGACATAAAAATGTTTCAATTAAGTTAAATATTTTATTTTTGTTTCACTCATTGGAATTAATTAATGTTTTATGTAGTGGTTTTTAGCGCTGTAGTCAGTATTTTTTCAGTGTTGTATCTCACTGAAACATTTCATGGAGTGAGTCAAAATATTTTTTTTATATGGGATGAAACAAGGCTAGATTTTTAATATACGTATTTTTTTATCAAAATATAACTGTATTTGATCTTGTTATAAAGATTAATTGTAATGAATACAACAATATAGTCGAATTATTGATCGGATAATTAATTTAGTGAGTAAAATCATTTAAAGTTTGATAAAAAAAGTATTAGTATGATGAGGAGAGAGTAGTCGAGGAGAACATACACGTAGGAGCTTGTGGTCCTGTACAAGCAGCTAGGAAAAATGGTACTCCTACATGAAGTCCGATACATATTTGCTTCCACAATAATCTAATGAAGTCTTCAGGCCTGCTGCTGCACAGCACAAGTGCAGAACTAACCAGCCAGCACCGCCTCTATAAATACATACATGTTGCCACTCGCACAATTGCACTGCAGACTGCAGTGCACATCTGCACACGTTCTCGCCAATCGCCGGGCGGCCATGGCGATGAACTTCGAGATGTGGGGCGCGGTGTGGTCTGCGCTGGCGAGCCTCGTCTTCCTCTGGCCCATGCTGCAGAACCACGTCCCCGCCGGCCTCCGCCACTGGCTCACCGCCATGGCCGACAAGCTCGCCTCCCACCTCAGCCCCTACCTGCACATCACCATCTCCGAGTACGGCGACCACCGCTTCCGCCGCAGCGACTTCTTCCTCGCCGTCGAGGCCTACCTCAGCCACGCCTGCGCCCGCCGCGCCCGCAGGCTCAAGGCCGACCTCGGCAGGGACGCCAGGAGCGTCCAGGTCTCCGTCGACGACCACCAGGAGGTCACCGACTCCTTCCGCGGCGCCACGCTCTGGTGGTACCCTTCCTCCATGTCCAACAAGTCCAGCGTCATCAGCTTCTACCCCGGCGAGGATGAGCGCCGCCTCTACCGCCTCGTCTTCCACCGCCGCCACCGCGACCTCGTCCTCGACGGCTACCTCCCCCACGTCCTCGCCGAGGGCCGCGCCGTCACCGTCCGCAACCGCCAGCGCCGCCTCTTCACCAACAACGCCAGCACCAGCTGGAACCCCTACCGCCGCGGGAAGGGCGTCTGGAGCCACGTGCCCTTCGAGCACCCGGCCAGCTTCGACACGCTCGCCATGGACCCCGGCGACAAGGACGCCATCGTCGTCGACCTCGTGGCGTTCCGCGACGGCAAGGACTACTACGCCAAGGTGGGCAAGCCATGGAAGCGCGGATATCTGCTCTACGGCCCGCCCGGCACCGGCAAGTCCACCATGATCGCCGCCATGGCCAACTTCCTCGACTACGACGTCTATGACCTCGAGCTCACGGCCGTCAAGAACAACACCGAGCTGCGCAAGCTCTACATCGAGACCACCGGCAAGTCCATCATCGTCATCGAGGACATCGACTGCTCCATCGACCTCACCGGCAAGCGCAAGAAGTCCTCCGGCGACAACAAGGCGTCCGACGGCGGCGGCGAGGGCAGCGACGACAAACCCAAGCTGCCGACCGAGGCGGACAAGGACGACGGCGGCAGCAAGGTGACGCTGTCGGGGCTGCTCAACTTCATCGACGGGCTGTGGTCGGCGTGCGGCGGCGAGCGGATCATCATCTTCACGACGAACCACAAGGAGAAGCTGGACCCGGCGCTGATCCGGCGGGGGAGGATGGACGTCCACATCGAGATGTCCTACTGCGGCTTCGAGGCGTTCAAAGTGCTGGCCAGCAACTACCTCGGCGTGGAGCAGCACGAGCTGCTAGGCGACATACGGCGGCTGCTCGAGGAGGCCGACATGTCGCCGGCGGACGTCGCCGAGAACCTGATGCCCATGTCCAAGAGGAAGAAGAGGGACCCTGACGCGTGCCTGGCAGGTCTAGTCGAGGCGCTGAACATGGCCAAGGAGGAAGCACAAGCAAACAAGGCGGCGAAAGAGGACGAGGAGGCAAAGGCAGCGAAAGGGATAGAAGAGATGAAAACCAAAGAGCAGGCAACGACCAACGGTGAAGACGAAGGGAAGGACAAAAGGACATCGGAAGAGAACAAGGCCAACGGCGACATATAGATATTACTAGCAAGGTGACAACTAAGGATAAGTATTTTTCTACACCTAGGTGTTATGGCACCCATCATTTACTAGCGACTCAGATAGTTATTGAAAAAAAATTGTAACATTAATTGTGATGATATAAGTTTAAACACAAACATGCAAGACTATCTACAACTAGAGAAACAAAATTAACAAAATTAGATAGTTAATTGTACCCGTACATCGCAGATAAAATTTGTTATTTTTATTTTTTCATGTGTAGATCGAATTTAGACTTACATATTTGTATAGTGTCTTATATTATCATAGTCTATCTTATTAAATTTTATGAAATTTTTATATAACTGTTAAACTATATGCATACATTAGGTGTGGAAAATACTTTTCGAACAAGCTGAACGCAAAATACTACAGTACGTTCTCAACTAAAGCTCGTCCCTCGTTTACTATTCCTACAGTAGTGCAGGTCAATTCTGTGTGCTTACTGGTTGTTTGATTACGATTCTCTGTTCTTTTTCAGTGGGATCATATCGGGCAGCTGCAGATCCCTGGAGTTGCAAGCCATGTATCCTAGCAGAGTGCTCATGAAGATTTTCAACCTTTATTTTTACATAACAGTTTGCTAATAGGGCCTGCGAAATTGTTAGCATTTCCGTATTATATTAAGGCTGATAGTTGCTTGTATTTTGTAAGAATATAATAATGCTATGCACGCCTTCAAGCAAAGAGATTGGAGGTAATCTGGCCGGGACTAGTGCCTAGATTTCAGACGCCAAATCAAACGGTTTTCATCGCTGGCCTTAGAGCAAGTTTAATAGTATAGCCCATTACTAGCTCTAAATCATCTATAGTCAATATAATAGCTAATTCATACAATAGTTGATTACTATACTATTAATACCTGGTCCCACCTGTCATACACACATTACGTCTTGGAGTCCGTGCTGCAGCTGACTACAGATCTGTAGCCTGCTGCTCCACTACGCCGGACCAGGCCATCTCTGACGGGCCCAAACGTAACTTTGTTGATCTCTGACGGGCCCAAACGTAATTTTGTTGATCTCTGACGGGCTAAACATAACTTTGTTAGTCATCTCTGTAGCCCGCTGCTCCACATTACGTTTTGGTTGCTTGATCTAAGGTCGTTTGAAAATTTTGAATTTTCATTGTGAGCAATTCAAACGTAACTTTGTTGGATAGATGATTTCAAAAGAAAAAGTTATCGACTACAAAATTTTTTAACTTTTTGAGATCAACAACTATCATTTTTCCCATTTCTCCGTCGGAGGTCATTTGAAAATATGAATTTCAAACGCAATTTTCCTTGAATAGATGAGCCAAATGAAAAGGCTGTCATCTACAATTGTACAACTTTTCGAGATTTACAACTTTCGTTTTTGTCGCTTCTTCATCTGACATCATTTGAAAATTTTGAATTTCTAATATGTTCAATTCAAACCTGATTTTGTTGGATTGATGCTTTCAAATAAAAAAGTTGTCAATTAACTACAAAATTTTCTAACCTTTCAAGATCGACACCTTTTGTCTTTGGTCATTTCTACATTTGAGGTCTTTTGAAAAATTTGAATTTCAAATGTTGGGAAATTTCAAATGCAAACTTCCTTGGATAGATGAGCCAAATTAAAATGTTGTTAACTACAAAGTTGTATGACTTTTTAAGATCTACAGCTTTTGTTTTGTTCATTTTCTTTATCCAAGGTCATTTGAAAATTTTGAACCTCAAATATGAGAAATTCAAAGGTAATTCGTTGGATAGATTATTTGAAAGAAAAATTTATCAACTTGCGTTTTGGGTTTTTTTTTCCATTCAAGGTCATTTGAGAAATTTGAATTTCAAATATGAGCAATTCAATGGTAATTAAATTGGATAAATGATTTGAAATAAAAATTATCAACTACAAGGTTTTATAACTTATCAAAATCTTTAACTTGCGATTTGGTCGGTTTCATCATCCGAGGTTGTTTGAGGAATTTGAATTTCAAATGTGAGAAAGTTCAAACATACTTTTCCTTGGATAGATGTTTCCAAATGAAAACATTTTCAACTACAAAGTTTGACAACTTTGAATATCTGCAACTTTTGTTTTGATCGTTTCTTCATCTGCATTTGAAAATTTTGAATTTCAAATACGAGTAATTCAAACATAACTTCTTTGGATAGATGATTTCAAATGAAAAAGTTTTGAACTATAAAGTAGCATAACTTTTCGACATCTACAACTTCGATTTTGGTTGTTTCTCCATCCAAGGTCCCTACCACTACACACTCAATTGTGACCATGGAGCATTTGGATTCCTTTGGTTTAACTTTGTCGAAAAGTTGTCAACTATAAAGGTGTAGATCTCATCGAGGATATAGCTATATTGGTCGAGTTGTGTTTTAACTATGTTGGTCTAAAATAAATTTGAACTGGGACGAAATTGGAAGCCTCCGAGCATCTCCCAGAGTATTCTAAATTCTCTTCCTAAAAATATGGTGTTTTTAAAGTCCCAAAAAGATAGAGAGAAATAAAATAGCCTATCTCCAAAAGTTTCCAATATTCCACTTCCATAAAGATCAAACTTTGGATTTTTTTTGGGGCACTATTTCGGAGAGCGCTACGGCTCGGACGTCCGATATTTCACTATATATCGGACGCCCAGCCAACCACTAAGCGCATGCTACTGCGCTTCTTTGCTCCTCGATCACGGGCTTATGGCTGTGTGTTGGATGGCTCTTTTCATGTCTAGATGGCAGCATATCACTTCTTGCCGCTACATGCATGTTATGGCTGCATGTCTACTCTTTAAACAAATCATAACGTGTCTTCTCCTTTTTTTTCTCTCATATATCTACTCTTTAAACAAACTTTAATCTTAAAATGCAAATCCAATTTTTATTCAATTACGCCATAAAATATATGTGTCTCAAAAAATCAATTGTTTTTATCATTTATAGAAAATTGTTTCACCATTTGTGCCTATGTTTCAATTCATCTCATGTGATGTTTCAGAGAATTGCAACATATGAAAAATACTAGTTGCAACAATCATAACCACTAGATGAAACACTAAATACCATCATGTGAAACATAAAAAAAACATACATTATATTTGCAATTTAAATACTTGATTTTATTAAAAAAAATTAAACCACACATGAAGCATAGTTGTTATTGTTGAAAAAAATCATTCAAAAGAACACCACTTGTGCAACATTTTCAAATAACATAGTGGAACATTAGGAAATACTCATTGGAACATCCAAATAATATTAGGTGCAACACTAAGAAAATCAGTAGCTGAAAAATAAGTTTTGATAAAGTTGTGGGGTCTTGTTATTAAGATTTAATCGTAACAAATATATTGGTGTAATTAGATCATGGATTGGACAAATAGTTTAACTAGAAAAATCATTTGAAGCTAATGATTTCTTTTTCTTCCCTTTCACATAGTGTGCCAGGTTAACACCTGGGCTGGCAGAGCACTAGAGTTGTATGGGCCACGAGCGTCCGATGCCATCCGACGTACGACAGGAAGCATTTCCGCACTATTTCTTTTTCATGCGAGGTCCATCTGCTTGCGCTGGACTCTTCGCGCCGCCGCTCGGAAACGACGACGGGGCGTTCGTTTGCCCGGGCATCTATTTGGACTGCCGTCCAGGTACAGAACGCTGAAATTCTGTGTGCTTGATGCCATACAATGTGTGCTTCTGTAGGTCTGTTAGGCTGAAATTCTGTTGGCCATACATCATGAGATTTACGGCTCAGGTTGTGTACGTTTATATGTGTATTTGTAAAGTATTTCTGGGATTATTTTTCTAAAGGAAAATGACCATAGATAAAGCAAAGGCACATGCGCACAGCACTTTCGTTGTTTGGAGATGTGACGTCATCAAGCTAACAAGGAGCACGAATCGGCCCTCTTGGCGTTGCGTGCGAGCGTGTGCGATAGCCGAGGCCGCTGCTCACCGGAGTCGCCGCCGCCTGTGCCGAGGTCGAGGACGCTGATGCTGCCGCACCCGCTACCCGCCGAGGTCGCTGCTCGCCGGCGCGAGGGCGTCGCCTCTCCCGCTACTCGACAAGGCCGAGGTCGCTACTCGCCGAGGCCACTGCTTGCCGCCGGTGCGGAGGCCAGCGCCTCTCCCACTGCTCGACGAGGCCGAGGTCTCTGCTCGCCGGCGGGAGCCACCTCAGCCATCGTTAGCCGCTCCGGCGTCGCTCCCGTCGGGATTGCGTGTGTGCGGGCACAGAGCTGGCCTGCGGGGCTCGCGGTCGCGGCCGGCGTCGCGCAGCAGCGCGCCTGGTGTGCGGAGATGGGACAAAAGCGGCGACGACCGGTCGGAGTGGAGGATGCAGGCGCCAGCAGAGCACGCAGCAGAGCAATCAGCGCCTGTAGGCGTATACGTACGTAATAACCGCAAACAGGGTAAGAACTGAATTTCTTCAAGGAAACGGAAACGGAAAACGTACAGATACCAAAACCGGACTGCAAACGAAACGGAGACGGAGAGCTTATTGATGGCTGGAGCGCTGGAGCATGATGCAGACACACAAGTGAATTGCCTGTGTTAGCGAAAACCAACGATTGAACACCTTTCGTGCGTTCTGCACCAATCCGGCAAGACAACGACGAAGCACAGTGAAGAACAAAGACGATATTCAGAGAAGAAGAAACAGAGGAAAGCAGAGGAGTTTCAGAACTTTGCAGTTTGCACGAGAAGGAAATGCGTGTGGAATTTTCTGTAGATTTCATTCAACTGAATAAAGAAACTTACAAATGGAAATTTAGCTATTCTGCTACTTATACTCCATAAACAGAAAAAGGAATCCTAGGCTCAAATCGCGCCATCCCACGATCCGGAACTCCTGGATTCAACGCCGCGCAAAACTCACGCCCACAACGCACGACCTGACGCGGTCGCCAACTCCTGCAGCTCGCCACATCTCTCGTGCACGCATAACAAACTCAAAACTGACTTATTCATCCAGCCGTTGCAAAAGCCACAGTCTGGAACACCTTGGGGCCACAGCTGAAGTAACAACGTCAATAGCCTGATCATCAGCTTCCTTCAGCAGCACCGCTTTTGGATGGTGAGGTGTCCGGTCATGTGCCAACCCTCTTTCTCGCCGGCTTCGCCGCGCGCGTACGGGCACCACGGCGTGAAGTTGGGCAGGCTCTCCAGCATCTTCCACTTGGCGTTGGGGTCCTCCTCGTCGTCGGCAATGCCGGTCCATGTCGGCGTGGAGTACTCGTAGCGGCTGTGCGTGATGCGGTGGAACTCCTGGATGTCCCTGTTCTTGGCCATGTCCGTGGTGTCACGCAGGTTGACGGAGAAGATGTCTCCGTAGGGCCTGACCGAGTGCGTGAAGTGGGGCATGGAGATGGGGTCGGCGGAGACCGCGGCGAGGTCGGCGGCGAAGACGATGCTCTTCATGTCCGGGCTGAACACGGGGTGGTTGATGTGCCCGGCGATAGTGGGCGCGCTGTGGATCACCCGCACGGGCACCGGCACCTCGCCCTTCTTGATGTCTTTGGCGTTCACCAGGTACACGGCGAAGTAGCCTGGGTCCAAGCCGTGGTCCTTCTCCGGCTCGTCCTTGCCCTTGACTATGTCTTTCTCGGGCCTGCCGGTGGAGGAGAAGACGATCCAGTCGCAGCCCTCCCGCGGCGACCAGCTGCAGTGGGTGTCGGTCCAGGGGCCGTCGGTGAGCGGGACCACACCGGCGGCCTCCCCCTTCTCCGCGTCTATGATGTAGAGGTTCTTGTGCTGCCTCTCCCCTCCGGCCACCCTGTTCCTGCTTGACCGGAACACGAGCTTGGTGCCCTCAGCGTTGGTGGACGGGAACGCGCAGTTGTACTCCTCGTCGGTGAGCGGGAACGTCTCCATGTTCTCGTAGTCCTCCCGGGACACGTTGGGGATCCTCATGATCTGCACCGGCTTGTCGATCGAGAAGGCCGGCCCCTCGCAGACGTAGAGCGTGTCCAGGTCGTCGTTCTGGTTCCACGACGTGGAGAAGACGCTCTTGGTGGCCCTCACCTTGTACACCACGCGGAGGCCCCTGCCGTCGGCGAGCCACACGGCCTTGAACTCGTTGTCCACGAACGCCAGCTTCTTGCCGTTCTTGGAGACGGACGGGAACACGCCGGTCACCCTGAAGAGCCCCACGTCGGCGTGCGACTCCGGGGGCTGCACCTTGTCGAACCTCCTCTGGATGCTTGTCGTCGGAGTACTCTTTTGGTTTTGGACCTTGAGTAGCTTGTCGGTTCGACAGCGGTGGTAGCCCACGCGTGTTCCTCCGTCGAGCACGAAGGGGTTGTAGTGGTCCCCTTCAGGCCTCGTCTTCTGGGTGATGGGCACCGACGTCTTGGAGGCCGTGTCGAAGATCTCGATGTGCCTGTACTGCGTCACCACGCGCTCCACCTTCATGAGGACCTGCTTGGACTTCTCGCGGACGGTCGCCACGGCCACCTGGGTCTCGCTGATGGCCGCCGGAGTCATGGCATCGATGCTCTCATCCGTCACGCGTTCCTCCTTGCCAGCGGCGATGTCGAACCGGAAGACGCCCCACCTGGCGGTGTTGGAGGGCGGCGTGGTGTCGAAGCCTCGGTGGAAGAAGATCACGTTGTCGCTGCCCCACGTCGGCCAGCCGCCGTCCTTGATGAGCACCTTGCGGTCGCTGCGGCCCTGCGCTCGTTTGTCCACGTTCATGACCACAATGTCCGTCTTGAGGTTCTCGATCTCGCCGTTCCACCTGTTCTGCTGGAAGTTGGCCACCGCCACCATCTTCCCGGACGGCGACACCGCCGGGCTCAGATCGTACTGGCCCAGCGGCGTCAGGCGCTCGGTCTTGCCGTCGGCGAGGTCGGTTCTGTACACCACGGTCCACGGGGTGCGCCGTGCTTTCACCGGCGCCTTGGTGGACACGTACACCAGGGAGTGGCCGACGGTGGTACGCCCAACTTTGAAGCCGCCAGCGACGCAGCCGCTGTCCTCCATGCGCACTCCGCCGAAGGTGTCGGCACCGTAGATGTTGCCCAGGCTCAGCACCTTGACCTGCTTGCCGCCGGCGACGAAGCGCAAAGCCACGTGCAGCGTCTCCAGGCCCCTGTCCCTCTCGGAGACGAACACCAGGCCGGTGACGCGGCCTTTCTCCGCGTCCTCCGGGGTGGCGCCGCACTCCGACGCCAGCTTCGGGTTCTTCTTGCCCAAGAACGTCAGGAGCTCTTTGAGCGCCGCTGCTGGGATGGGCTGCCCGTTCTGGTTGTATGACTCCCCGTCGGTGAGGAGCAGCTCGTCCTTGGCAGACTGCGGCGGCGGATTAGCGGGGCAGGAGAAGATATCCAGGGGCACCGGTGGCCTGTAGGTGCCGAAGAAAGCGATGCTGCCGCGGCTCTTCCCCATTCCGATCTGTCCAAAGAAAGAACAAAGAGATGTTCTTCACTTAATGATCTGTCGGTTTGTGTTTGTGTGGTTAGATGATGAGCTTGGATGCCTCATTTATAGAGTAGCTGTTGATTGATCACCTGGCTTTCAAAGCATGTGTCTTGACTAATCTCTGTATATCGAAATCCGCGCAGATTAGTGTGCAATTGTAGTGAGGCAAAAATGAGCGGTTCGTGCATATGCTCTTCCCGTGAAGGGCTAAAATGTAAAATATAAACTTTGGTTCTCTAAACTTTAGGTGTATAAACTTTAGGTGTATAGAAGTACTATATATAAAAATATTTAAATTCAAATTCAAATTTGAATCGGATATATAAACTTTTGACTTGTAAACTTTGGGTCTTTAAACTTTAGGTGTATAAACTTTAGATATGTAAACTTGAGGTGCACAAATTTTAGGTGTATATATTTACTAAAATAGGAAAGTAATGTGGTGCCAAAAAAGGAAACCACGTGGAGGGGGTGATTGATGTGGGGAGGGGGACCGATCGTGCCCGGCGATCGATCGCCCCTTACAACTAATCGGCCTCTCGTCCTCTCCTGAAGGGTTGACCACTTGACCCCATGTCTCTTCCCCTTCCAACGATCCTTTCTCGATGCCTCCCGATAATGGCGCTGGCATCTAAAAATCATGAACCGTCGGATGGAGCAGTCGACTTTATTATAGCCGTACACTACTACAAATAGTAGTATCAAATAGGTGTGCCACTATAGGTGCAAGAAGTGATAAAACCGGCAACTATAGTGCTCTTCCCACCCTCAAAAGAATAAAAAAAATTAAAACCGACACCTTTAAACGAAGATAGGTGTCGGTTTTAGAGAAAAACCAACACCTATATTATAGGTGTCGGTTTTTTTACACCTATAAAATCGAGCCTAGCCAGCTGGGGGAGATATTTTTCCTCCCGGTGGGGCCCACACCCACACTGGCAGGAGATAAGGTCAAGCCTTCTCTCGGCTTCTCCCCTAGCTCCTCAATTTCCTCTCTCTCTCTCCACTTCTCCCCTTCTCTCGGCTTCTCCTCTCCTCTCTCTCTCTCTCTTTGCGGCAGCGGCGGCCTCCCCTCCGCTTTATCGGGGGGAAGGGAGGTGCAGCGGCGGCCCGGACCTCCCCTCCGCCAGATCGGGGAGAGAGAGGCACTAGTAAAGGAATGATTTTTCTAGACGCCGGCCCCGATAGATTCCAGACGGGCTATAAGTGGCTCCGTTTAGAAAAACCGAATGACCGGCGTTGGGCTGTCACCCGCACGGGAATATACATTTTCCTGTGCGGGCGTCTTAACCCGACCGCACAGAATAATCATCATTATCCCATGCGGATGCGGTTGACTTAAGAGGACCGCACTGTCGACGGTGGATACCCGTAGACCGGATATAGAGGGTATTGGGGTACGTTGGTACGAGGATCTACGTAGTACGACATCAAGCAAACAAAAGACAAGGATTATACTGGTTCAGGCCCCTTGGTAGGTAATAGCCCTAATCCAGTTGGTATGGGATTATATGATGGAGACCATAGTCGAGTTGGTTCGACTAGATCACCCGATGACTTGGCTCCTGTAGGCTCCGGCTTCGTAGGCTGTGGTGGATGTGTTGGCGGTGAGATTCGATGCCTTAGGTCTTGCTCAGGGGGTCCCTTTTATACCACGGGTTAGTTGATCTCCAAGTAGGACTCGGAGATATTGGACCCCTCACGATATGGTAAAGACCTAGTCTTATCCGAGTAGGACTCCTCCCATCTGTGGATTCTGTTTCTATCACGTGATAGATTTCCTTAACGTATAAAGGAACTATCCGTATACGCGCGGGTATACCGTATCGGCATACAACGTACATCCAAGGATAGAGGGTATACCTTATCCGTAACCCTGACACACATGGAAAAATCGATTTTCGCGTGCGGGCTTTTTAAGTGGACCGCACGAAAAAATACCTCTCCCTCTTTTCCCTCTCACCACTTCAAAATTTTCACATCCTCTCTCTTCTTTTCCCCTTTTTTATTCTCCTCAATCACTCCTCTCTCTTTGCCTCCCCTCTCCTCTCTCTCTCTCCTTTGCCTCTTGTCGGCAACGGGCCGGGGTGTCGCTGCCGCTGCCGCCAACGGCGCGGGAGGCGACGCGGTGGCTACTGGTGGAGGAGCGGCGGTTGCTCTCCCTCGCCACTGTCTCAGGAGGCTGCTCCCCCTCGCCGCCCTCGCGAAGCTCCGGGGAGGCCGATCCATCGCCGGCAAGCTCGGGGGAGGCCGATCCATCGCCGCGCGGCTCGGCGAGCGCGGACGTTGATGACTCCCGCGACGACGACGGCCGGGCGACGGGGGGCGCGGTCGACGGCGATGGCTCATCGACGGCCGGGCGGTCGTGGCGCGGTCGACGGTGAAGGCGGCGACTCAATCGCCCTCCCCCGCGAAGCTCCGGTGGCGGCCTCGAGCGACGAAGATGAGGCGGCGCCGCCGGCTCCGCGTGCATGCGCGCCAGCCGGCCGGATAGGGTTTCGTTTTTTGATTTTTGATTTTTTTTGGTATTTGATTTTTCTGTGCGGGTGACATAACCGGACCGCACGCAAAAATTTGATTATTCCGTGCGGTCCACCTAATCTAACTGCATATGAAGATGGATTTTTCTGTACAGTTGGTTTGCCCGCATGCGAAAATATTCATTTTTGCAGACCCTTGGTTACAGACGGACAAAACCTCCGCATAGAAAGATGCATTTTGACCATACGGGAAAATGTGATTTGTAGTAGTGAGGAGGTGCAGCGGCGGCAAACGACATGGAGGCGGCTGCGGTCCGGCCGCGGACGATATGGAGACCGGCTCCCGGAGAAGAAGAAATATCCGAGGTGTCCCACAATCACATGCTCGATTGGGACACAACACTTTGACCAGTCCCTCTGCGACTTGGGAGCAAGCGTAAGCGTCATGCCCAAGGACGTCTTTGACAAGCTGAACTACACGGTGTTGTTACCAACACCGATGCGGCTCCAGCTGGCTGACTCGTCGGTCTGCTACCCAGCGGGAATCGCTGAGGATGTGCCAGCAAAGATCTAGGATTTCTTCATCCCAGTGGATTTTGTGGTGCTTGACATGGAATCAGACAAGGAAATGCTGAAGCCAGCGTTGATGTAGGAGCCGGAAACATTCGGTTTTGCATCAATGAGAAGGAGAAGAAATTCAAGTTCAGGCCGAGGATGGAGCAATGCTCAATGGTCAAGATCAAGTATGAGCCGAATCCACAAAACATCAGAGTGGTCGAAGTGAAACCGCCAAAGACGGACAACCTCATTGCGTTCATGAAGAACTTCCTAGTGAAGGAAGCGTCAATGAGTAGGCCCTGTCCAAATAAGACACCAGTTAAAACTGGTGTGCAGGTCAAGCAGCCTGTAAAGCCGGCGCCCAGAAAGCCGCCACCCACACCTAAGACCAAAAAGGTGTGGCAAGTCAAAAAGACGACATCCACTACACCAGCTCCGGAGTAGGGTGGAAAATCAATGATCTGAATTTTTTGGAGGTACGGTCTTGCTCGTCGGACTCAAAAAGACGTCGCCCTTGCCAATAGGTAAATTGGTATGTATCCCATATTTATTTTTCATCATTTTGATTTTTTGCATTAAAGCATGTTTTAAATTTCAAGGGAGTTTTACATTAGGATTTAAAATTTTGAGATAAATTTGCAAAATGAAATTTCTAAGAAAAAATAATAAAGTATTCGGCCATCATCAGCGTGGCCCCCCACACATGTGACCGTTGGAGTCCAACGGCTGAATGTGGGTCCAGCTTGGCCCACCAGGGGTTCGGCCGAACCGGCCAGGCAACGGTCGGCTGCCCCCTTTTGGGAGGTAATGGCTAGTGGGTCCCACTTCACAGTTGTAGCCATTATGGGTGCATTATATAAGTGGCTTGGCCGGGAGAGGGAGTTCATCACAATTCAATTCACTTTCACTCTCTCTGAAACTCTCTTTTGCTCCCAAATTCATTTTGAGCTAATTCAAGATTGTCTTAAATTTTAGTTCTAGCATTTTGATTTCCCTCTTGCATACACAAGTTATCTAGGTGAGAAGATTTGGCGGGTAGAAGTCTTGCTAGCTTTAACCCGCGCTCGAGTCTGTTTTTGTGCTTTGCTCATTTCTGCAGAGATGAAGATACGACTTTCCCGTCTGTTCAAGAATGGATCTGGTTCTCATTTGAGCCGTCACCAAGACGAGTTGAATGCTCACTCGTCCGCCGACATCGCAATGGAGGATGTAGACACCGCACCAAGTTTGTTGAGTGACTCCGACCTAGAGCTCGTTGGTGATCGGGAAATACAAGCCTACCGGATGCTCAAGGACCGGACATTTGCTCATAGCCAAGCCTATGATCCGTATGGATGTTGATTTTAGAACTGTGTGGAAAGTTGTTGGTTGGTAGAAATTTGCTGTGGTAGATGAGCCAGGCTCTCGTTTGCTTACTTTGCAATTTCTTTATACCTTGCGGGAAGTGGAAGATGGAATTTCTTTTCGTCTTTTTTTGTAAAGAATTTGAGCTTACAAGGAGAGGCTTAAGTACACTTCTCGGTTTTCATGATGTCTGTAGATCTGATTTTCAGAAGATAATTTCCAGTTTTGAGAAAAACAGATTTTGGGAAGATATTTTTGGTGCACCAATTTGCAGGAAACTCAGAACTAATGACATTTATAGTCCCACACTTAGGCTCATGCATAAATGGATTGCCATGACTTTGTTCCCTTGAGGAGATCTTAGACCTATTAGGGAGGATGAGTTGATTATTCTTTGTGCCATAGTTAGAAAGATCAAGGTTGTTCCTGTGCAATGTATGATTAGGCAATGGTTAGAAAATGTGAAGTTCACTGCTCCAATAGAATGCACTTCCTTGATTACTCGCATAGCAAAGGGGTTTGGAGTTCTTTCTCATGATCAGTGTCACACCCTGAAAATTCAAAATATATAAATTGTTGTTTAAATGGAATTTTTAGAATTTATTTTAAAAGTCGTGAAGAGAAGATCCAATTTTAATTAATAAATTCCAATATAAAAAGGGGCCAGATAAAATTTCAATAAATACTTTGCTTAATTCTATAATTCCTAGATTTTTCTAGGATTTATTTGAGCTAAGGAAGTATTTTTAATAAATGGAATTTCATTTAAGAAATAATTTAAATTGAAAAAGGTTTTAAAAGTCTTCTTTTGGCTTTGGGCCGAAAGTCGGCCCAAAACTCCTTCCTCTCTCCTCGGCCCAGCCGGCCCAGTCCGCAGCCGCCGCGCGCGCGCCCTCGCTGTCGCTGACAGGTGGGTCCCACCTGTCGGACCCATCGTCTACCTCGCGCCGCCGCCGCCGTTTCCTTCCAAATCCAGCCGTTCCTTTCCGTTTCCGGCCGAATCAATAGAGGGGAAATGATCTTCTCGATCTCCTCTACCTTTTCTCCTTTGGAAACATCGGCTAAAATCGTTTGGAAATTCGTGGATTCGAGTTTGTTTCGGATTCGTTTTTCCCAAACTTTCCTTCTCGTCGCCGGTCGCCGTGGGCCTTCGCCGCCGCCTCCTAGCCCCTTTAAAAGGACCCCCGGTGTCTCCTCTACCCGCCGCCACCTTCGCCTTCGCCTCTCGTCGCCCGTAGCGCTCTAGCGCCGTGTGCCCTAGCGCCGCCGTCGCCGCCGTCGCTCCAGCTGTGCGCCGCCGCTGTTCCAGACGTCGCCGTCGCTCGGGAAGACCGTCGTCGTGGTCGCCAAGTCGTCGCCGTCCTCGTCCGCCGCTTCGCCACCGTCGGAGACCGCCGGAGCATCGTCGCCGTCGTCGAGCCGAAGACCGCCGCCGTTTCAACCTCGTCGCCGTCGCCGTCCGTTGGTCGTCCGCCGTCGCTTTGGTCGCCGATGAGTTCGCCGTGCCGTCCGCTACCCGTTGGTGTCCTCCGTTCGTGCCGAAACGCCGCCGTTCGCCGGCGAGCGTGCGCCGTCCGAGCCGCTGAGCCGCCGCCGCCGGTGGTGATGTCATCGCTGACGTCATCGTCGCCCTCTCCCGTGAGCCGGTCGTGGACCGATCGATCTCGGCCGTCCGTTTTGGATCAAGTCGATCTCGGCCGTCCGTTCGCGTGAACCGCCGCCGTGCGCCCGGTCCACCGCGAAACCCTAGCCCGCTGACGGAATAAATCCCTTTTTCCTTTTCAAAAGTAATTCATTATTGCGTCATAATTCAATTAAAATCAATTTAAGTGTTTTAATCCGATTTAATCTTCAAAAATTCATAACTAGTTCATCTTAGCTCCGATTTAGTTGGTTCAAGTCTCTAAATTTTTCTAAAATTGAGATCTACATATTAAAAATATCCACATGTACTGTTCATGATTGTTTATGTGCTGTTTTGGTGATTTTGCTCTTTTCTGCTTAGATTCCGTCGTTTCCGGAGAGTCCGTTTTCGCCGGAGAAGAGTTTGAAGAGTTCCAAGGCCAGCAAGGCAAGTCACACAGATCCCAAACAACCCTTTGAGCATGTTGATCCTATTTAAAGCTATTGTTTCTATTCAACTATTGCATTTATTTTCGAATGTCATTGGGTGGAATTAACCTATTGTTTGTTATAGCCCTTTTGTTCTTGATTATCTTATTCCTTGATACCTTGGGTTATTATAATTTGACTAGTTGAGCTTTATTTATATTAGTTCAGCTAGATATTAGATATAATTGCTTAGCCCTGCTTAGAAACATTAGCACATTATTGGGATAACTTATGACTCACTATTATTTAATGATGGCTTAATGATAGTTCACGATGGTCAATCGTGATTTGTTAATTAATTATTTGCCAACTAAAACCTGATAATGGTGGGTTGTGAGCACATGGTTTTGATGGTCGTGCTCATGACAATTAAGGACCAGTTCACGAGTTTTGGTTGTGAAACATTAACCGTGCCAACCACAAGCCAGCATGGGCAACGGCTTTACCTTTTGTATAGCATGGTTCATTGCGGGGCACCAGACTGAGAAGTGGCGGAGATAAGCCCACGGGGGTCGCTGGGGAGTCCATGCCTTGTTTATAAGGGGGTGATTATGATCCAGGAAAGGTGCGCTGCGGTGGATTGTGTTATGCAAGGGGTATTGTCACAACTCCTTTCCGAGGTACCGTGGTGGTATTGAGGCACATGGTGACAAGATGTGGGGTTGTGTCTTGTGGGTACAGTGGTACACCTCTGATCAGAGTAAAACTATTCGAATAGCCGTGCCCGCGGTTATGGGCGGGTCTAACAATGTCTTTCGTGATTAGTCTCACCCTTCTCATCATAATAAAAGGTGCTTTAACTGGTAATAATTTGATTAGCTCCTGGTTTGGAATGGTATATTCCTGGTTTGGAGATAGAACTGTGCAGCCGGGGTGGTTGTTCAGAATGGTTGGGCCTATGCAACAGGGTATGTTGTATAGTGTTGGATTAATATTGTTTAATTATCACTTAACTGTTTTATAATTCTCAAATGTTTGCTAAATGCTGCTTTTGCAAATGAAACCCTACTATGCCATCCTTTGGTATCCTTGTGCACTTGCATATTTGCTGCGTGACTTGCTGAGTATGTCATATACTCACCTTGCAATCATTCATCAGAGGAAGAGTTCTACAATGAGGCTGATGGTGTGGAGGATTAGGTGTAGCCTTGGTCAAGCTGCCTGTGGAGTGGAGTCGTCTGCGCCGTTTAATTTATTTTCCGCTGCTTAGATTTTATTGATTGAGAGGAACTATCTACCTCTGTAATGACATTTTATTCGCTTATTAATTAGAGTAATAATTGTACTCTATTATCAATTTGTTATTGTGTGCCTCGGCTGATTTCTGGACGAGGGTTCACATACATGTAAGCGTTTGGAATTTTGGATAGAAATTCCGGGCGTGACAAGTTGGTATCAGAGCCCCCTTGACCCTAGGTTATGCCAAATGGTTACCCATAGAAGCCCTCTAAAAATATTGGAAAAGTAGAACTGTTCTCCTCCCTTTCTCTTTTAATTAAACCAAACTAATGGCACATGCACTTCATAATCTCTTTTAATGGTTCTCATTCAAAATTTATTCCAGTGTTATTAGTACTGTAAATCTATTACTGTACTAATGGCTCATTTATCAGCAAAAGTTTTACAATGTTGTTTTATTTAATCTTGCTGCAATAAAATAAATTTAGCATGTTGATTTTATAACTTTCTTTTGAAACCTGATGTTCAAAAGTACAAAATTCGTTTCCAACTGTTTCAACTTATCATGCAAAGCTTGGTTTACTTTATTTACTTACCTTTTTACTTTGATTTTCTAACTCTATTCAAATTAATCTAAAAACTTGTGCTATTAATTGGATAAATGTCTTAACTCCCTCCTTTCACTTGTCTTTAGATGCCGCGCTACAAGCCTGAGTACTTGTTTGGTGTCGATGGTTTTGTCCAGGAGTTGCGTACGATGTCCTTTGTCATTGGATTTGAGACTGCCCCTTTTTATGCTCAGATTCGTCATGATCGTCATGAAGAGAAGTGCCGAGTCAAAGTCACCTTGAACAGTAATAGTGAAGATATTCCCTCAGTGATGTTCGAAGCTGGAGGAAGAAACTACATCCATGCATGTCAGGAGGTGGCAAGGATCGCCATAGGAGAGCTCCGTGATCGCTACAGTGATCAGTTGGCCGACACTGAGTATCGCTACCATCCTCGCCAACCCCAGGGAAGTGACCGTGGCAGCTACCTTGAGACTGAAGGAATTGAGAATGATGCTACCACAAGGCATTTGGTTGAGATGCTGTGGGCTATGGATGAAAGTCGTGCGGAGACTGTGTTAGCGGCTCAAGATCGTGAAGACCGGAATCGTGGTAAGATTTGCAAGTTAGAAGACAAGGTGGATCGTTTGGAGAAGGAATTAGCTGAGTTGAAGGGAGAAGCACCGCCGCAGAAGGCCAGGATTCGTCTTACCGCAAGGAAGAGAGCTTTATTTGTCCCTCGCTATCAATTGGCGCCAAAGATTCGTGTGGTGGAGAAAGAAGTTGCCCCAACTTTAGCAGATCCTCCGGTTATCATCATAAGTGATGATGAAGAAGAAGAATCCAAGCGCAACAATTCCAAGATTGAGTGGGTAGCAACCCAAGATGATGAAGACGAGTCGAACGAGCCTTCAATCGACCTCCGATGCTCGGAAGAACTAGAGTGACTTGTTAAGTCGTTGTCTTAGATCGTTGTGTTAGTTTGCTTGCTTTAAGTTTGCTTGTGTGTGGCTCGCATGTGATTTACATCAGTGGTGGGATGTAAGTGCATGCGTTTGTTTGCTTTTGAGTGTTAGGAAGTTGGTGAGTTTAGTGGTGTGAGAGTCTTCAGTTTGTAATAATGAAACTCAGTTAAGATCAATAAAAGTTAAAGTAATTCTCTGTCCTAAGTAGTTTTCCCCGGTTTCTCTTCTTGTGCCCTGCCCATGCCTGATGGTGAACACTCGCAGCAACGGGAATGGCCCCAGTAACAATAACAATGGAGAGAATCCCACTCTTGCTCAAGTTCTTGCTCAACAGACTCAGCTTATGAATATGATGATGCAGCAACTTCAGAATCAAGGAAATAACCATGCATCTCCTCAGAATAAGTTAGCAGAATTTCTTCGTGTGAGGCCGCCTATTTTCTCTAGCACCACTAATCCTGTTGAAGCTGGTGATTGGTTGCATGCCATAGATAAGAAGTTGGATTTGCTTCAATGCACTGATCAGGAGAAGGTCTCATTTGCATCACATCAGTTGCATGGCCCTGCCTCTGAATGGTGGGATCACTTCCGCCTTAACAGGACTACTGCTGAACCTATCACTTGGCTTGAATTCACCGCTGCTTTCCGGAAGACGCATATACCATCGGGAGTGGTGTCTCTCAAGAAGAAGGAATTCAGGTCGCTCACCCAGGGATCTCGCTCTGTTACGGAGTATTTGCACGAGTTCAATCGTCTGGCTCGTTATGCTCCAGAAGATGTGCGCAATGATGAAGAGCGCCAGGAGAAGTTCTTGGAAGGACTTAATGATGAGCTTTCTTACCCACTCATGACTGGAGATTATGCTGATTTCCAGAAGTTGGTGGATAAGGCTATTCGTCAGGAGGACAAATACAATCGCATGGAGCAGAAGAAACGCCGGATTGCTCAATTCAAGACACAACAGGGGAATAATCAGAGGCCGCGTCTTACTTTAGGACCCCAGTCTATGCCACAGGGAGGTTCTTCGTCTGTTGTTCGTCCGCAGCGTCAGTTCTTCAACAACAATGCTGGCAACAATATCCGTAATCAAGCTCCACGCCCTGTTGCAGCTCCAACACAGCAACAACCTGCCAAGAGGGAGCAAGGCAGCAAGTCCGTGGTGTGTTTCAACTGTGGAGACCCAGGACATTATGCTGATAAGTGTCCGAAGCCCCGACGCGTGAAGGCCCGTGTCAATCATGTTGCTGCTGCAGAAGCTCAAGATGCTCCAGATGTGATTTTGGGTACGTTCCTTGTTAACTCAGTTCATGCAACAGTGCTTTTCGATTCTGGTGCTACACATTCATTCTTATCTATGAGTTTTGCGGGAAATCATGGGATGGAAGTAGAAGATCTTAGACGTCCTTTGATGGTTAGTACCCCAAGTAATCAAGCACTCTCTTTGCAACGTAGCCCCTCTGTCAGAATAGAAATTCAAGGAATACCATTTCTGGCCAATCTTATCTTGTTAGAATCCAAAGACCTTGATGTCATCTTAGGGATGGACTGGTTAGCCAGATATAAAGGTGTGATAGACTGTGCTAACAGAAAAGTAACTCTCACCAGCAATGATGGTCGAGTTGTGACTGTTCATGCATTGTCTTCTGAGACTTTAAGGTCAAGACTGAACCAAATAACTTTGGAAGAGATTCCTGTAGTCCGGGAGTATTCCGATGTGTTCCCAGATGATTTACCTGGTATGCCGCCTAAAAGGGATATAGAGTTCAGAATAGATTTGGTACCAGGAACAACTCCGATCCATAAGAGACCTTATAGAATGGCAGCCAATGAGTTGGCAGAAGTCAAGAGGCAAGTAGACGATTTGCTTCAGAAAGGATACATCAGACCAAGTTCATCTCCATGGGGAGCTCCGGTTATTTTTGTGGAAAAGAAAGATCATACCCAGAGGATGTGTGTGGACTATCGAGCCCTAAACGATGTGACTATCAAGAATAAGTATCCGCTACCTAGAATTGATGATTTGTTTGATCAGCTTAAAGGTGCTACTGTTTTCTCCAAGATAGATCTTCGATCAGGGTATCACCAGTTGAGAATCAAAGAGGAAGATATACCTAAGACAGCATTTACCACTAGGTATGGGTTGTTCGAATGTACTGTTATGTCTTTTGGACTTACCAATGCCCCTGCTTTCTTCGTGAACTTGATGAATAAGGTGTTTATGGAATACTTAGACAAGTTCGTGGTGGTCTTTATTGATGATATTCTTATCTATTCTCGAACCAAAGAAGAGCATGAAGAACATCTTTGCCTTGCACTAGAGAAGCTACGAGAACATCAACTGTATGCTAAGTTTAGCAAGTGTGAATTTTGGTTGTCTGAAGTGAAGTTCCTTGGTCACGTCATCTCAGCAGGAGGAGTTGCCATCGATCCTAGTAATGTGGAATCCGTAACCAACTGGAAGCAACCAAAGACAGTTTCAGAGATTCGCAGTTTCTTAGGCCTCGCAGGATATTATCGAAGGTTTATAGAGAATTTTTCCAAGATTGCTAAGCCCATGACACGATTACTTCGAAAGGATGTGAAGTACAAGTGGTCAGAAGAATGTGAGCGGAGTTTTCAAGAGTTGAAGAATCGCTTAATATCAGCTCCTATTTTGATTTTACCTGATCCAAAGAAGGGTTTCCAAGTGTATTGCGATGCATCCAAACTTGGGTTAGGTTGTGTTCTGATGCAAAATGGGAAGGTGGTTGCCTATGCATCTCGTCAGTTACGTCCGCATGAGAAGAACTACCCTACTCATGATATTGAGTTAGCCGTAGTAGTTCATGCGTTGAAAATTTGGCGTCATTATCTTTTCGGTACTCGTACAGAGGTATATACCGATCACAAGAGTTTGAAGTATATCTTTACTCAGCCGGATCTGAACATGAGACAAAGGAGATGGTTGGAATTAATTAAGGATTATGACATGGGAATTCATTATCACCCGGGGAAGGCTAATGTTGTAGCAGACGCTCTTAGCAGAAAAGGCTATTGCAATGCTACGGAAGGACGACAGTTGCCGTTGGAATTATGCAAGGAATTTGAAAGATTAAATTTGGGAATTGTCAGTAGAGGTTTCGTTGCAGCCCTAGAAGCGAAGCCCACTCTAATTGATCAAGTTAGAGAAGCCCAAATTAATGATCCTGATATTCAAGAAATCAAGAAGAATATGAGAAGAGGAAAAGCTATTGGTTTCTTGGAAGATGAGCAAGGAACTGTATGGTTGGGTGAGAGAATCTGTGTCCCCGACAACAAAGATTTAAAAGATGCAATTCTGCAAGAAGCTCATGATACTTTATACTCCATTCACCCTGGTAGTACCAAGATGTACCAGGATCTCAAGGAAAGATTTTGGTGGGCAAGTATGAAGCGTGAAATCGCAGAATACGTAGTAGTATGTGATGTTTGTCAGCGAGTCAAGGCAGAACATCAGAAACCCGCCGGTTTGTTGCAGCCTTTGAAGATTCCTGAATGGAAATGGGAAGAAATCGGTATGGATTTTATCACTGGTTTGCCCAGAACGTCATCAGGCCATGACTCTATTTGGGTAATAGTCGACAGACTTACCAAAGTGGCACATTTCATTCCGGTAAAGACAACTTATTCTAGAAGTCGATTGGCGGAATTGTATATGGCAAGGATTGTGTGTTTGCATGGTGTCCCTAAGAAGATAGTGTCTGATCGAGGCAGTCAGTTTACTTCAAATTTTTGGAAGAAACTTCAGGAAGAGATGGGTTCTAAGCTGAACTTTAGTACTGCTTATCATCCGCAGACAGACGGACAAACCGAAAGGGTGAATCAGATTTTGGAAGACATGTTGAGAGCTTGTGCTTTAGATTTCGGTGGAAGTTGGGATAAGAATCTACCTTATGCAGAATTTTCGTACAACAACAGTTATCAAGCTAGTCTACAGATGGCTCCTTACGAAGCACTGTATGGTCGGAAGTGCCGCACTCCGCTTTTGTGGGATCAAACGGGAGAACGTCAGGTTTTCGGGACGGATATCCTAAGGGAAGCAGAAGAAAAGGTGAAAATCATTCAAGAAAGATTGCGAGTGGCTCAGTCTCGACATAAGAGTTATGCCGACAATCGCTGCAGAGATTTGAGTTTTGAAGAAGGAGATTATGTGTATCTTCGTGTCACGCCTCTTCGAGGTGTTCATCGTTTTCACACCAAAGGAAAATTGGCACCGCGTTTTGTGGGACCTTATAAGATTGTCAGTAGAAGAGGAGAGGTTGCTTATCAATTGGAATTACCTCAATCCTTGGCAGGAGTCCATAATGTGTTCCATGTGTCGCAATTGAAGAAGTGTTTAAGGGTACCTACCGAAGAAGCTAATCTTGAACAGATAGAAGTCCAAGAGGATCTGACCTATGTTGAGAAACCAATCCGTATCTTGGAAACGAATGAGAGAAGAACCAGGAATCGAGTTATCCGTTTTTGCAAAGTCCAATGGAGTAATCACTCGGAAGAGGAGTCAACTTGGGAACGAGAAGATGAATTGAAGTCAGCTCATCCACATCTGTTCGCCAGTTCTTCCGAATCTCGAGGACGAGATTCTGTTTAAGGGGGGTAGGTTTGTCACACCTTGAAAATTCAAAATATATAAATTGTTGTTTAAATGGAATTTTTAGAATTTATTTTAAAAGTCTTGAAGAGAAGATCTAATTTTAATTAATAAATTCCAATATAAAAAGGGGCCAGATAAAATTTCATTAAATACTTTGCTTAATTCTATAATTCCTAGATTTTTCTGGGATTTATTTGAGCTAAGGAAGTATTTTTAATAAATGGAATTGCATTTAAGAAATAATTTAAATTGAAAAAGGTTTTAAAAGTCTTCTTTTGGCTTTGGGCCGAAAGTCGGCCCAAAACTCCTTCCTCTCTCCTCGGCCCAGCCGACCCAGTCCGCAGCCGCCGTGCGCGCGCCCTCGCTGTCGCTGACAGGTGGGTCCCACCTGTCGGACCCATCGTCTACCTCGCGCCACCGCCGCCCGAAACCCTAGCGCGCCGCCGCCGCCGTTTCCTTCCAAATCCAGCCGTTCCTTTCCGTTTCCGGCCGAATCAATAGAGGGGAAATGATCTTCTCGATCTCCTCTACCTTTTCTCCTTTGGAAACATCGGCTAAAATCGTTTGGAAATTCGTGGATTCGAGTTTGTTTCGGATTCGTTTTTCCCGAACTTTCCTTCTCGTCGCCGGTCGCCGTGGGCCTTCGCCGCCGCCTCCTAGCCCCTTTAAAAGGACCCCCGGTGTCTCCTCTACCCGCCGCCACCTTCGCCTTCGCCTCTCGTCGCCCGTAGCGCTCTAGCGCCGTGTGCCCTAGCGCCGCCGTCGCCGCCGTCACTCCAGCCGTGCGCCGCCGCCGTTCCAGACGTCGCCGTCGCTCGGGAAGACCGTCGTCGTGGTCGCCAAGTCGTCGCCGTCCTCGTCCGCCGCTTCGCCACCATCGGAGACCGCCGGAGCATCGTCGCCGTCGTCGAGCCGAAGACCGCCGCCGTTTCAACCTCGTCACCGTCGCCGTCCGTTGGTCGTCCACCGTCGCTTTGGTCGCCGGTGAGTTCGCCGTGCCGTCCGCTACCCGTTGGTGTCCTCCGTTCGTGCCGAAACGCCGCCGTTCGCCGGCGAGCGTGCGCCGTCCGAGCCGCTGAGCCGCCGCCGCCGGTGGTGATGTCATCGCTGACGTCATCGTCGCCCTCTCCCGTGAGCCGGTCGTGGACCGATCGATCTCGGCCGTCCGTTTTGGATCAAGTCGATCTCGGCCGTCCGTTCGCGTGAACCGCCGCCGTGCGCCCGGTCCACCGCGAAACCCTAGCCCGCTGACGCAATAAATCCCTTTTTCCTTTTCAAAAATAATTCATTATTGCGTCATAATTCAATTAAAATCAATTTAAGTGTTTTAATCCGATTTAATCTTCAAAAATTCATAACTAGTTCATCTTAGCTCCGATTTAGTTGGTTCAAGTCTCTAAATTTTTCTAAAATTGAGATCTACATATTAAAAATATCCACATGTACTGTTCATGCTTGTTTATGTGCTGTTTTGGTGATTTTGCTCTTTTCTGCTTAGATTCCGTCGTTTCCGGATAGTCCGTTTTCGCCGGAGAAGAGTTTGAAGAGTTCCAAGGCCAGCAAGGCAAGTCACACAGATCCCAAACAACCCTTTGAGCATGTTGATCCTATTTAAAGATATTGTTTCTATTCAACTATTGCATTTATTTTCGAATGTAATTGGGTGGAATTAACCTATTGTTTGTTATAGCCCTTTTGTTCTTGATTATCTTATTCCTTGATACCTTGGGTTATTATAATTTGACTAGTTGTGCTTTATTTATATTAGTTCAGCTAGATATTAGATATAATTGCTTAGCCCTGCTTAGAAACATTAGCACATTATTGGGATAACTTATGACTCACTATTATTTAATGATGGCTTAATGATAGTTCACGATAGTCAATCGTGATTTGTTAATTAATTATTTGCCAACTAAAACCTGATAATGGTGGGTTGTGAGCACATGGTTTTGATGGTCGTGCTCATGACAATTAAGGACCGGTTCACGAGTTTCGGTTATGAAACATTAACCGTGCCAACCACAAGCCAGCATGGGCAACGGCTTTACCTTTTGTATAGCATGGTTCATTGCGGGGCACCAGACTGAGAAGTGGCGGAGATAAGCCCACGGGGGTCGCTGGGGAGTCCATGCCTTGTTTATAAGGAGGTGATTATGATCCAGGAAAGGTGCGCTGCGGTGGATTGTGTTATGCAAGGGGTATTGTCACAACTCCTTTCCGAGGTACCGTGGTGGTATTGAGGCACATGGTGACATGATGTGGGGTTGTGTCTTGTGGGTACAGTGGTACACCTCTGATCAGAGTAAAACTATTCGAATAGCCGTGCCCGCGGTTATGGGCGGGTCTAACAATGTCTTTTGTGATTAGTCTCACCCTTCTCATCATAATAAAAGGTGTTTTAACTGGTAATAATTTGATTAGCTCCTGGTTTGGAATGGTATATTCCTGGTTTGGAGATAGAACTGTGCAGCCGGGGTGGTTGTTCAGAATGGTTGGGCCTTTGCAACAGGGTATGTTGTATAGTGTTGGATTAATATTGTTTAATTATCACTTAACTGTTTTATAATTCTCAAATGTTTGCTAAATGCTGCTTTTGCAAATGAAACCCTACTATGCCATCCTTTGGTATCCTTGTGCACTTGCATATTTGCTGCGTGACTTGCTGAGTATGTCATATACTCACCTTGCAATCATTCATCAGAGGAAGAGTTCTACAATGAGGCTGATGGTGTGGAGGATTAGGTGTAGCCTTGGTCAAGCTGCCTGTGGAGTGGAGTCGTCTGCGCCGTTTAATTTATTTTCCGCTGCTTAGATTTTATTGATTGAGAGGAACTATCTACCTCTGTAATGACATTTTATTCGCTTATTAATTAGAGTAATAATTGTACTCTATTATCAATTTGTTATTGTGTGCCTCGGCTGATTCCTGGACGAGGGTTCACACACATGTAAGCGTTTGGAATTTTGGATAGAAATTCCGGGCATGACAATCAGATAGCTTACATTTTAGTTTCTCGCACCTATGTTGATGAATCTTACTTAGTGCAAGATCATATACATAAGCATGGAGTAGATGGATCACTCATATTCTTTTTCCAGGTTGTACAAATGAAATCCCGTTACCTAACCCAGGGTATCATTTGTATAATTGTCTTGAGCTAACTATTCCCCTGCAGACGATAGAGGAATTTCGTGCTGGTACAATACATAGAGAGCCCTGTTACATGGCATGGAGATGAACATGAAGGATCAACGTCCTCACCATCAGTGCAGATGTACGAGGCTGACTGGGAACCAACTGGGGGATGCTCCTGGATGGACCCAAGTATCCGACTACGCTGGAGGTTCAGCCTGGCAGAGTGCCAGTGAACACCGATGGCAAGTGCCTCAAGACACATCCTATGGGAACTCCCATTCCTCCAGCACTAGTGGCATGCCACCCATCTCCAAGATGTGGCGCTCTAGTTCCTCTCGAGGGGACTTGTGGGAGCTCACTAGGAGAATGGACACACGAGAGCTGCAAGCAGGAGAGATCCAGCACAACCTCGAAGGACACATGGCCCAAATGTAAGTATGGCCAACCTCTGATGCTCAGTACGCCAACCTCAACAATCTGATGCAGCAACAGCAGGCTGACCTACAGGCGTACTTTCGCTTTCAGCAATTCAACCCTATCAGGGGCCCTGAGCGAAAAGCAAGCTTGGGGGAGATATCTCTTCCCCACTGAGGTAACTTGTAGTAGATTGCATATTTTGCTTTTCAAATTGCATATTTCTTTCATGCACTGCATTCATGAACTTGAAAACAATATAAAAATTTGCAAAATAGAAAATACCAAAAAGATAGGATAGATTTCTATGCTAGGTAAGATAACCTAGTTCTCTATGTTGAAATGATGAATAGTTGCTCTGTTCTATAAAACCCTGCCGACCCGCATGCCCAGTCGAAAATGGCAAGTCGCACCAAAGACGAAGGTCTGAGTTGAGGTAGCTCCACCTGTTACCGCCAAAGCACCTCCGGGAGTAGGTTGTCGCAGGGGAACCGAAGCCTTGCGTCGATGAAGGCCGTGAATACACCGGTCTGATTGTCGTAGGGGCGAGGATACGCCGGTCTGCCCGTCGGTCACAGCTCTGGAAGTCACGAGCTTCGCCAAATCCTCCTCCTTGAAGATTGAAGCCCCAAGAAAGCACGTAAGCTCTTCGCTAATCTGGTTAGGCTCAGGGCCAGTTATCGCAGCCGGAGCGGGTTTGCAGGGCGCCATTGGGTCGAAGGGTATAAGCAGAGCAAGAAGGGCGAAAGCTAAGCGAAAGGGCTCGAAAACGAGAGCGTACGCGCGAGCGGGAGCAAGAATGTGTATGACGGAAGGGAAAATGACGGCGGTGAAAAGTGAAAGCGAACCACGGCGGGGTTATATAACCCGACTACACGACGGTTCACCTCCCACCCAATCCCAGCCCGCCATGTGGCACCCAAGGGTAGACGAAACGGTAAATTCCCGTTGTGTAGTACAAGGCCGAGCGAAACAGTACACACGGCCCAATACTGTTAAAAAAAAACTCTCAAGATTTCGTTGAACATAGGCACATGTCGAGAAGACAAACCACAAGCTCCAGAAAGATAACAAGTGTTGAGTTTTGTAGGTGGAAGATAGGTTTCAGCAGGAACATCGGCCGAAAGGGGGCGCCTCATGCCATACCATATATTTTGCACGGTCTCAGCCGAAGCTCCCTACTCACCCTTGCCCGTGAGAGGCTTGTTGGAGGCATGTCACGAGGACCTTCGACCGGACCTGCCGAAACCACTGAAGCCATAGGGCAAAGCGCCTGGGCAAAGCCGAACGGTGAAGATCGAAGGGCGAAGTGTTTTGGGCGAAGCCGAACGATGAAAACCGAAGGGCGAAGCGTTTTGGGCGAAGCTGAACGACGAAAACTGAAGGGTTCGTCCCCAAGCTCACCACTTGGCCAAGTCACTGCTAAGGGCGAAGGCTATAAGGTGAAGCAAGAGGCCTTTGCTCGAACAGAAGGGGCCTTGGAGGCTTGGACTATAGGCTTGGGAGGCCTTGCAGCCCATGGTTCCTATCGCCATTAGTGGGCCGGCCCAAGGAGATCTCCTGAGGGCCCATGAATACAAGACACACTGTGTACCCACACTAATGTCCTTATCATAAGGGCGTCCATGTAAATTCCGCTGTACTAAATAAACCCTAGAGTGTATGAGCCTGTACTAAAGACTATAAATAGCCCCCTAGGGCTATGTAATGGGGAGATCCCAAAAATTTTTACCAATTAATATATTGCTTTTACTATTCCATCAACTCACTGAGTGAACCACGTCTTTCGATGTGACGCAGTTATCTTTCGACAAGAGTGATGGTTTCTGAACCGCCACAACCAACTCGTCAGTGATGATACACCGCCAGTGATGTTATGTGAAAACCGCCAGTGATGTAATTTTCCAAAATCCATAAAATGGACAAAAAAAATCCATAACAATAGTTTCAGGTTAGGAGACCTTCCCCTCGCGCGTAGCTCCCCTAACCAACTGCACCACACACTCTACTGTATATATTATAGATTTTCGTTCTACTCATATCATTCTCAACCGAATTCAAATTGGTTGTTTGATATAAAGTTCGTCTTCATCGGACATCATATGAAAAAGTTATGATTTTTTTCACGCAGCCTGTCATTCGCCCAGCAGAGATAATATCAGTGGCAGTTCGTGGCTCAAACCGGCAGTGATGCACGGACTGTGCGGTTTTTTAAAAATGGCAGTGATGCACTATCAGTGGCGGTTTTTGAAAAAGTCTTAGGCTGTGATCTTTCCCATGGGTTCCCAACCCATCTCCCTTGCTTTCCGTGTATACGCTTTTCAAACTGCTAAATGGTACACGTTTTGCAAAAAGTTTATATAGGAAAGTTGCTTTAAAAATTCGTATTAATCCATTTTTCAAGTTTTTTAATAGCTAATACTTAACTAATCACATGTTAATCTATCGCTCCGTTTTCGTGCGGAGGGGAGGAGTTCCCAAGTCCCAACCCCTTCAAAAGAACACAGCCTTAGTCGTTGCGAGGTGCTCGCATTTTCTCTTCGACATAGCATTACATTGTCAAGAAGCACTGCTCGCCCAAGCAATTCAATTCGTTAGATGTTGCTTCCAGTTGAATCATGCATGAAGTATCCATGCGTAACCAACGTTATTCTAGGCGGTAGAGAATAAATATTAGATGACCTTTTGTTTACTTGTTTTTTCTGACAAGAGAACATGTCAAACATCGGTTACCATGTTAGTATGCATGATAATTTCAAAAAACAGCAATCTAGCTCACCCTGGTCAAAATATATGCTTTATAGAAGATTAAACCTGTCATGTGCGGAGGCAGGTGGATGGATCCATCAGAGTTAATTAAAGAGACTAAGCAATACCATAATTGAAAGTCCAAATAAAAGGATAACTCCAAAAAAAAAAATGATAGAGGAACCATTGAGCTCGCTCACATCAAAATATATGCTTTCTCACAAGGTCAAGCCAATCTTGTGACGAAGCAAATGGGTAGATCGATCAGAGTTAGCTAAAAAATAACCAGCCAAGATCATAATAGAAAAGCATGACTTAACAGAGGACAACCATTTATTATCATATACTTAGCTTGTCAGTTTCCTTCAATCGAGATGTCAATTATGTTTACACCTATGTGACAGGTTGGTTCACATGCGTAATACTCTCTCGTCTATATAAAATATAAAGCATGGTTATACTAATTTGAAATGCAAATTTAATGCAACTTCTTTTAAATTTCAATATTAATGTACATGATTAGTTGAAGTCAACTCGCTAGGATCGACGCCATGTAGTATTATTTTAGACCTATGATTGTCTTGCAGTAAGATAGTGTAGAAGTCTTGGTCATTGCGAGCTGCTCGCTTTTTGTCATTGATGTAGCATTACATTGTTTAGTCAAGAAGTACTGCTGCTCGCTCGAGTCATTCAATTCGTTAGACGTTGCTTCTGATTGAATCATGCATGAAGTACCTATCTGTAACCAATGTTATTCTAGATGGTAGACAATAAATATTGGATCACCGTTTGTTTACTTGTTATACTTGACAAATAGACACAGAACGTGACAAACATCGGATACCATGTCCAGTATGCATGATAATTTAAAAAAAGAACAATCTAGCTCATCACCCCGGTCAAAATATATGCTTTAATTTCTTACAAGATTAATCCTATCTTGTGAGGAGGCAGGTGGATCGATCCATCGGAGTTAATTAAAAAGACTAAGGAAGACCATAATAGAGAATCCAAATAAAAGGATACACATTGACCGTAACTATCAAGTGCAATTAAAAGTACAACTTAACAGACCACAATCATGTGTCCTTCCAGTCAAGATGATATTATTGAGATAGTGATCGAGTAGTGGTGCATTAAGATATTATTGGATCGGATGCAAATCTGTTCTACGATGAATTTAAGAATACACTCTGCCTCCAACTATATATAAGAATATATTTATTAAATGTGCAACATATATTAATTAAATGCCCAAGTTAACAACTACGACCCTTCCTGTTGAATCATCCGTTTGTTTACTTGTTATATACTCCCTCCGTCCTAAAAAAGACAAACCCTGGTTTCCGTGTCCAACGTTTGACCGTCCGTCTTATTTGAAAAAATAAAAAAAATTAAAAATATAAATCGCGCATAAAGTATTAATCATGTTTTATCATCTAACAACAATAAAAATACTAATTATAAAAAAATTTATATAAGACGGACATTTAAACGTTGGCACGGAAACACAGGGTTTGCCTTTTTTTTGGGACGGAGGGAGTACACAATAAATATTAGATCACCATTTGTTTACTTCTTACACCTGACAAATAGACAGAGAACATGCCAGACATCGGATACCATGTCAGTATAAATGATAATTTCAAAAAAGAACAATTTGCATGGCTCACCCCGGTCAAAATATATGCTTTCTTACATGTTTAAGCCTATCATGTGGGGGAGGCAGGTGGATGGATCCATGAGAGTTAATTAAAGAGACTAAGCAAGACCATAATTGAAAATCCAAATAAAAGAATATGTTGAGCCCAACTATCATGTGCCCTATATTAATTAAAAGCCCAAGCTAACATACTACAATGATGTGTCATTCCAGTCAAGATGATCAAAAGTCAGGGTCATGTAGGAGTGGCGCGTAAAGGTATTATGGGATATAAAACACTTCTATGATGTATATAAGAATATACTCTGCCCCTAACTTGAATAATATCACTACGCCAGATCCTCACACATTTGACGACATATCTGTGACATGCATAAGGTGTTGGTCAACAATGAGGGTCACCTTTGATGGGTTCTACAGGATGCCGTCATCGGTGAGCCATCCGGCTACGGTCCGTCACAGGCATCTAGTCACCTGTGACGGGTCAAGAATGGAACCAACGGGCCATACAGATCCAGCTCGTCAAAGATGTTATGAAACCATCTCTAGTGGGTCCCTTTTTTTCCGTCACAGGTGGAATCTATCCAACCCAATCCTTATCTATCACCCACCGACAGCCTGAGACCACCCATATCTCGTTTTTTTCTTTCTTCCTTGTCCATCCCTCTCTCTCAATCGTTTTTCTTTCTTTCTTCCTTAGCATCGAGCGTCCACGCGCCGAGCACCGGGTCCGGTGGCGGCCTCTGACTCCATGCGTGAGTAGCGGCCACCGCCGGCCACCGGATCTGGCCTATGGGGCGCGGATCCGGCCACCACAGCCTCTTCCCCCACCGCCGGCCGCTTCCTCCTCCGCCTCCTGACCGCCAGCTGACGCTGCCTCCCCCGCCTTCCGACCGCCGGCCGCCGGATCTGGCCTACAGGGCGCGGTTTCGGCCACCGCGGCCTCTCCCCCCACCGTCGGCCACTTCCTCCTCCGCCTCCCGACCGCCGGCCGCCGCCGCCTCGCCCGCCTAACGACCGCCGGCCTCGACACGTTTGGGGAACGCGGATCCGGCGCCTATCCCCCGACCGCCAGTCGCCTCCTCCTCCGCCACCCCACCGCCGCCTGCCAGATCCGACGACAGCTGCACCGCCAACCGTCGGATTCGGCGGCCTCTACCCCCGACTGCCGGCGTCGTCCACCGTCTCCTTCTTCACCCGCTAGCGCCGCCGCCATTTTCAACTCTTGTAGGTTGTGCAAATTTTCATTGCCAAATTTCAGATTGGGTTATACTCACGGTTGCTTGTGTGGATTTGTAGTTGCTTGTGTGGATTTGTAGTTTATTACTCAAAGTTGGTGTGGATTTGTTATGTATATTACTTGTGTGGATGTGCTTCATGTGTCAACATATCTGTCAATGAAATGCAAAGTTATTCTGTCATGATATCTTAAGATGTTCTTCATGTCATGAGATATGGCGTGTGGGTTGAGAGCTGAGAGCTAGAGGCTGAGAGCTTTTGAATTTTTTTTGGTTGATTTTTCACACCTGTGACAGGTGGTGAGTTGAACCTGTCAGAGGTGTTTGTCACCTTTGATGGGCTAAAAAGATCCACTCAGGTGTTTTATTCAGTCTGTCAGAGGTGTCAATCATTATTGATGGGCTTTCACCCGTTTGAGATGATGTGTAGTCATCAGTGACCACTAATCTGTAGCCAAGACCAAATCCGTCAAAGGTGAGGGTTAGAGCCCGTGACAGATAACGGGATCCGGCCTAGTGTATATTAATTAAATGTTGTATATATGTTAATTAAATGCTCGAGTTAACAGACTACCACCATTTATTAGCATATAAAAGCTTGTTGGTGTCGTTCTAGTCAAGACGATAGCGGAGCAGTGGCGCACGTACAAATGAATTATCAGATGTAAAACCCTCTCCATTGGCAAATTTAAGAACACACTCTGCATTTGACTTTAAGGATAAAAATGGTACATTTTTGTCACCACGCTCATGCCCTAAATACCAATAGGCAGAGAACATGCCAAACATATGTTACCTTAGCAGTGTACACGATTAATCCAAATTAAAAAAACAACTTTGGTAGAGCAACCATTGAGTTTGCTCCCGTGTCGAAATATATATGATTTCTCACAAAATCAAGCCAATCTTGTCACGGGGCAAGTGGATGGATCCATCATCCATCAGAATTAACTAAAATTCACTAGGCAAGACTATAATAGACAAGCACGACTTAACAGACGATGACCATTTATTACCATATATTAGCTTGTCAGTGTCCTTCAATTGAGATGTCACGTGACAGGTTCGCTCGCTAGCGTTATAGATCCTCTGTAAAATTTTTTTTTCGAGCCCCTCCTCTATAAAATATGAAGCAAGGTTATAATAATTTGAAATACAAATTTAATCTAATTGCTTTTGTACTAAATTTTTTTTTGGCAGAGATAGATAACCAATATGGGACAGATGGAGTAATTAAGAAGATATAGCAAGATCACATGGTAAAATGGGCTGTATTTTTGAGGACTCGAGGTTGCAGTGACCTTATCAATTATAACTAGCAATTATTAAACAGGAAACGTACTTTGATTACTTGAAGTCATCTCACTGGGATATACGCCATGCAGTATTATTGTTTTAGACCTACACAGCTTGTCTTTCAATAAGATAGTGTAGAAGTCTTGGTCATCTCACTGGGATTTCGCTGATGGCTGGGCTGCTCGATTTTTCTCTTTGATGTAGCATTACATTGTTTAGTCAAGAAGGACAGCTTTCCCGAATCATTCAATTCATTAGACGTTGCTTCCAATAATGCATGTAACCAATGCTATTCTAAATGGTAGACAATAAATAATAGATCACATTTTGTTTACTTGTTGCAGTCAAAAAGATAGAGAGAACGTGCCAAACATAGGGTACCATGTCAGTATATACATGATAATTTCAAAAAAACAATATGATCATTGATCAAACAACAATCTAGCTCGCTCCCGTCAAAATATATGCTTCCTTACAAGATTAAGTTGTGAGGAGGCAGGCGGATGGATCCATCAGAATTAATTAAAAAGACTAAGCAAGACCACAACAGAACAGTGTTTTTCAGCCGCTTTAATCCAGCCAGAACAGTGTTTTTATCTCACAACAAATCAGCCAGAACAACAGTTATCATTTGAAACCATAGTTATAAGGGCATCCACAATGTGACCAAAAAGCAGTCCTTATAACTCTATATGGGTACCTTTACCATTGTGGGAGGTGGCATTAGGAAGAGCTATATGATAAGCTACCCATAGCTATAAAGACCACCTATATAGATTAAAATATACTATCTCTCTCCTTTTGCTTCTTTCATGAGAGAACTATAGCATTTGGAAGTAATTTTTTTAGAGTGTGGGTCCCATCTTAATGTCAATTACTATCTATATACATTGTGGAAATATAAATAACAAAAAAACCACTTATGTGGGTCCCACCTATATAGACTACTTGGTCCATATACATTGGTGATGCCCTAACAACATACAAGAGACTTATCATATGGAAGCCTGTCATTATTGTTCTGGTCAGGATATCAAATGTTACATCTAATATCATGTGAGTGTGACCAGTTCAATAATCTTCAATCACTAGTTTGATAGTCGGTCCACCATAGAAATAGAATTAGGCGTGATTTAATTTAATGCATCTGGATCTTCAATCGGATGGTTTCCAGGTTTCACAATAGTAGCAATTGCTAAGTTCCCTACAAAAGTATTAAACAGATGGAAGTTTGGATGGAAGGTACCCGGCCTGGTACAAGCTAGATATACCTAGAGGCTAGAGCCTATCTATCGGTATATAAAAGGGAGTATGCCTACCCATTTACACCATGACTGAAGAGCAGAAGGTGTCTAGCTAGTTGCCTAGTTAGCACCGTGTTGTACTGTTGTTCCACTCACTCGCTCGTGCGCATACTCCTGCTCCATCTTAGCAGTCAGGTTCAGGATGGCGTTTAACGACGATGAGAAGCCTGCTACTACTCCAATTCCGAATGGAGGTATCGTCTTAATTCCATCAGCCTTCCATTGATGCATTACATACTGGAATACATACCGTTTGCCGCAATTTCGAAATGATCCTGCATTGAGGCGGATTCAATACATGTATATATGATGTGCAGGGAGCAAACAGGGCCTCGTGACGATGAACATCCCGACGTACAGCAAGAAAGATGTGGCTCTGACGGCGGACTCAGTGACGGCTGTGGTGGAGATCAAGGCGACGTCCTCCACCGCCGTGAGGGAGGGCCTGGACCTGGTGGCCGTGGTGGACGTGAGCGGCAGCATGCGAGGGCACAAGATCGAGAGCGTCAAGAAGGCCCTGCAGTTCGTGATCATGAAGCTTACCCCCGTGGACCGCCTCTCCATCGTCACCTTCGAAAGCAGCGCCAAGAGACTCACCAAGCTTCGTGCCATGACCCAGGACTTCCGGGGCGAGCTCGACGGAATCGTCAAATCCCTCATTGCCAACGGTGGCACCGACATCAAGGCCGGCCTTGACTTGGGGCTGGCTGTCCTCGCCGACCGCGTGTTCACGGAATCCCGCACCGCCAACATCTTCCTCATGTCCGACGGCAAGCTCGAGGGTAAGACCTCCGGTGACCCGACGCAAGTCAACCCCGGCGAGGTCTCCGTCTACACCTTTGGTTTCGGCCATGGCACAGACCACCAGGTATGTATGTACAATTGCTAGTTGCTACTTGCTACTCCAGTTGCTAGCTATTGCTAACCATCCTCCTGCCTTGTAATTGGACGAATGGTATTGCCATTGGTAGCTGCTCACGGACATCGCCAAGAATTCCCCCGGCGGAACGTACAGCACGGTGCCCGACGGGACGAACCTGAGCGCGCCCTTCGCGACGCTGCTGGGTGGCCTCGTCACCGTGGTGGCGCAGGACGTGCGGCTGACGCTCACCCCCAAGACGGCCGACGGCGACCTGGACAAGATGGAGGTGGCCGACGGAACGGACTACACGCAGACCACCGACGCCAAAGGCGAGATCACCATCAAATTCGGCACCCTTTTCAGCGGGGAGACACGCAAGGTCGCCGTCAACTTCACCCTCAACGAAAGCCCCGACACCGAGGAGTACAACGCGACCTTAGCGGTGGCGAGGCACAGCTACGCCGCCCAGGAGGCGCCGCAGCCTGCCCAGAACATCGTGCGGCTGCGCAAACCGGAGCCGACCACTCCCGGCAGCGACGACGGCATCGAGGAGCGGTCCGTGCAGGCCGAGGTGGTGCGCCGGAGGCACGCCGACCTGATCGGCAAGGCCAGCGAGCTGGCGAATGGCCAGAAGCTGGGCGACGCGCGGGAAACGATCATGGACGCCCAGAACGCGCTGGGGGACATCCTCCTGGACGACGGCGACAGGATGGTGAACGCGCTCCAAGCCGAGCTGCTGCGGCTGCTGGAATACATGGAGACGCAGGCGCTCTACGACAAGCTGGGCCACCCCTACGCGCTCGCCACCATCATCTCCCATCGCCGCCAGCGCGCCGCTGGAAGGGGCGACGAGGAGGTCATCTCCCTCTACGTCACGCCGCGCATGATCGCCTACCTCGCTCAGGCCAAGAAGTTCGAGGAGAACCCGGAAGCGCCGGTGCCCAGCGCTGACGAGGATGTCAAGCAGGAGATGGCTGCCAACCCACTCGCCGCTATCTCCGCCCCGCTCGGCTTCTACCTGGAGAACGCCATCCAGGCACTGCAGGCCATCCAGAAGATCATCGCCGCCAACACAATTTGATATTATATATTGCCTTGCCCGTCCAATTCGAATTTACTATCCCAGTCCCAGACGCGCATGTGCTAAGTTACGTTGTTCTTCATCTCTTTCAATTTCCTTTCTCGCTTCTGATCATACTACTTATATGTATGTAACCGATCCAATAAGTGCGCCGGCCCCTAAGATGTAATCAATCTATATATGTACCACTGTAATGTAATGCAAGACCCTTTTTAGAGCAACTACAATAGCACATTTAAATTCAGATTTGCTCCTTTGCAGACGATTGATATTTTGTTATTCCATCAGTCACATGTCTTGGTGCAAAGTTTTGAGCATATTAGTATGAAGTTTTATAATGTGATAGTTCAAAGTTTTTTAGCAGTGCCTGATATTTTGTTTTCATATCGGTCAACTGTCTTGGTGCAAAGTTTTGAGCCTATTATAAAGTTTTATAATGTGATAGTTTAAAGTTTTTTAACTTACCAGTACAAAGTTTGTATTGACATAGTTCAAAGTTTTATATTTTTGAGTCCAAAGTTTTGAACCTAGCGGTACAAAATTTTTATTGTTTGAGTGATGGTTAAACAAACTTTGGGGCTGCCTATTCTGCAGTCGATTGCAATTTTTTCATTTGATCAGTCAACTTTGTGCACTATTAGATATGTATCTAACGGTAAAGCTCAAAAAATCAACACGTGACGTGCAAAAACAATCACAACCTGATGCAGATGTTTGGGCCCAAAAGCTAACAAAAAGCCCAAAGCCCAAAGTTGTTTAAAACACACTTTTGGGTCCAAAAAACTAACAAAAAGCCCAATGTTTGGGCCCCAGTTTTTTGGGCTGTGTTATGGGCCAGCGAAAGTGTGGGCCCGAGTCTTTTTTTGGGCTGTAGTTCAGTGAGTCTGGATTTTCAGATTTTTAGCTGTGATTTGGGCTTTTTTCAACAAAACAAATGGGCTCTCACATGATACCCGTTTTTGGGCTTTTTAGCTCCGATTTGGGTTCTGTCACAAAAATGGTCCACTCCCTGGGTCTCTTAAAAAAAAAATGTCTTGTGCTCCAAGATAGAAACTCAGATCCAAAAGAAAAACGAGAGGAGAGATCGAAACTCAGATTGGAAAAGCAAAAAGGAGAGAGGAGAGAAAGAACACGAAAAAGGAGAAGAACGTGTGCTGGGGTGGACAGGAAGAACCTGAGAAAATTTTACTTAATGGAGGTTTTTCTCTTTGCTCTTTGTTCCCACCTCCCTCCTTTTCTCCTCTTCCTCCCATCTTTTGATTTTTTTTTTTTGCTTTTCTTCACTTTCCACCACCCCCTTCCTCCGAAGAACAACATGTGTTGAGGAAAGAACAGGAAGAACTTACGGGAAATTCCTTTCTGTCTTTTTTTTTTTTTTGCTTTTCTTCCCTTTCCACTATCCCTGAGTTTTCTGCTGCTTCCCTACACAAAACTTTATTATATAAAAACTCATAAGCAACACAACATTAATCTGGTCTATTTTTTTCATGTGGTTGTAATGCAAAATTACTGCAAAAAAAAAACTGCCCTCAACTATAGAAAATCTTGTGCAGAGTGTTTGCTTTTCCTTATGCCCAACTAGGTGACTGAATTTCTAAAGAGTGCACAACTCAGAAATATCTTGATTCGCTAACTGTTAAAATTGCACATTTGTTCTCTTGTAGTCATGCTTTGAATTATGGGAGCTCTCAGTTCATGCAAATGCCATTACATTGTCCAGAAAAAAGGATGTAATGCCATTTTTTTCATCTATCCAAATGTGCAGGGCACAGAGGCAGAATCAAATGAAGACTATGGGATGTTATTTAGATTATCACAGGAGGGAGGCATCACCTATACAAATTTAATCCAGCAAGTCTCTGTCTCACCTAATGCAATTCTTCCTAGTGCTGAGGTGGCAGTGAGTAGAAAAAATAAAACACATATTAAATGAAATATTTAACTAAAACTTTATGTGCACAGTCATAACTCCCACACTGTCTTTTTTTTTTTTGCAAAACAGGGTGGTCTTCCTCTGCTCCAAAACACTTATGGCAGTTTCATGCAGCTATTGCAAGCTCCTATTGAATCAGAGGTGTGTTCCCTTTTGTTTATTTGATTTGTGCTGTGCCATCCCATTATTTGATTAAAAAACATATTCATGATTGGTGTGGATATATCTAATCTGGTTAAAAAGTTCAAATCAAAATAGAACTATAAAAAAGATCTCTTTATTAGAATTTTTTTTCTTACCACTGCAGAGTGCTCTATATTTGACATCCAATAGATTTGAGTATGACAATACCTTTTGGGGTTTTGATCCTCACAATGGTTATCAACAAAATGACCTGCAAAATGCACAAACAGACACCTCTCAGATGTGCAACTCTTTGCCACAAAGTGTAGCTGTGCATCCTCCTATGGCATCTCTGGACATGCTATATGATGAAATGCAGAAATCAAGCGCTGATGTTGATAATCAAGCTGAGATGTGCAGGCCAACAGTACAATTGAAAGCATCATCTGTAGAAGTGATTTATAATGAAATGCAGACTCAAACTATTGAGGCTGATGCCTGTTTTGACCAGCACTTTGAGCAAGCAACAGAAGAGGATTTATTGTCTGATCATGCAATAGTTACATTTCAGCAAGTTGAGGAAATAGAACAAGATAAAAGTGCAGAAAATCCAGATCAAAATTTTAGTGAGGAAGATATAAACATATTTCTGGAGAATGAAAGTGTAGCAGTTGTTCAGAGAGGTGGTCAGGATGCTAAAAGTGCACATGTGCCGTCAATCAACAAAGTTTTTGCTGATGAAAATGAAGCTTTTGACTTCTACAATGGTTATGCTTATATGGTTGGTTTCTCTACATGCAAAGCTAGCAATTACCATAGCAGAAAAACCGATGTTGTGACAAGGCACACGTTCAAATGCAACAGGTGGCGGAAACCAAGTGATCCAAAGGAGAAGGACCTGCCTGAGGTTGATGAAGTTGAGAATTGTTTGCAAACAAACACAACAAATCCATTGGTAAAAAAGAGAACAGAATAAAGTGGTTTACACAAATTGCAAAGCTGAGATGGTGATAACATTGAAGAGGGGCTTTTGGTACATTACAAGGCTCAATCTAGAGCACAATCATCCACTATCTCCACCAGAAGAAAGAAATTCCTAAGGTCTCACAAACATATGACAGACCAGGAGAAACTTTTGATAAGAACTCTGAACAAAATCAATGTGCCCACAAGGATGATTATGTCTGTTTTGTCATATGTTAGGGGTGGCTTGTCTGCAGTTGCTTACACAAAAAAGGCTGTGAGCAATTATAGAGATTTTGTTAGAAGAGAAAGTGGGAAAAATGACATGATGCAGTGTTTGGATTTTTTTGAGAAGAAAAGATCAGAGGATCCATTGTTTTATTTCAGATTCAGAACTGATGAGAACAATGTTGTGAAGAGTCTGTTTTGGTCCGATGGGAACAGCAGAAAATTTTATGAGATGTTTGGTGACATAGTTAGTTTTGACATGACGTACAAGACAAACAGGTATGATTTGCCCTTTGCTCCATTTGTAGGGATAACTAGTCATGGTGACAATTGCCTATTTGGTTATGCATTCCTACAAGATGAAACAAGTGAGACTTTTCAGTGGTTATTCAATACGTTCCTTGATTGTATGGGTGGCAAGGTTCCTGCTACTATTATAACTGATCAAGACTTGGCAATGAAGACTGCTATTGCCATAGTTTTTCCAGACACTGTTCATAGGAATTGCCTGTTCCATATGTTATCAAATGCAAGGGACAAAACAGGAAGGACATTCAATTAAGAGGATGAAGAAGTTTACAAGGATTTCCATGATATTGTTACAAAATCTCAGACAGAGGCTGAATTTGAATATTTGTGGAAAGATTTCATAAGAAGAAACAATCTGTATAATGTTAGGTATTTTCAGCTTATGTGGGTCACTAGAAAGAGATGGGCACCAGTTTACTTCAAAAGCAATTGGTGCCCTTTGATTCAGACAACAGCAAGGAGTGAGGGGACAAATTCAAGGTACTAAGCTGACATTTGTTCATCTCATAGTGTTTCTGCATTCCTAGCACAGTATGAAAGGATTGCAGAAACAATTTATGAGTGCTTCAAAGAACAGGAATCGCTGACTAGGAATACTGTTCTAGATACTTGGTCAGAATATCAATTTGAGAAGCAAGCTACAAAATTGTATACTAGGAAGATATTTTGGGCATTTCAGCGTATCTTGCAAAGCTATACCAAGTATGATGTGACCGTGAAAGTGCGTGATTCTATTTTTGAGGTGTACAAATCAGAGATTCATGAACTACAGGATTTCAGAAAAAGAAAGTACATTGTGGTTGTTGATACTATATCTGAAGAATATGAATGTATCTGTTCAAGATTTAAGAAGGATGGTATTTTGTGTGTTCATGTGCTCAAAGTACTCATTCACTTGAACATAACAAAACTACCTGAGAAATATTTTATTGAAAGATGGAGGCTGAAAGACAAAAACCAAGAATTATCTGTGCCAAACACATTGATGTCTGCTACTGTTCTTGAATGCAACCCTTTACTCAGGTTCAACATCTTGTCACAGAAAATGATTAAGTTGGCTTCAGATGCATCAAAAACAAAACAAAAGTTTATATATGTGATGAATGAAAGTGACAAGATTGAAGATGGGTTGAAGGCAATGAGTGATACGGCTCCTAACGAGGCTACTGTTCATGTTCAGGATGCGGCGGCGATGTCACGCCCTAAAAATCTTAAATATATAAATTGTTGTTTAATTGGAATTTTTAGAAATTATTTTAAAAGCCTACAAGCTAAACCCTAATTTTCTAGGAAAATTTTCAATATAAAAATGAGCTAGATAAAATTTTATTAAATACTATCTTGCTCCTCTATTTTCTAGAATTTTCTGGGAATTATTTGAGCAAGGGAAGTATTTTTAATAATTGAAACAACATTTCACAAATTGTTTTTATTTAAAAAGTTCAAAAATCCCCCTCCTAGGCCGTTGGGCCGATTTCGGCCCGACTCCTCTCTCTCCCCGCGCGCGGCCCATGCCTGCCCAAGCCGCCGCTCCTCCTCTCCTCAGCCGCCGACAGGTGGGGCCCACCTGTCGGGGTCGTCCCCTACCTCCGGCCGCCGCCGCGCAAGCCGTCTGAGTCGCCGTTTTGCGCCGCCAAATCCGCCCAAATCCGACCCGGTTTCTTCCGATTGTTAGAGGGGTTTTGTTCCTCTCGTTCTCCTCTTTCTTTTCCCCCAAGAATCAAAGAGAATCGTTGAGGATTTGATCCGAATCGAGTTCGTTTTGATTTTATCCCTAAAACCGAGTTTGATTTCTTCCCAAATCGATTCCTCTCGTTTGGAGCTCGATCTCTTCGATCCAATGCCATATAAAGCGTCCCCTCATCGTCCTCTTTCGTTTGCCCCCTCTCCCGAGTTCTCCCGTGCCTCCTAGCGCCGCCGCGACGTGCTCCAAGTCCGCCGCCGCCGCCGGCCGTCTTCGGCATCGTCGCCGCGCCGTCTCCGTCGTCGCCGCCGCTTGCCGTCGCCGCCGTTAGGTGCGCCGTGGTGAGAGGAAGCTCGGCCGCCCCTCCTCTTTCGCCGCCGACCACCGGAGCCCCTCCGTCGCCGTCGACCCGAGCCGCCGCGCCGCTTCTTCTCGTCGCCGGCCGCCGTCGCGCACCGTTTGTTGTCGTGGTGAGTACCAATGGGTTCGCCTCGTTGTCCTCTACGCGTAGATGCCCTCCGTTTCCGCGGCCGACCTCTCTAGCTCCGGCGAGCTCTCCAACCCGAGCCGGCCGCCGTTGCTGACGTCAGCGTGACGTCATCGCCAGGGCTGACGTCATCTCTAGGGCTGACGTCATCGTCCCCTTTTCTTTTTCTTTTTCCCGATTTTCTAATAGATTAAAACTTCGGAAAATCATAACTAAATAACCGTAGATCCGTTTTAGGTGGTTCAAGTTTCTAAATTTTTCTAAAATCAAGATCTACATGATAAAAATATCCACATATACTGTTCATGCTTGTTTTTGTACTGTTTTGTTGATTTTGTTTATTTGCTTTAGTTTCCGACGTTCCGGAGGAGAGCGTTTCCGTTGAGGAAGGTTTAGAAGCGTTTGTGGAAGCCCAAGGCAAGTCACACAGATCCCAAACAACCCTTTGAGCATGTTGATCCCGTTTAAAGCTATTATTTTATTTCAACTATGCATTGTTTTCGAATGTCATCGGGTGGAAAACCTTTCCCAGTTAATTAATGGCCGAAGATGACTTTATTTTCCTATGGGTTATAATTTGATTATCATGAACCTTATATATTGGATTGGTTTAGCTAAATGCTATATATAGGTTTGCTTAGTCATGCTTAGAAACATTAGCTAACTAAAAGGGGTTAAATATAAGTTTTATTGCATAATTATTATTGTTAATAATGGTTATATTTAATGGTAGCTCACGATGGTCAATCGTGCGATGTTAATTAATTGATAATTAAAACCTGGATAAGGTGGGTTGTGAGCATATGGTTTTGATGGTTGTGCTCATGACAATTAAGGACCGGTTCGCGAGCTACTGTTGTGAAACATTTATCGTGCCAACCACAAGCCAGCGTGGGCAACGGCTTTATCTTTTGTATAGCGTGATTTGTTATAGTGCGCCAGACTGAGAAGTGGCGAGAAGTCCACGGGGGTCGCTGGGGAGTCCATGCCTTGTTTTTAAAGGGGGTGATTATGATCCAGGAAAGGTGCACTGTAATGGGTTACGTTGTGCAAGGGGTATTGTCACAATTCCTTTCCGAGATACCGTGGTGGTATTGAGGCACATGGTGACATGATGTGGGGTTGTGTCTTGTGGGTACAGTGGTACAACTCTGATCAGAGTTTAAACTATTCGAATAGCCGTACCCGCGGTTATGGGTGAGTTGAGCAATGTTTTTTGTTATTAGTCTCACACTACTCATTAATGGTAATTATGTGGTAACTAATTTAATTCCTGGTTTGGAGGTTTAATTTGTTCAACTGGGGTTGGTTGTTCAAATGTGGTTGGGCCTATGCAACATGGGTGTGTTGTATGGTGTTTATTTAATATTGATTAATTATTCAACTGTTTTTACTATTCTCTTAAATATTTATTAAATGCTGTTTTCTGCAAATGAGCTATATTGTGCCATCCTTTGTTATCCTGTGCACTTGCATATTTGCTGTGTGGCTTGTTGAGTATGTCATATGCTCATTCTTGCAATATTCATTCATCAGAAGAAGAGTATCTCAGTGAAGGTGATGATCTGGAGGAATAGGCTTGTTCTCGGTTAAGATGCCTGTGGAGTGGAGTCGCCATAGCTGTTCCGTAGTTTGTTTTAGTTTTGTTTTCCGCTGCGTAGAATGTTATTTTCTTTGAGAGGAACTATCTACCTCTGTAATAATTTTAATTTGTGACTATTCGATAGTTATTTATTTGTACTCTATTATCAAATTGTCATTGTGTGCCTCGGTTGATTCCTGGACGAGGGCTTAACACACATGTAAGCGTTTGGAATTTTGGATAGAAATTCCGGGCGTGACAGGCGACAACTTGTGGTGTAGCTTCTGTTGGTGCTCAAACTGGTATATTGATGGGTCCTAGTGGTGTTGGTATTGATGCTGAGAGCACAAAGGGTGCGGTTGCTGAAACTGAAATAACAGATATGGTTGGAATTGCTTCTACTTCTGTTTTACTGGATCCAAAATGCTCTAATAGCAAAGGCAGGCACAAGAGTGAGCCAAGAAAAAAGAGGCTGATAGATGTGATTAGAAGCAAGGGTTTGGTGACATGTAGTGGTTGTGGATCCCATGACCATAACATTCGCACTTGTCCCAAAAAAAAGAGAAGCCAAATGCAACAGAAGTGATGCAGGAGAGGAAATCTAGAGAACTTTAGGGACATAGAACTTTTTGGGTAGCAAAAAAATGACTGGCCTATGTCTTATGAGTAGAAACATCAAGAAAAAAATGGCATTCCACATTATGTCTTTACCCCCCTTTTTGTTTGTGTGTTTTTTGGATGGTGCAAATACAATTACATGGTTGGCTTTGCAGGCATAACTGATTATTAAAAAGAAAAAGAATTGCTTGTGTGAAAAATGGCGTACCGTAGTTTGTCTTCACTCCCTTCTGTTGTGTTTAACGTATATCTATCCTCCCCCCACTCCCTACCCCCCCATCCCCCAAAAAAACAATTGGACCTGCACACAGTTGAAAGGAGAAAAAAAAGTCACTCATCAGATATCTCTCATTAGTAAGACGATCAGTATCATGTAAAACACATAAAAGAAAAATCCAGGTCCTTTTTTAATATTTGGGTGTTATGATATTGGATTTATCATATCTAGTACAGGAATTAAGCTCCACATAAGAGAACACGTAGCACACAATTTTGCTGAACATGTCCTAGAATTTAGAACTCAGCTGTAGTACATAGAATACAAGCAAGCACAAAAGTATTTGTATATATAAGTGTATCTTATATTTGTGCACCAAAACAAAACTGAAACTGTATGTTACTAGATAGTATTTTTTTTCAATAGGTTGAGGACTGAGATAAACCCAAAAACTGCATGGGCTTGAAAAAAAAAGAAAATGTGACATCTCTCTCTCTCTTACTACCTGGTAGTGTGTGGCCCCATCTCATGGGCTATACAGAAAAAACAGGATTGTCTAATCTGTTGGTACAGAAACAAAAACATCTCACTGTTGCCTTGCATATTTTCCATGCTTTGTTGGATTGAAGCTTCTAGCTAGCATTTTTGCTTCTTCTTGTGAATTGTATTCTGAGAACAATAGGTCATTTGCAATTTGCTTCCTCATGTTTGGGATATATTCTGGTCTGATCATATCTTTCAAGTGCATCCTTGGGTTTCACCATTCCATGCACTTCATAGCGTAGATTCCGCAATCATGCCTTGATGAGACAAAAACAAAAATAAATCATTTAAGAAAAACAAAATCATGGAAAAAAAGGGAGGAGTTTTGGACAAAAAAGAAAATGATATGTAATTTGTGGATGATTGTTGGGGTTGATAGGTAGTTACCCATTGTTTTGGCGAGTAATTGGTGGGTATTGGATATCAAATTTACTAAAGTATTTCTCCACATCTGAGAATTCTTCCCACATTGCAATGAATCCTGGTATCTGTGTATAAACAAGAGGAGCATGAAAAAAAACCAGAAAAAAAATCAGTGGACGCGTCTATAAAAAAATTGTATGGAAAAAAAAGAACAAAATTTGTATAGCTCACCAATAGCCCTTGAATTTTCTTATGATATTTGCTATTTTCATCATAAATGGAGTCCAGGAAGATAAAGTGATGCCCCTTGATGTCCACAGTAAACACAAACCAATGATTGTCATACAGACATGGGAAAATAAGCTACATAACATAAAAACCAAAGGGGCATCACTTTATGTTAATCACACACACAAAAAAAAGGATCAATTTTATGTTTGAAAAAGAAAAATGTACAAACCAAGTCATAGTAGTGCAGAGGTTTCTTGTTCCTGGCAAATGTAAAAGCTTGTCTTGCGCAATTTTCATAGTCTTCCTCTTTTCCAGCACCTTCCCAATTCTTCAAGAAATAAACCTGTGAAAAAAAGGTAGAGAATTTTGAAGTGATACAACTGGAGATGAGAAAAAAAATGTATGTGATAGAAAGTATGAAAAAAACACATACACTAGTTCTATGGAAGAAGTAAAAATTCATGTATTCATTTTCTTTGTTATTCTGGTCGTTGGCAATCTTCTTGGCATACGCGTTGAGGACATATGTATCCACCACTCCCCTTGGTGATAAAGATTTAGACAATGATGATCATGTGACTTTTACATTGTCCATTAGAACTGCAATTTTACTGTACCACAAATAAAGAAGATAAATGCTTTTAGTAATGCTTAGTACTCTTAAGGCAGAAAGAGTACAAAACAAAAAAGTTCAGATTACTTAATTTCAGAAAATTGGAATAGTCAGCACAAGCTGTTTGTTATGCATATTATGAAAAAATGCAAAAATAATTTGTAATGTCATAGATTTTTCACCCTTCTTTGCATGCCTTGTTGTGTTAAACAAAAAGTGATAAACTTTCATTTGGTTGTCAATGCAAATTTCAGCTGCGCCTACCAATTCAGGATGATCATACAAAATATAAAATCTATGAGACATATGTATCAAATCTATCTGTTTTCAAGCATTTCTTTTTGTTATCTATGGTGCTTTTTAGATGCCTGCTCTTCTTTTAAAAAAAAATTTAAGGATTGGATCATTTCTTCTTTTCTGAAGTCTTCTGGATGACAACTTGGCTGACAAAGTGAAAACTGAAAAAACTGAAGTGCTACTTGTTTTCAATTGAAAAGAAATGCAAAATAGGATGTGGTTTGCACACGTTAGTAACTGCATGGTTAGATTGCCAAACAAAATCGCTTTTGAATTAAGGTGTAGATTAACGAAGAACAGGGCCAAATTCATCCGAGAATTCACATTGCACTATTGGTTGATTGCAGAAATAATGATGCGCTAAATGCACCCCCAGTTCATGAACTATAGTCGCTAATGCTTTGTTGCTTGTGAGGTCTGTCAGAACTGACTGCCGTCACCAGTGATGCAAAAATGTTCAGGTGATAGGGGTACAAATCAAGCACCGACAAACAAGGAACATACATGCTGCCATTAATCGAACTGCTGCTACAACAACTACACTTTTACTCCCAGTAATGTGCAAGTTTCAAAATATTTCAGAATGGGCAGAACTGAGCAATGACCACAAGTATGGTCAAAAAGATAGACAAAAGTATTTATCCACTGCCTGAATAACTAAAACGAAAAAAATAACTACTGTACATAGCCACACATAGCAGATGATATAGCAGAACTGTTGCTGAACACTGGTCCGCTAATCCCAGATCAGACATCTATGCACTAATCCCAGTGGTACATGTAACCATCCAAAATCATCCAAACCCTAGCAAAAATTTCTCTCTGCCCTGTAGATGCATGATGGGATCTCATCAACCCTCTGAACAAAACGAAGAAAAAAAAACTACAATTCCCTGCCCCGTCACTTGTTGTCTGTGGCTGCCACTTCCTGCGCCACTCCCTCATTCCAGAAGCAGAGGCGCAAGAGCGCCACTCCCCCATGACACCCAGAATGCACTTCAGCGGTACATGTTCGACTATGTGTTTTGAACAACGTTTGTAAAAACTAGAGAAAAACACCCCCCTCCCATTTATTTTTAAATAGAAAAGCTTGAAATGATCACAAAATCTAAAAAAAGCAAATGTAAAAATGCAACCATTATAATGTTGTTTTGTGACACTTACTATTTATATTGTTGCGTCTCACCAATGCTGAGTATGTTGTTGTAGTGATTGAGTTCAGCTGCCAAGATTGTTTGGTGCCGTGTGTAGTTGTCATATGGTGAGCTCTTGTATTTACTTGGATGTACAATTCTTTTAGGGCGATAAAGATTGTGTCTGGTACCAGAACAGTTGCCAGAAGCATTTAGTGAGTCGATGATTCTTGTCATTGAATATTGTCTTTCTTCTGGTTGATCATGTTGATTTGGTTCCCTCATTTGTGCTATTCTTGGAGAATTCATACCTATATCAGGTGATGATTGTGAACTTTGCATTAAAAAATAAAACAAGTGAAAAATGGGAAAAACAGAATTTATTGTAATAATGTTTAAGAGTATAAGACATAGTTTTATGTCATGCTGATTGAAAAAAATTAAGCAAAAAATAGAGAGGAAAGTACTTACAATTTGCATTACTTGTTTTGTAGCAGGTGTCCTTGCAGAAGCAATGTTTATGTGCAGTGGTGTTTGAGGGCTACTTTGCTCATTGTTTATTTGTGGTTGCTGCAAGGATGAAATTGTCCAATAAGGAGCATACCCAAAAAAGGGTTGATGTTTGAAAAAAAAAGACAAGTAAAAAAAATCAGAGGTTATTACCGCACGTTGTTCAACCATATCGATGTTATCTGATGGTTCCTCTTCATATAAGAATTCTGCAAAGTCATCTTGGTACTCGTTTTCATCACAGTGTTGTCCCTCAAGCCTCCTATTCCCCATGTTTGCAGTGAAGTTTGCTAACAAAAAATCATCCACATAAAAAATAAAAAAAAAGTAACAAGAAAAAACATCTAACATGATTGTGCAAATATAAATTTGGCTAGATAATCTTTTTATTCTTTCTAGACATTTTGATTCCCCCCCTCTGATTGTTACTATTTACGTCTATAAAATAAATTAATTATAGTACAAAAAAATAATTTTATGTGTATAGAGAAAAAGGGTCAAAGTTGTACCTGATAAATGTTGAACTCCATCTTTATTGTTTATGCATGTTTTGGGTGTGTGCATGTACCTCTCCCCCTGCATCACCTGCATGCTGCTATGTTCAATGTCCATGATGTTTGTACCTGATGTTGTTTGGGACAAGAAGTGCCCAAGGCTGGCACTTTTGTTTGCTTTTGATTTATCATCAAAATGATATAAGCATTCAAATTTGGGTTGCTGTGTGTGAGTTACATGAGAAGAAATTAAAAAGTTACAAATCAGGATAGATAAAAAAAATAAGGTACATTTTTTGTACATTAAAGTGCAACACAGATATAAAAAAAATGTAAGTTTATCAGTCAATCAATGCTGCAAATATTTACAGGATTAAAATAAAAAATAATAAAACAAATCAGTAAACAGTACTGGTAGAAAAAAAAGTGACAAACCAAAATTTTATTACATGTGGAGTTTAGATTTTGTTCTTGATGTGTATAAGATAAGATGACACTGTAAATTAAAAGATGACCCAAAAAAATAAAAGTGATTTAGAAAACACCTCTATGCTTCTATGCTCTAGTTTCATCTGTTCTCTAAAATTTGAACTCTACATAGGCACAACAGTCTATCGTTTTGTGTATAGAGGTGTTTTCTAAAACAATGTCTATCCGCTTCTAAAAAATTCATCCACACATATATAATATGTACAAAACAAAAATATGGACCAGTGTACAATGCAAAACAAACATTATATAAAAAAAATAGAGGCGTATAATACACAAAAAAAAGAGAAAGTGAGAAAAAAAGCAGTTTGTTGCTCACAAAACAAACACTAAAAAAACTAAGAAATACTAGTGCTTTAAAATGCATGATATATGTTTGATACATTTGTGCTCTTGTGTGGAATGTTGTCTGATTCATCTTGTGTAGGATCTTGGCTCTTATGATCTTCTGAAGAGTTTGAATAATTCACAAGAATGAACTTCGTCTTATCCTAAAAATATTAAAAGAGCATAATAAAAAAAGATATAAATTGATTAAAATCGTTGAAACAAAAATGGAACAAAAAAAATATATTACCATTGTGTGACCTGTTATGTCTTCAATATCATATGGACCCTCTATATCGATAACAAACTCTGTAGAGTTGCTTTCAAGATCCTTAGTGGGCTGCACCTTTTTTGCAAAAAAAAGAAAGACATATGTAGTGAAAAAGCCAGGAGGAAAAAGTATAAATGGTTTGAAATTTATATTATGCAAACAGTTTTTGTATATAATGATATGACATAAAAAAGTAAATAGTGTTTTTACCTGTTTCCTTACTGCTTTGCGAATCTTTTGGTCAGAAGAATTTTTTTTCGATGGGCTAATTGATACAACCGACAAAGGGGATGCTGAATGTAATCTCTTAGCTCTAGTCCTGGATGCCACAGAGTTGTTTGATTGCTGACTACAAACAAAGTCCTTACTGGATGCTTTTTTATCTGGAAAATGATTGTTTTAGAGTGAAATTATGCTAAACAAGACATTGCTTAAGCGTGCTAAACAAAAGATACAAACATACCAGAAAAGAAACTGGAAAAAAAATGAACAAAACAAGATAATGCTATAGTACAAAATTGAATAAAAAAAACTTGCATGCTGTGTTTCTTTGCAAGCGTTGTCCTTGTTGCTGTTTGACTTTGAGTTTTCTTGTTCAGTTGGTTTTGATGGTGGTGTGGTTTGTAGTTGGGAACATGTAACATTCTCTGAAAAAAAGTTTGTTTCAGAAAAAAAGTATTGCTGTCAAAACAGATATTAAAAGAAAAACAGCTACCAGTAAGACAACATAAAAAAATGGAGTAGATGGTGTGCAGTGAGATTATATTTTCAGATTCAAAAATTTTCAGCTTGCAAAAGCTATGGACCGTGGCATAGCTGAATCCTGGAGCATATTACAGCTTAAAAAATTGGTGATAAAAAATAAAACTAATCAGTGTGATCCATGGGTAGCCTACTGGAACAAAAGAACAAGATTTATATGGGTAGCCTACTGGAACAAAAGAACAAGATTTATGTGAAAAAGATTGAATGAACAACATATAGTTGTTCGCTTTGAAAAAAATTAATTGAGCAATAGACTAATAGGGCTCTGTATGAACATCATAATATATCTTCTATATTTGTGAAATACAAAACATATATTTGGGCCTGGTAACTTATGGTTCTAATAACATTGAGTACTGACACAGAACTAGGCTATGCTTAATCCTGTTCCAGATTTTAAAGAAAGTATACATGCCAAGTAAAAAAAAATGCTATAGTCCAGAATGAACATTTTTTTTGGACTGGATATATTGGTGTTGGTGGTAGGGAAATTTTGCTTAGCATTGGCACAAATTATTTGAATCTGTTGTGTTTGTGTGCTATTTGTCTAAAAAGAAAAATTTACAAACTAACAGAATAATAACATATACCTGTAGGGGGTGCTCCTTTGCTAGTGCTGGTGTTGTTGATGTTAGACTTTGTTTTATGCTCTGCAGTTGATTTTGTTTGTGGTGTCTTGGGTAGTTGGGAACAGACATCAGTGTTGTTTTGGTTTTTTTGTTCTAGGGGTGGGGCATTACCATTATGTGCTACATTGCTGGCACCCTGCTTGCTTCCCCCCTTGCTCTTCTCTTCTCCACTCTTCTCTTCCCTTGTTGTGGTGCTATCTTTTTGTGTGAATAGGCTTGCTTTTGACATGTAGACGCAATCCAAAACCTTGGCAGCTAGTTGTGCATTTTTTTTCATATGTTGTGTCAGAATGTTCTCTTGTGAACCACTTGCAAGCTGTGGAAATGTCATCAATGAGCTGCATTTAAAAAAAAACACAAATAGGAGTGAGTGTATTGGAGCATGCATATACAAAACTAAGAAAACAATTTTTTTAAAAAAACAGAGCATTTGGAGGAGCAAAAGAATTACCCTTGGGTTAAATGATTTGCTATGGTATTGCTGGAGAGCATCGCTGCATGACATGTTGCTATTGTTGCCCTGTTGCTTAATGCAGCGGGCCCCTGAACATATTGCGTCATAACTTAATTTCTCCATTGCTTTGATCTGAGAAAATAAACAAAGTATGATCTAAGAAAAAAAAGAAACAAATTGACACAATAAAATTTTTCTGTTGATTTTACTTACTAGTCGCTTTCCAAAATCTCCTGTTTTGCATTCATCCATTTTTGAATACTCTTTTATCATTCCGCCTTTCCAAACAGAGATTCTTGGTGGTGGACCAATTGGAATACTTCTAATTCCAAAATCTTTGAAATCAAGATAATTAATCTAAGGAAACAACACAAAAGAAAAAGAATAAGTCAATGTTTAGAAATATTATGGGTATAAAAAATGACTTAAGTAATAAAAAAGAGATGCATACAGCAAGTAAGTGTCCGCAGCCGCCAAGGGTTTTTGATGTTTGTTCCTTTGATTTACTCTCCTTTTGGAACTTGGCTATGTATGTCATAAGCCATTCATAAACAAACTTTGACCAGTTCCACTTTGAGCTGGACTTGACATCAATCAGAGGTTCGAGGTATTTTGGGCTAGGGTGAGTGTCTAAGTTGGGGCAAAGAAAGGTTGATAGTGCAACCACCATGAAACAACGTAGGACATCATCTTCTGATAGTTTGTTCACACCCTTGTCGCTAAGCAACTTAGTGCCAAAGAAGGAAATTAAGGGTTTTGTGCTCCCATAATGCTGATGAAAAAAATGTTTTCCTACATCATTGTCATGCTTGATCGCTAAACCTCCATTTGGGATACCAAGTATGAAGTTGGTGGTGTTTGGATTGATTGGTATGGATCTCCCATTGACAACTATATCTGAGCAGCTAAAGTCAGTGTGACTAGCTATCCATTTGACAAAAGATAGTAGTATAGCACACCTTTGAAAGTTTAGAAGTGAACCAAAAGCAGATTTCTCAATAATTGTCCTTTGCTCGTTGCTGAGCCCTTCAATCAAATTGGAAAAGTATGTGATGTTTAGTCTGCTTCTTGGTTTTGGGGACTCTGCACTTCCAGATTGATCTTGGTCATATTCAAGTTTTGTGCGCTGGAAGAAAAAAAATAGAGATTTAATTATGTCTTGTTAACAAAGAACAACATAAACTAATTAGTATACTGGGTTGTGGAAAAAATGTTTAGGAAAAAAAGACAGAAAGCGATACCTTTTGTTTTTGTCTCCTTACTGGTTTGTCTGTCCTACCTCTTTTCCTTTTGATCGATCCTGAAAACTAACAGAGGCAAAACAAGTATAAAGTTATTGATAGCTGTCTGTGGTAGTAGAAAATGATATTTTGGAAAAAAAAGGAAGAAACATATATACCAGATCTTTTAATGTGCTGACGAGATCTTTTTTTGTGATGTATTTGTCAGAATCGCTGGTTTCTTCCTCTTCTGAAATAGAGTTGGCATAATCGGAATCTGCCACCTTGTTGTCCGACTTGCTATTTGATGAACTGTCGTCATCTGATGATGTCATGTCACTTGCCATGCTGGAAAAAAAAGAACTAGAGAAGTAAGTACATTAAAAGGAAAAGAGAGGGATCTTGTCAAATGTCTTGATATTTTCATGTGTAACCAATCAAAACAAAAAAAAAAACTCTCAATGTCCTGATAGGCTGCTAAGCCACATGTTAAATTGTACCAAAAAAAAAGAACCAGTGCCAAATTGAAACAAAATGTATAATTGTGAACCTGTTTGATACCCCTTGCACGAAATCTTAAAAAAATCAAACAAGATGCAAGTTGTATCTTGTTGCTAACTCATTTTAATCAGCACTGAAGAATTTTTAGCAAAAACCAGCTTGCATGAAAGTTAACATCGGCAAAAAAAATAATAATAAAATGTTTTTTGAAGCTCTATAACTGCAAATTAATGTGTTGAACCAAAATTTGATTACAGTTACATATACTTGATAAAAATGTCAACTACAACATCTTGGTATTGCAAAAATTTGTGTTAACTATTCGCATGATTATAGTTGCACAAAATTATAATTAAAGTTGTACAAATTTAAAACCAAAGTTGCACAACATTTAAAAATGGCAACTATAGAAACATACGGATGCAATTGCTATAGGACGATGAAAAAACTTGTTTTAGTTAGTAAATAATAGTACTATGTATACCATATTTCAAAGTGATACGACTCTATTTATATATTTGTACAAACTCAGCTTATCTGCATATAAGTAAATGTCAAAAACAAACATCTTTGTGTTGCGAAAAAAAATGTATTAACTATTAGCATGATTATAGTTGCACAAAAATCATAATTAAAGTTGCACGAATCACTAACCAAAAAGTTGTACAACATTAAAAAATGACGACTGTAGGAACAGGAAGGTGCAATTTTTGCATATAAAAAAAGTAACAAAACTGGATGGATATGACATTATTCAACCACCCACATGTCCAAGCTCAGCAGCAAATCAAAATCTTAGCAGAAGGAAATGTACTCTTCTTACCCTGCAGCAAGCTCCACCCCCCCCCCCCGGGGTAGAATCCAACGCTCCCTGAAAACAAAAATCGTAGTGAGCTACTACATCTGAGCATACAATCAGTCTGAAGTTGTGCTTGTTTATAACCAAAATTAGGAAAAAAATCGTATAGTAGTCAGCTAAAAAAGAATTAGTTGCACAATTTAATAATTGAAATTGCATATATTTATAACATAACTTGCACGAAATGTATAGTATTAGTTGATTTTGCTATTTGGACAATGCTACTGGTATGTAGATGGTTCAAGCGGGAAAAACACAGTACATGAAAAAAAGAGAGGCACGCTTGCTGTCGTGTGTTGATGAGAAAAAAAAAAGATTCAACATAAAAAGTAGTATGGGTTGCAAAAAGCAAAAACAAATGAAAAGTTCGACATAATTACTAAGAAAACAAGTTGTCTACCAAAAAAAGTCCCCAGTTGTATGCATGTTTTCCTAAAACACAAACGCTATTTATCAAAGTAAACGGAAAAATTGGCTCAAAAAACATTAGTTGCACAAACTTATTACACGACTTGCACGAAAAATCAAAATGGCTACTACAATAGTCAGGGAGTGCAACTAGCATAGATAATCTCAAAAAAACATAATTTCAAAAAGATTACTCTCCTCTCTCAATGCTCTGCTGGTAATCTCAAAAAGATTAAACATAATTGATAGGAGCAGAGCCTAGAGTTCATTTTCAGGGAGGCTTATCTCAGATTGATCACTGATGGAATGGAAGCAAAAGTGGCTTAGTATGTCACAGTTGAGCAGAACTACTGTTAAAAAAAATACACAGCACACAAAAACAAAAGATAGCTTTTTCTGTATACAAGCACAAAAAAATCTCCCTGTATAGAGTGACCACTAAAATGGACTGATTAACTCAAACCCTCTATGCACAAAATGGATCTGACAATGCTGAGGGACAAAAGGTAAGAGCATTTGTAGGGATTTAATGAAAATATTGGTTAGTTGTTGAGCTCAAATTGCTACCAAATCCCTAAACCCCTCTCTAAAATGCCACGGCACAGAGGTCATCACTGGCCTACAGGATAAAAACGACTAAATCTAGAGCAAAACCATGTGTGTGCCTAACAAATGAAGTTAGGGAGAAAAATAATTAGGGAGAAAAAACTAGGCAGAGGCACAGCCCACCTCCCACCGACTATATCATAAACGATGTGCGGTAAAAACCCTAAAAAAAATTTCCCCAACTACACCAAACAAAACATCAAAGCACACACATCATGTGGGTTTCAGATCTAGGGATGCTTTGCTCGACATTGGTCCCCCCATCCCGCCCCCTGCTACTCGTGCCCTGCACCAACTACGCCGCACACGGGTTGATCTGTTGGGTCGGATCGTGGGTTTTGTTGGCGACAAAAAAAGGCCCACGGTCTCCATGTCTTTTTTAATTTGAACAAGTATATATATTGGTTATATGGAATATTTTGATTTCACATGATGACTTAATTGTTCAAAAATCTGAGTAGTAAAAATATGTGTAAAATTATCAAGATGCTGCAATTGCATACAAATCTATCGATTTCTTCATTTGCAATTATCAAAAAGATATTGGAAAATTGTTGACCTAACTTGTTCTGAATTGTGCTCCCAGGTAATCATGAAACATGCAGCTGTTGTCTAACAAAAAAAATCATAATAACTTCAAATTTCAGGAGACGTGCAGGAGTCTAAAGTTGCCAGATGGCTGGAGAATGGCATGGTAAATAATCCTTAACATATGTTTGACCTCCTTAACATATGTTTCATGAAGAAAAAAAAATTCAGTAAAATGATTTAAGCTAATATCTATTTGACCTCCTCTAGACATAGCTTGGTGTTAACGTTACTACTCAGATATATAGTCTTGTTTAGGTTCACAACTAGTTTCAGGAAACTGGGTGTTCAGGTATTAAATGACAAAAAATATAATCTGTTGTGCTGAATTAATTTTTCCTCTAGTCTCAGGAGAGGCACTGGCGTGTGGGTTTGGCAAAAAAGAAAGCTGAAAGGAGTTGATATTACTCGAGGTATTTGAGAAAAAAAACTAAACAAAATTATACTTACATTTGACTGATATGAGGCATTTAATCTTGCCCCTGCATATTATCTAGATTAACATAAATAATATGAATTGGCACACAAATATATTGACCTCTGAATCTTGTACCTCTGCTATGTCAGGTTTTAACAAAGTACACATATCTGAATATGAGAACTGTACCTTGCAGCTACAAAACAAACTGCTACAAAATTGCAGCTAGAGTTCAGACAAAATTAACTATTGACAACTATCTCTGTCTCCAATGACAGAACTGCTTATAACTATTTCTAAAAAAAATGACAAAACCTATTTCTCTATACATTATGTTTCAAGTTGGGAGCAAAAAACTGAAGTAAGCATGTTATTCCTCTAATTCCAGCTCGGATGGTCTGTCTGATGAGTACTCCATAATGAGAATGACCCAATGGTAAGCATGTTTATTCGCAAATTTATGGGCTATATATATCCAGTTATTCTTCATAAATGGGGAAATGATTTACATCAAAAGAAAATAATTAGTGAGAAAATGAAGTTAGGGAGAAAATAATTAGTGGCAAGGTTTAGAACCAGGCAGAGGTGCAGCCCACCTCCTGCCGACTATATCATACGCGATGTGCAGTAAAAACCCTAAAAAAATTTTCCCTAACTACACCGAACAAAACTTCAAAGCACACACATCATGTGGTTTCAGATCCAGGATGCTTTACTCGACATTGGGCAAAATCAACTCAAAAACATATACCCAGTAAACTCCAAAGCATCAAGGAATGAAAAAAAACTCCGCGGGATTCCCCCCCCCCCTCCCTTGAAATGGTAGCCAATCCAGCCCTAAACAACTCACAAAATCCACATGATAGAAAATCTGAAGCTGAGGGGATCAGGCCGTCGCGGTGTGAGATTTGAACAAAAAAGAGAGAAGAAAAAACCTGAAGTGCCTCAACTCAAGCGCGCTCGCCTTCGAAGGCACACTCGCGGTGCCTTCCCCGGCGCCGTCCGCGGCCGCTCGCGGTGCACAGCCCACCTCCCTGTGCCCCCCCTCCCCCCCCCCGCCTCCCCTTCCACCTCCTGCCTTGGAAGAATCTCCGGCACCTTCCGCTCGCAGGACTCCGCCTCCCCCTGCTCGAGAAAAACACAAATGCTATCTACTCGAGAAGCAGAAGCGCTTTCTAGATGAGTCACGGGTGCGGGCGGATTTTTCCAGAGCTATTTGTGGGCTGTGGGCTGTAGGCTGTGGGCTGTGGGCTGCGGACTTTGGGCTTATTAGCAAGGGAAAGATGATGGCGCGCACAAAATCAAGACACATAATCGACGGTCGATGCGATCGACTGATGGATTAAAATTTGAATTTGGATCTCTAAACTGGGTCTCTAATCGGGCTCTCCAACTTGAAGTACGTCCATCAGCAAACTAATCAGACGAACATGCCACGCGAGAAGGCATTCAACCTGATCAAGCCCCGCGTGCATGTACTTACGGAACGTGAACGCTTGGACATTATCGCGCGCGGCTGATCGTTGTTATTTCCTCGTAAAAAACTTTGAAAGTGAGACAACCTTGAATGCGATAATTTCATGTTCAACTAATGCCAATATTTGTAGGCAATACGATTAATTTCTTTGCTTGTCAATAATACATGTACATACATACACACACAAGCGTACAACAAACAAAAGGTGTTACAATGCAGCTCTGAACCCTCATCGTTCATGTCCGTGCAACGAAGTATTGCACTCATGCTAGCCCTAGCTTTGTCTCTCCTACCAACTACCGGCGATGTCGCAGGCTGGCACTGTCGGCCTCCTTGAACCACCGGTGCCGGAGTGCTTGCGCCACCGTCATCCTCTTCTCCGGGTTGCACGTCAGAAGTCCACTCAACACCTCGAACCCAGCCTCCGACAATGGCGGCCGGCGGAGCATCCTGGCGTCGGCCGGAGATGGGAAGAAGCCACGAAGAAAGCTGTCCGGCCCGCATCCTCCCAGCAGCCGCTGCCCCTTGTAGCCTCGCCACCGCTTGATGTCGTTCACGCCGAGGACGTCGACGATCTCGCCGAGCTGCTCCCTGTCCGAGCTCCCGCGGAACAGCGGCTTCCGGGCGAGGAGCTCCGCCATGATGCAGCCGAGCGACCACGCGTCGACGCGCTCGTCGTAGTCCGTCGACCCGAGGAGGATCTCCGGCGCGCAGTACCACCGCGTGCCGATCGGGTTGGAGTAGGGCGGCGGTGAGGCGGTGCTCTGCGACAGGCCGAGGTCGCAGATCTTGAGGTTGCCGCGCGCGTCGACGAGGACGTTGTCCGGCTTGAGGTCCCGGTGCATGAGGCCGGCGTCGTGCATCCTCTTGGCGCCGGAGAGCAGCTGCCGCATGGCGACGCGGACCTCGAGCTCCGACCGCCGCGTCCTCCCGCCCCGCTCGCGCCTCAAGACTTGACGCAGCGTCGGCCCCACGAACTCCATGACGAGGACGGCCTCGCCATCGTCGCATCGGCCGTGCGCGCGAGGCTGCACGATGTAGGGGTGGCCCCTGCACACCTCCATGGCGGCGACCTCGCGGTCGAAGTCGGAGCGGTCGACGAGCTCCCCGCAGTCGTCTCGGTACGAGCGGATGCACTTCATGGCGACGATCTCGCCGGAGCGGCAGTCGCGCGCGCGGTAGACGACGCCGCATCCTCCCGAGGCGAGCTCGTCGAGCTTGACGAAGCGGCTTGTGGAGATTATGGATATCCCATATCTACACGGCGATGGTATTTGGGCTGAATACAGGATACCAAATATAGATAGAATATCTTATTTGTGTCTCGGGTTTGTTTCTCAACTTGTACATCAAGGAAATACCTTGAGACTTAGTCGGCTACGACTGTATTTTATCTGTATCTGCCTATTCCGTTAGGGATATAGATTATCTTTTGTAACACGGACTCCTTCCCATATATAGGGGGGTCCGGGTGCCTCTAGGGGCAGAGGTTGATTTTCTCCAAATCATATAATCAATAAGACACTCGGCGGATTCATCCCCGGACAGGAATAGGGTATTACTTCTTCAATAAGAAGGCCTGAACCTGTATAAATCCTTTGTCTCCAAACCCATACACTTTTCCAGCTTGATAGCCACCCCCTTTTATTATTGCCGAAATCTAGTTTCGACAGTTGGCGCGCCAGGTAGGGGTAGCGTCAAGCTTTTCGCCGATCAGTGCAATGGGTTTCGTCTCCGGCATCGACGACCTCGTCTTCCCATCCGGGCAGACGTTTCGGTTCGGCAGCCTCGACTTCGTCACCAACAACTTCGGCAAGATCTCTCTCCTTGACTCGGAGTCAAACCAGCCGGGAGAGAACCGGATTTCAGTCCCGTTTGGACTCCCAAACACGGCTGAAAGTTACTTCAAGACCATCTCAACCGAGTCGGCTTCAAACCACTCGGGCGAGATCGCATCTTCTCCAACGTCACCAGATCAAGATGATGGGGCTTACCCACCGATCCTGATGAGGCTCCCCGACGATTTGGCGGCCATCTCCATCACGACAGCGTCTCTATCCCGTAGGCCTAGGCGGAAGTCGGCTTCAACACCGATTTCGCCTAGCTTCAGGGAAGTCGGCGTCATCCTCCAACCACTCGGCACGGTTTCGACGGATCAGCTGGATGGCTACTACAGCTCTCCCACCGTCGACTCGCGCCCCACCGACACCGTGGAGTATGACGAGTTTAGCTCTCGCTACAACGACCCGGATCTCGACGACTTCGACGGAAGCCTAGATGACAACTACACCCCTCTCTACTTCGGCGTCTTCATGGCCGAAAACGAGACGGAGGAGCAACGCCAAGCCCGGGAGACCGAAGCACGTCGCGAAACTGAGCGTCGCCGACTGGAGGAGGAGCATCAAGCACAAGGACAAGAACGACTACGGCGTGAGCAGCAGGAGCGTGAGCGGACAGTGAAGGAGGCTGAGGATCGACGGCAGCGAGCTTTGGAAGCAGGGCGCCGAGCGCGTGATCTCATCGGCCAACAAGATGTTGAAGGGACACCGGTTTTCCGCACCCCTCAGCAGAACACGGTTGCCGCGATCACTCTCCTCGACACCGTCCTCAAGGAAAACGAGCTCAATCAATCTAATCACGTCGTCAACATCTTGAACCAGACGAAGACCATGATTGCGGCTTCAGTCCCAGTTAACTCTGAAAGCATCCACACGCCGACTGGCAGCCGGGTCCCACACTTCCGATCTCATGATTACCGTCATCCAAGCCTCAGCATCACCGGCGCAGGATCCAATCGCAGGAGCAGGGGTCACGACGAGCGGTCCGTTCACTCACCTCCCGACCATCATAGGGAGCGCCGAGTGGAACGGCCTCACTCACCACCTCATCGCCGCCCCGTCGATCTTCGCGACACAATCATACAGCGCCGAGCAGCTCGAGGCCATCATCATTCGCCAGACCGCCACGACGACGACCTTGACGGAGTACCAGCCTTCACTGACGACCTGCGTCGAGTGGATTGGCCAGCCGGCTTCAAGCCGACTGGAATAGAGAAGTATGACGGTACCACTAACCCAGAATCGTGGCTTACCGTCTACGGTCTCGCAATCCGCGCAGCAGGAGGAGACAGCAAAGCCATGGCGAACTATTTACCAGTGGCTTTAGCGGATTCCGCCCGATCTTGGCTCCATGGATTGACCCGTGGTACAATTGGATCTTGGGCTGAATTACGCGACCACTTCATCGCCAACTTTCAAGGCACCTTCGAGCGTCCCGGCACACAATACGACCTCTACAACGTTATTCAGAAATCCGGAGAATCCCTTCGAGATTACATCCGACGATTTTCCGAACAACGTAACAAGATCTCCGACATCACCGACGACGTTATCATCGCCGCATTCACCAAAGGGATTCGCCACGAAGAATTGGTCGGCAAGTTCGGGCGTAAGCCTCCCAAGACAGTCAAGCTTATGTTCGAAAAAGCCAACGAGTATGCCAAGGCCGAAGACGCCGTCACCGCATCAAAGCAGTCAGGTCCCAGTTGGAAGCCAAACAAGGGTACGCCGGCTAAGGGAGGAGGTGGAAGTAACAATCATAAGGACCGCAAGCGTAAGCCTGAGGAACTTGTTGCAACCGCCACTCACTCTTCTCGACAGCGTTCGCGCGTCAACACGTTCGACAAGATCATGAACTCCCAATGCCCGCACCATCCTAACTCCAACCACGTGGCCAAAGATTGTTTCGTCTACAAGCAGTTTGCGGAGCAATACACCAAGACTACACGGAAGAACTCCGACGAAGAACAAAGTACGTCGAGGAAGAAGGATGACGGCGACACCCCGGCAGGATTTCAAGACCACCGTAAGGAGCTCAACCATATCTTTGGCGGTCCCCTGGCTTATGAGTCTAAAAGGAAGCAAAAGTTGACTGAACGGGAGATCAACGCTGTTCAGCCCGACACGCCCCATTATCTTCGATGGTCAGAAATTGCAATCAAGTTTGACCGCTCGGATCATCCTGACCGAGTGGTCCACCCGGGGCGGTACCCCCTGGTACTAGACCCAGTGGTCCGTAACGTCAAGCTTCGCAGAACCCTCATCGACGGCGGCAGTGCACTCAATATCCTCTTCGCCAAGACCTTGGATGATATGCAGATTCCTCGCTCCGAGCTAAAACCAAGCAATGCGCCTTTTCACGGAGTAATTCCAGGATTATCCGCAACTCCACTCGGCCAGATCACCCTCCCGGTCACTTTTGGCACTCGGGAAAACTTCCGCACAGAGAATATCAGCTTTGAAGTCGCCGATTTCGAGACAGCATACCATGCCATACTCGGACGCCCGGCGTTAGCCAAGTTTATGGTACATCGGAGGAAGACAAGAGTACTCGGGAAGAGCAGGCTCAGGATTCTGAACATAAAACCAGTTCGCATGCCACCCTTTGTTTGAAGTCTTGAAAGGCATTGAGAAGTACTTCTGGCTCAGAGTCCCCCTCAGCTGGAATCCGGCCCCGCCGACTACACATGGCTTACTCTTGTTTGGTTGGGGTTTGAGAAAGAAGATTCGGCGAAACAGAGCAAAGTGGGGTTTAATTCCCAAGAAGGCTTCACAAACATGGATGAAATTGGCGATGTGGACTATGGAATTTGGATTTAGGTGATGCAAGCTGATTCCATAGAAGCTTAATATCCCGCGGAAAAATTTTGAGGTCGGAAGAGCGAAGCCGCCATAGAAGAAATGGGAAAAGACTACAACCTCGTGTGTATCGGGGGACGGAAAAGCCTCACCGCACGCTGGCCGCCACCCGATGATCTCCTTGGCAGGAAGAACGCCGTGCGCCACCATCTCCTTCAGGTTCTCCTCCGTCACGTTGGATGGTGCCCATTGGCCTTCAAAGCTTTCTTTCTCTTCCGCCATCGATTTTACCCGAATGCACTGATTTGATTCGAGGGATGGCTAGGGAGAGGTGAGGGATTGAGGCGGTGGATCACGGGAAGGATTTTGATGAACTTTTTGAAGGTGGATTCGAGTGGAATGGTGAACCCTAGTTTGCCGGCGCAGCTCTGTACTGTAGCAGGGAGTGGGGAAAATGGCGAGAGTTCCGGCGGGGAAGACGAAGTGACGCTTGGATCTCGGGATTTCTTGTTAAGGGTATCGGAGGTGCAAATGGGCTTAGGCCTGAACAGTACCTCAGCCCAATACTTTTGACAGCGTGGCCCATTGTGTTCCTTAGGGACTTAGGCATTTTTTTTGCTTTGGCAATTTATGCGCACAATAGTGTTGCCCAATGCTGATAAAATCCTTTTTATGCGGTCATATAATTCTTTGGAATTATTGCAATGCAAATTAAAAGGTGCCCGACAGAAAGGTGTTATACTGTTTTTTGTCAGCTTTATTAGGCTACAAAAGCTGTTTGGGTTAACTTGGAATGACTTGTTTTTACCATAGTCATTTCCTTGGTATGTTATATGCCTGCTTTCTTTATGGTGAATAGTCATAGCCTAGGCTATTAGACTTATTCATTACCATAATTTTTATAATATTTGGTGGGTAATCTTTAGAGTTTTTATTCGGATGCCTGTCAAGTGTGTTCATTCGTGAACCTTTTAGAGTGTTAACCACTCGGATTCCTTTTATTATGGCTAAAAAGCAGTCGGCTAAAATGCCTCTTTAGGCGCCGCGTATGCTTTTGTCATATGACGCACGATTGTGCTATTATTTTGTTCTCGACTATATGTTTAGTTTGTTAACTAATCACATAGTTGGGGGCTACACCTAATTAGGTGCATCTATTCGATGCACCATATTCTTTGTCTTTTCGCCCTTTACAGTCTTTGTCTTCGCCACTCGGCAGGCCTTGGCATGAGAAGTTTGAAGCACTCGGATCATTATCTTTGAGAAGGCTATGATGGTTGACTGCAAAGGTCGTGGGGGCTACTGTGGAGATTATGGATATCCCATATCTACACGGCGATGGTATTTGGACTGAATACAGGATACCAAATATAGATAGAATATCTTATTTGTGTCTCGGGTTTGTTTCTCAACTTGTACATCAAGGAAATACCTTGAGACTTAGTCGGCTACGACTGTATTTTATCTGTATCTGCCTATTCCGTTAGGGATATAGATTATCTTTTGTAACACGGACTCCTTCCCATATATAAGGGGGGTCCGGGTGCCTCTAGGGGCAGAGGTTGATTTTCTCCAAATCATATAATCAATAAGACACTCGGCGGATTCATCCCCGGACAGGAATAGGGTATTACTTCTTCAATAAGAAGGCCTGAACCTGTATAAATCCTTTGTCTCCAAACCCATACACTTTTCCAGCTTGATAGCCACCCCCTTTTATTATTGCCGAAATCTAGTTTCGACACGGCTGATCACGACGGAGGAGGCCGTCGCCATCGCCATGGCCGCCGAGATAGGTAGCCTAGCTAGGGTTTTCTTTTCCGTCCTCTTTCTTTCGTGGCACTCGAGTCGATATGACGCAAATGCAAACGGGTTCAGGAGGAGAGAGGTAGCAATCTATTTATGGCTGGCTGGGCTACGCACGTGCGTAGCAACATGAGTCCGATGCGGTCTCGACGAAGTAGTCTTGGCGCGAAGCCGCGAACGCAGTGATGCTCGCATGCACACGTATTCGGACTCCGAGTTGAAATCAGGGGATTGATATATTTGGTGACAGAGATATATATGTTCCATTTCATGTGTAACGCAGCTAAACAAGGTTTTTACACGTGTATGCATGCATCCGTATTCCGTGCGTCGGTGCGTGCAATTTCGCCGTGGCCTGTAGATAACTAGCGTGCGCGCGCGTGCCAATTCATTTCACTTCGGGTTTCCGAATATGCGGGGACGCGGCCGCTCGACCAGCTGTGCAAAGGGATGAAAACGGTCGGAATCGGTAGCATATCTTTGAAAACGATACTTGATCGGCCGGTAATTGACCATATTTATCATTTAAACTATTGATCAGTGTCGACATTAATACGATGCAGAAAAAAATAGAAAAAAACAAAATTTAAAAATAGCAAAAAAGGGTACGTATAGGCGGAAACGGTACCCCTTACACGGAAACAACGCTCGGTCGATTGGGAATTTCCATGACTGTGTGAGTCAGCCTGTGCATATGTAGAGAGCGGCGATCGCGCCGGCGCCACTTCCTGGCCTCCGCATTTCGCTCTCAACCACGGCACCACCACCCGCTCACGTTCCGCCCCGCCTCTCCTAGGCCGGGCCCACTTACATCTGGTAGCTTTTATAGGTCATAGACTGCCCTCACAGACCAACACAAGTCTTTCTGCAAACTTTGTCCTCACTCGTGCGCACCCGGGAAGATTTTCCCGGTCGGTCACCCATCCCTAAATTGCTCTAGGCTTGTCCTCACTCGTGCGCACTCGGGAAGAATTTCCTGGTCGGTCACCCATCCCTAAATTGCTCCAGGCCAAGTACGCTTAACCTCAGAGTTCTTTAGAGATCGGCTTCCAGAAAAGAAGTTGCAACTTGTTGATATGAGTATTCTATTAATCCTATTAAGCCCTGGGTTAGGATGTCACACCTCCGCTTCTATCTGGTAGCTATGTCTCGTGCTGCCATGGCGCCATCATCCCCTTGCTCCCCAGCCCGTCCCCTCCACGTCTATCTAGCACCTGCGCCGCGCGACGCCAGGGCGCCACTACGCCCACTCGCGCTCCACCCGTTCACGCCCGCCACCTCTGACCTCTGTGTCACACCTCCACTGTGCGCGTCACCACCGTGCCACTACCGCCTTTGTGCAGTCGAGCGCTATATACCTGCACCTGCGCGACCTCCATCCCATTCCTGTGCCGCACCACGCCCTGTCTTGTCCTTCGGTGGCTAGCCTCTGCTACTCTATCCTCCCCTTCTCCCCATCGTCTCCATATCTGAATTGTAAAGCTTTGCCAAAAGTTCATGTTAATTTGTTGAGTAAACTATATATACCACTGGTCCTTCAAGATGAGGCCAAGTGTCACTTAAGTCCACAATTTTATAATTCGGCATTTAGATCCATGATCTTGTCTAAGTGAATAATCGTGGGTCCAAAGCCCATTTGACAAGATTGATTTGCCTACGTGGCTCCATTGTGACCGTATCTTTGCATTTAACCTCCTCTGCACCCGATCGACCAACTTCTCACCAAATATCCCCTCTTCTTTGTTGTTTAAATTTAGGGTTTCAGCGGCGGCAATAGGGGCGGTAGTGGTGATGTGACTAGGACAGCAACGACGAGGGAGGTAGGTAGGGCGGCGCCGACAAGGGTGGTGGTTAGGCGGATTCCTGAAGCATGCCAATAGGGGAAGCCAATCAGCCATGGCTACTTTAAGCAACGGGTCTTTTCAAGTGCATAGAGGAAAAGGATCAATCTCCCGTTGATTATGTGCCCTTGTTGCCTTGCAAAACACATCTCCAAACACTGCGGAAGCGCGGACAGCCCACAATCATCATCGCAGCCCTTGGAATCATTGCAATCATGCGGGGGTGGATGGTTGAGTGTTCGACAGAGCGTGGGAGCAGTGGCCACAGGTAGAGGGGATATTTGGAGGAGAAGTGGGTGACTAGGCATGAAAGGGACTAAGTAAAATTTGTGGTCACACTAGACAGCCACGTAAGCCGGTGAACCCGATCAGACGGGCTTTGGACTTATGATGGTTCACTAAAACATGATCATGGACATAGAGGTTGAATTTACAAGATTATTAACCTAAGTAACATCATGCCCTAACTTTATGAATCGGCGGTGTATTTTACTCTAATTTTTTAGAGGGGGATACTACCAAGCCTTGTCTCGTAGTGTAACTTTATAACTACAAATAAAACAGAGTTTTACATAGCAAATACAAAAGAAAACTAATAAGCAATTACAAATGTTGTAATCAATCAGCAACTTCCTACACATACATAGGAGAACATCATTCCGAAAAGCAAACCACCAGCTATCAAAAATGGAGTAATATTTTCAAAACTCTTCCCATTTTTTCTTCCAAATGTGCCAATAGGCTATGAAGAAAACATAAAAGAACCCTTTTCGCTTGAACCGAAGTATTGCTAAATCCACTATTTTAAAAAAAAATTGAAACGGATATTCCAAGGGATACCCAACTTCTTTCAGCACCTTTTACTGAAAGGACGGCTTGTTTGGCTGCAAGGTACAACACTGCCATACAACTGAACCACAACCTATTGATCATTTGTTTGCTGCATGGTGTAATACCCGGCTGGCTGTATGGCAACACTGCACTAGGCAGCCGAACAAAGCCAAAGGAAATACAGATGCAAGAGAGTTTCCCTTTATTGTGTAGAGCAAAGAACACAGGTTAAGTTAGCGTGAAGAGAGGTACAATTCTTTCTATCGAACATGTCCCTTATGTTAAGACGGTCTCGAAACAGGAGCTAGATGAAGGTTTTGATTTTCATCCCACACTCAGTTTTCTATAACCACAAGTTTCTCTTAATTCACTATCTTATATCTTACATTTGTTTGCAAATTTCTGCAAGTCACATTAATTCACGTTTGTGTGGAAGTTTCTGTTGATATTTCTCGCCCTTCTGTTTGTCTCTTTTTTTTTTTTTTTGCTGCCATCGCATCTGAAACTAGACCGGGTCAACCCACCATAGGAGCACCATATATGAGTTAGACTATGAGTAGGGTTAGACTAATGTGTGGGTCGGGTTGACTGATAGCTTGCAGTTTTCTGCCCGATTCAACTGCACCCCTAAATATAATGACAGAGCCAGAAAGATTTTTAAAACCGAGTAAAACTTAACTGTATCTAGTATTTCTTACAGAGATTCTATGGTTATTTCAGTTGCTAAAAATTCGTTGGAACGTATGATGGTCAACCTGGGCAAGTAGCTGCCTGTGGTAGCCGGACAGTGGTCAGTGGCTCTGCCTCAGGTTTGGCTAAGCTCATATTTTGTCGGCCCACTACTCAATGCATACGAACCATGGCATCTGGGCCTAAGGCCTGGAGGGACATCCTTACCATTTTCCGATTTACGTACATTTTGCTGTGCAAAAGACTTACTCCGTAACTACCACCATTGCAGCCATGAGCCGTGGCAGCTAAACCAAAGCATGCAGTGACGCTGAACTAGGTTGGAACATGGAGACCGAGTCTTATCCATAATTAATATCCTGTAGCATCTTGTTCATCCTACACAAGCTAATTTTCTTGAGGGTAATTAAGTCTGATTAGCCCTCTAAACTTTTGCAGACGTTTGAATTACCTCATCTATTCCTATACCAGATATTAACATCCAAACTATTGAAACAAGACGAAATATATCTCTCTAACACAATCAACGTACAGTAGTTTTTGAGCCTAGAAAAGTCAACAAATCAGTAAAAAAAAATTTAAAAAATCTTAATCTCTCTCTCTTTCTTACTCTATCGGGCAGCAGGCCCATCGATATCTAGAAAGACGAAATGAGATTTTTTTTTACGGTGTTTGATCTAATGGTCCACAATAAAAGGTATCACTTAAAAGATATTTAAGTATTGATATAGGTACTTAGGTAGTAAGGGTAAAATGATAATTTTTCTAAGAAATAGAGAAGGGCATAATTATCTTCGTATTAGTTCTAAGTACATAAGTGCCGCATCGGTACCTTATCTCCAGTATGCCTGATGATTCTCCATACATTATTTACATGTTGTCTTTTCAGATTTACATTCTTTTCCTAAGAACATGATCACCGGTAATCCTCCATTCCGATATTTACGTGTTTTTTTAATTTACCTTTTCTCCCTAAGAACATGATCATGATATTTTTAAGGTTGATGTCATGTTCCTAATAATACCATCAGATAAAATATGACTGAATGTTTGCGTGATTATTTTAAGATTTATATTTTATCACAAGAAACATACAACCTCGGTAAATCACCGGTTGTAGGTTCAAATGTAATTCATCGTCAATATGCTATATTTACATGGTTTGTTCAACTTTGCATATTCTCTCCGAATGAACATGAACATAGATACTATAAATTCAAAGTACAATCTTAAAACAAAAAAAAATCAAAGTACAACATATGATAGTAAGTGAAGAAGGAAATGGATCAGATATGTTTTTTTTTTATCATGCAGCCATGTTGTTTGGGGCGAAAAAATGTGTCTTTTTTTATTATTGTGTTGATCAGAGTGCAATCGCTACAATTGAGGAAATTCTTTTAAAAAGTATTTTTCTCTTTAATTGTACGGTAATCAACAACGTTAATTACTGAGATCCTGATCCTGTTCTCGCATGCTAGAAATTAGGGGCTAATTTGGTTATTATTGTTTCCAACTTAATCATCATGCATGCATGTATGCATGCTAAAATTTAGGAGCTAATTTGACTGCTATGTACGCTACTTTATATAGAAACACGCATGTCCACTTAATTTTAAATTTGTGATGCATGAAACCACACAAAAATACATATTCAAATATTATAAAATAATAAAATTTATTTCGAAGACAAAATGTATGGGAAGATTTATATTTTCTCCACTGAACGATACAAAATGTATTGGAGACAAAATGCCTCGGAAGATTGACATATTTTTCTACTAAACAATACCGATCAATTCAATTTCAGCCAGGTATTTGAGTAACCCAAAATGCCAATATTTTACTAGATAATTACTTCACTGCCATCGGTTACGATAACTTTTATTCCGTAACTTACCCTTCTCTTGATCAACGGTTCATATTGATCTACCTCTCAATACCTCTAGATACCTCGCAAACACTGTAAAAGCTCTCAAAGAGTAATAACAGGGACAGCATACGGCAGCCATGAGAAGGAGGAGGACCCATCGGCCACCCGCCTGCTACAACTTCCTTCGCTCTACGGCAGTACGCCGTACGCATATCGGCGCGTCGGCTCTCCTCCGCCTTCGCGGCGGTGTTCGTGAGAGTGGAGGTGTGCAGGCGACGATGCCTCCGATGCGACGGCCGAAAATTCACGGTGGCGTACGTCGAGTTGTGACAGCGGACGGCAATGAGGGCAGGCGCGTGGTCCTAGCAGGGAAATGTCACCGGCGGCCCGACACCATGAGGAAAAGAGAGTGATGTGGCCTCCGTGCTCCGTGCTTCATGCCAAATTGGATCTGACCGGATGGGAGCTAAGCTCCATGCACTCCCGTGGTGGCCGGGGTGCAGGCGCGGCAGTGTTTGGGCAGCCAGGATGAGTTATGACTCTGCATCGGTCTCTCAGCCATCGTCTCCGCTGATGATGATTGTTCAATTCCTCTTCGATTCCCCTCTCCCAGCGAAGGCGCCAGCGCTTTCTCCCCCGACCCTCTCCCAAGCACACCACTGCCAGACTCGAGACACCCACCATTGAGACGTAAGTAGGTCAAACCACAAATTAGTGAGTAACACACAAATTGATCGATCTGTGGTTATCTACTAATTTGATCTATAAGTGTGTTCACGGATTGACCCACTTACACTTCTAGATACAGCAAGCCAAGCCACGATATATGAACCCGTTGGTTTTACCCACTTATATATTTTACTTATAAGTGCCTTCACGGGTCAGTCCACTTACACAACCAGGGTTGTGGGATCCAATAGCAAAAATAATCTGGCCTACACTAAAATGGATGTATTTTGGATAGATATTTCGGACGAATTTTAATCAAATATGAACAAAATTTGAATCAAATGGAGATGAATTTAGGGGATAATATTGTCTCGGACCTCACCGAGATGGGCAAATTTCACCAAAATTCGGATCTTTCGGTCCGAATCCCAGAACCCTGATCCCTATTTCCCCATTGGGCTCTAGCCTCAAGCCCTTACCGTCGTCAACACTGAAGAGAGCAGGGAAGTGGGGTGAAGAATGACGAGAGAGAAAGACATATGCAGCTAGCTATTTTTTTTAAAAAAAAATTGATGGCTCATTCTAGCACATGGGACCAAAACCACCTTATAAACAGCCCGGCGTAGATTAAGGGTGAAAGATCGATCTGTGAGGTCGTCACACCTATCTTACGCCGCCGTTGATCGCTTGCCAATGGAGAAGAATAGCCGATTTGGTGCTGCGGGCGGACATGGCAACTCTGCTGCTCGTGGGTTCCATCCTGCTGCGGGCGGTCATGGCAACTCTGCTCGTGGGTTCCATCCTAGTTTTGGCGGCGGGAGTCAGCAAGGTGGTAGGGACCGAGGTTGAGGAAGGGGAGGGTTCGGCGGTCGAGGTCGCCATGATCATCCTCAAGGTCCTCAAGGTGGAAGATGGTTTGGCAGTGGGCATGGTTGGAACAATGGGTTCGGGATGAATGCAGGTCCGAACGTCGGCAATTTCAGTGGTGGTGGTCAGATTGGTTTCAATCCTAACTTAGGGTTTCAGCCACAGTTTGGTGCTTCCGGTAGCCATGGTGGTAATCCAGTTGGCCCTTTTCTGCCATCAGGTGAGCCTGTGACCAGGGGTTCATCTGTAGTTGGTGGCGCATTCCCTGTGGGTGGCGGTGCTGCTTTGGCTGGTGTGTCTGTCCCTGTGCCGGCTGGTGCTGGTTGTGGTGTACATGCGCAAGCTGGTGCTGCATATCCTGTGGGTGGCGGCGGAGGTTCTGGTGCTGTTCTTGGTGGAGATGCGGTGCCTGGTGGAGCTGCTTTTTCAGTTGCTGTTGCTTCCTTGCCGAAGGTCGGGGGAGTTCAGCCTAGTGGCTCAGCTAATGCCGCATCAGGTGGTGCAATCGCTCAGGTAACTGGTGGTTCTGGTGGTATGTAGGGGCAAGGTGTTGCCGGATCAGCTAAAGGCAAGATTGGTATGGATGCTTCGGTAGGTGGGTGTATTGCTCAAGTTTCAGATAGTACTGTCAAGGGTGTAGCTACTTTGGGTGATGGTAAGGGCTCTACTGCTGTTGCTTTTGGTGCAGAAGGTAGTGTACTCTCCCAGATGCCAGGTGATTTGTATAACAGAGGAAAAGCTAAGGTTGATAACAAAGGGTTAGGTAAACCATATTGTTTCAGGTGTTACACTAAAGGGCATACAATGCAAGAATGTTCTTCCAAGTTATACTGTGAAATTTGTGAAAGTAAGGATCATGTTGCTACTCGTTGCCCGATATTTAGGTCAACTAATAAACCTATTGCTCAGTTATGTGGCTATGCTGCAGATGGTCTTGGTTTTTTCCATATTCCACTTTCAGCTGGACAGAGGATTAGGCATGATCCAAAGGCTGTTTTGGTTAAAGTGACTAACGGTCAGATGACAATAAATGCTGTCATATCTGAGCTACATAGATTAATCCCTGGTAAGTGGGAGTGGGTGGTTCATGACAATGGAGATGGTACTTTTCGCACTATCTTTCCTTCTGCAGCTAAATTGAGTCGCATGGTGGAGTGGGGCAAGGTACACACTAAGGTTAGTGAGGCTCAGATGGAGATTGTAGAATGGGGTGTAGGAAATGAGGTGAAATATGTGGTTCCGAAGGTGTGGGTACAGTGCAAAGGCCTTCCTTCTGAATTGAGGGAGTTTTTAATTATTTGGGCTGTTGGTTCCATTCTTGGCATTACTAAAGCCGTGGATATGGTTTTCACTAGAAGGTATGACATCGCTCGTCTGCAGGTTTTGGTCCTTGACCCATCTTTGATTCCGGATGTAGTGGATGTGGTTATTGGGGATCACCTGTATGAGCTAACCTTTAGAGTTGAACCTGAAAATGGGCCTGAGGAGCCTATGCCCATGGAGATGGAAAATTTGGAGGATGGAGATGTGGAGAAGAATGATGAGGGGAATATAAATCAGAAAGTTGGGAAGGAAGCTGGTCTTGATGATTCAGGAAACGGTTCTAAGTTGGGTTCTGGTGTTCAGTTTAGTGAGAGGGGTTGCCCACCTGCTCCTTCCTCACAGCTAAATCTGATACATGAATATGATGGCTTGACTGCTTCTGATGAAGATTTTGATGGCTTTGTTGAAGATACTTTAATGGTTGACAAGGTTCAGACTCAGCAAAATTTGGTGGCAAAACTCTCTGCTATCCCTGAGGCAGTACTCTCTCCATCAAGGAAGAGTAAGAGAAGAGCAAGTGACAGTGATCAGCTTGTTCTTGAAAGGGCGGAGAAGTTGAAGGCTGATAAGAACTTGGAGAATCTGCATACTAAAGGTATTTATTTAATAATGTTTCTTTTACTGAATTTTCAAATAATCAAATTTCTGCTTATTTGGATAGTCTTGGTGTTATACCTACTTCTGAAAATGTTGTTTTAGATGATGTAATTAATGATTTGAAATGTGTGGAGAGTAAGAGATTAAGTGAATATGATTGTTCTGCTATTAATCAGGTTTCTACCCCTAATGTTGATACTGAGTCATTAGATGACTAGTTGGAGGACAATTTTCTACTACAACATCTATGTAGTGAAATTATGGAGGAGGTCATGGATTTCAGTGAGGACTGTGAGAACAATCTTACAAATACTTTAAATCCCTTGGCATCTCCCTCTAACTCTAAGAATAAGAGTAAAAAGGGGAAGAAGAAGAAGAAAATTTAAAACAATTTAAATGAAGGGAATCTTTTGGAATTGTGATGGGTTCAAGGACCCGAAAAAACACAAGTTTATTTCTGACTTAACCAAGGAACATCAACTTGACTTTATAGCTTTGTCTGAGACGGTTAAAAAAGAGTTTACTCCGGCTGCACTTAAAAATCTTTGTGCTGGTAAGGAGTTTTTGTGGCCCTGTAAACCTCCTAGAGGTAGGTCTGGGGGGCTTCTTTTGGGCATCAATTTACTAAATGTTGATATTGGTTTAATTGATGAGGGCGATTTCTATATTAAGTTCCATTTATGTAACAAAGTGGATAAGTTCAAGTGGGCTTTACTTTTGGTTTATGGACCAGCACAAAATGAACTTAAGGATCAATTTCTCGCTGAATTAGTTAATTTGTGCAGTCATGAATCTTTACCAATTCTTATTGGTGGTGATTTTAATATTTTACGTAGCTCAGAGGAAAAAAAATAATGACAACTTTGATGATAGATGGCCCTTTCTTTTTAATGCTATTATTGATGGTCTGAGCCTTAGGGAGTTGCAGATGTCGGGTAGGAATTTTACTTGGGCAAATAACTTAGCAAATCCGACCTATGAGAAACTAGATAGGATTTTGATGTCCACTGAGTGGGAACATAAGTTTCCTCTTTCATCAGTGGTTGCTCTTAATAGAGATATTTCGGATCATACTCCTTTACTTTTAAATACAAACTCATCTTCTGTGGGTAATACACACCATAGTTTTAAATTTGAACTTGGTTGGTTGTTACGTGATGGCTTTGTTGACATGGTGAAGGAGGTCTGGTCTAGTGTCAATGAGGGTAATACTCCTATGGAGCGTTGGCAGGAGAAGATTCGTCGTTTAAGACAACATTTGAGAGGTTGGGCTAAACATACAAGTGGTATGTATAAAAAAGAAAAAAAAGGAGATTCTGGATAGGTTGGATTTGCTGGATAAAAAGGCTGAATCTGATCTTTTAACTCAGGAGGAAATTGATTTTAGATGGTTTTGTAGGAATAGATTATCTACACTTTTGAGAGAAGAAGAAATTAGGTGGTATCAAAGGGCTAAAACTAAGGATATTTTGGAGGGTGATTCAAATACAAAATATTTTCATTTGGTTGCTAATGGTAAACATAGGAAAACCAGAATTTATCAACTTCAAGATGGGGATCAAGTAATAAATGGTGATGCGAATCTAAAATCGCATATTACCACTTATTATAAAGGCCTTTTTGGTCCTCCTGATGATTCTGATCTCCAATTTAATGAAAATCATTTTGTTTACATTCCTCAAGTTTCTCAATTGGAGAATGAAGCTTTAATACAGGACTTTACTGAAAAGGAAATTAAAGATGCAATTTTTCAAATGGAACATAATAAAGCTCCGGGTCCTGATGGATTTCCTGCTGAGTTTTATCAGGTTTTTTGGGATGTCATTAAAGATGATTTATTAAACCTTTTCAGAGATTTCCATAATGGTACATTGCCTTTATTCTCCCTTAACTTTGGTACTATTATTCTCTTGCCTAAGTGTGCGGAGGCTATGAGAATTCAACAATATAGACCTATTTGCTTACTTAATGTTAGTTTTAAGATCTTTACCAAAGTTGCTACGAATAGGATAATGAGCGTTGCTCAAAAGGTGATTAGTCCTACTCAAACTGCTTTTATACCTAGGAGGAATATTATGGAAGGCGTTGTTATCGTACATGAAACTATGCATGAATTGCATCGAAAAAATAAAAGTGCTGTGATTTTTAAGATTGACTTTGAAAAAGCCTATGATAAGGTTAAATGGTCTTTTGTTCAACAAACACTAAGGATGAAGGGCTTCCCTCCTAAATGGTGCAAATGGATAGCTTCTTTTATTCAAGGGGGTCATGTTGGTATTAAAGTAAATGATCAAACTGGTAATAATTTTCAAACGCACAAAAGGTCTAAGGCAAGGAGATCCTTTGTCACCAATTCTTTTTAATATAGTAGCGGATATGCTTACTTTATTAATTAAGAGGGCTAAGGATGTTGGTTCGTTGAATGGGGTTGTCCCTCATTTAGTGGATGATGGTTTGTCCATTTTACAGTATGCTGATGATACCATCATTTTTTTGGAGCATGATTTACAACAAACGAAGAATCTAAAATTGATTTTATCCGTGTTTGAAAAATTGTCTGGCTTGAAAATAAATTTTCACAAGAGTGAACTATTTTGTTTTGGCCAGGCAAAGGAATATTATGACCAGTACTCTTAACATCTTTGGTTGTAAGCGTGGCTCTTTTCCTGTTAAATATCTTGGTATCCCAATGCATTATAGAAAATTAAATAATTAGGATTGGAAGGTGATTGAGCAAAGAATTGAGAAAAAACTTAGCAGTTGGAAAGGAAAACATTTATCTGTTGGGGGTAGACTGGTTTTGATTAACTCTGTGCTTTCAAGTCTAGCTATGTTTATGATATCATTTTTTGAGATACCTAAAGGGGTTCTTCAAAAAATTGATTATTATAGATCTCGTTTCTTTTGGCAAGGGGATGATTATAAAGAAAAGTATAGACTTACTAGATGAGATATAATTTGTCAACCCAAAGATCAGGGAGGTTTAGGGGTCCATAATTTGGAAATACAAAATAAATGCCTCTTGAGTAAATAGTTGTTTAAATTGATTAATGAGGAAGGGGTCTGTCAGACCTTATTAAAGAGAAAGTATCTTTATAATCAGTCTATAACCCAAGTTAATAGGAAACAAGGGGATTCACAATTTTGGTCAGGGCTCATGAAGGTCAAAAATACCTTCTTAAATATGGGTTCATGGATTGTAAATAATGGAAGACAAATAAGGTTCTGGGAAGATAAATGGCTAGGTAACTTGGCTTTTAAAGACAAATATCCACCTTTATATTCTATTGTTCGAAGGAAAAGTTCTACTATTGCTAGTGTTATGAGTTCTGTTCCACTTAATGTTTCCTTTAGGAGAGGCTTAGTTGGCCATAATCTTACATATTGGCATGAATTGTGTACTTCTATTATGCATATTCAATTGAACCGTTCTTCTGATTGCTTAAGATGGAATTATCATCAGAGTGGTAGTTTTTCTGTTAGGTCAATGCATCTAGCTTTAATTAATAATGGATATATCGAAAGAAATAAGATTATTTGGAATCTTAAGATGCCACTCAAGATTAAGATCTTTATGTGGTACTTGCTTAAAGGGGTTGTGCTGACTAAGGACAATTTGGCAAGACGAAATTGGAATGGCAATTTAAGATGTTGTTTCTGCATGAAAAATGAGACCATACAACATCTTTTTCTTGACTATCATTATGCAAGATTTGTTTGGAGAGTAGTACAATTCTCTTTAGGTTTAAACCTTCCAAGTACCATATCTAATATGTTTGATGGGTGGCTTATGGGGGTTAATAAGAAGAAGTGTAATCTCATACTTGTAAGAGCATCTGCCTTATGTTGGGCCCTATGGTTGAGTAGGAATGATTTAGTGTTTAACAAATCACCATATACTTCATATATGCAGGTAATATTCAAGGTAATATATTGGCTCCGGTTTTGGGCAAAGCTGCAAAAGTGTGAAGAGGATGGTGAACTTATGAAGGTTGCATGTCGCAAACTCGAGACGACGGTGATGCAACTCTTTGCAAACTATGGATGGAGATTCACAAATAGACTTGAATAAATGTGTACTCTTTATCTTGGTTTGCTTTTTATTTTGTTGAGTGCGTTTGATTACATTTGAACTACACTCTTTGTATGAGTGATACTTTGTAATAATTGGCTGTAGCTCTGTCGAGTCAAGGCCGGGATATAAATTCTGTTATCTAAAAAAAATTTGAGTAAGGGGCCGAACACATTTCTTGAACATCGTTTACCCTTCCACCATGTAGTTTTCTTTCTTAATTAGGTCTATTTTTGATAATAGAAACGGTTGACGTCTCCGGTCTCTGCCAACATATATACAACCAAGTAATGTTGTTGATAAAGAAAATTTCAAACGACGGGACTAGTCCGAACCTGCTTAAAAAAAGACCAGTTGGCTGATTAAAATTTAAAAAGCAAGTAATTTTATAAGTAGTATGCCATCTAAAACGGAACAGAACACGTTTTGCAACCGGTTCAAAAATTTTAGCACCATGTAGTATTAGTGTTTGCATGCTTTTCTTTGTGATAGTAGCATATACCAAGAGTAGGGCCTTGTGTGTTTTAACAAAGTGGATGACAAAAGAAGACCGATATGATTAGATTGGAGTTTTATTAAGAGCATAACAAATTGGGAAAAACTTTGCGGCACCCCTAATCATTGATCGTCATATCAGGCAAAAACAAACCAAAAAAATCAAACCACCGAACAATCTGCATCTCGAGACTCCAATTCTTTCAGTTCCAAGGTTATCTACCTCCCATTGAAATTTCCATTCTATTTTATTCTTTCTCCGAAAGAGGAAAAACTATTATTTCTTCTAGTTAAAAAAAAACGAAATATGATCCATACATGTAGTTACATCGGAAATATATATAAGTTACCTCTAGAAATTAGTTCCAAAATTTGTATTACAAAATTAAATCATGCATCTGAAATATGTAGGTACGTACTCCATGATGACAAGCACTGCGCCATCCCACAGCCGTCCATGTCGCACAAGACGTGTGAAATAGGAATTCCAACCAAAAAAGCTAGAAGATTAGCGCAATGAGCAGAAGACGCGCGCGCATCCGAAAATAGTAGGCTTCCAGATAATTTAAATGAAGCCATCCTACTAAGGACTAGTGTTATCTGCCAAAGGCCCTGTTTAGATTCCAACTTTTTTATTCAAACTTCTAACTTTTTCGTCACATCGAACTTTTCTACACATACACAAATTTTTAACTTTTTCGTCACATTGTTCTAATTTTTTCAAACTATCAATTTTAGCGTGGAACTAAACACACCAAAGTTGTCATGTCTTTATTGCAGGTTTCAGTTGGATGAAAACTATAAGTTATGTGGTTGTTCACAAGTGTAGGCCTATGCTATTTCCTCAAGCTTGCTCTTCTTTCGATTTATGGTGGTGCGAGGTGAACTGACATATTTTAGTTCTTGATACCTCCCATGCATAAGAATCATGTAACAGAGGAGAATAAACCCTATACTATCAATTCTGCTGAGGTGTAATATATATCCACTAGTTAGTTAGTTTATGGATGTTTGTGTTCTTCACCCTTGGCAATTCAGGACGATAGAATTAAGATGCAAGATCACTTTGTGTTGTTGTGAAGATACGAGATATTCTACACGCTGAGCTCAAAAACAGAGAGAACACCCGTATTTATCCTGCATGTTGCGTGCACAAAAGTAGTTGAGGTGTTGCTGGCAATCTAATGATATTTGCGGCAAGCACTGCTCCAGCCTCCATATGAGCTGTTTGCTTGTGAGGTGACCATCAATATAAATGTTTCCTTGCGAGCGGGTCAGATGGTTATTCCAAAAATTATTAGAAGACATGTGAAAAATTAACCTTTTTTTACTCTCCTCAGATGGACGGCAGGAAACCATGAATGTGTAGAATTCATTCAGCTGTACGAAACCGAGCATATATTTGCTACAATCAGACTTGGGAAGAACTCGTAGTTGTAGTGGCGTATATTTGCTACCGAGGTTGCTATGAGCAGTTTTTCCTCATTCAGAGGCTGCCTTATTTTAGCTTGTTGACAACACCACGTACTTAATTGCTACCGTACTGCTTTCAGAAAACCACAGGATCCATCCGGAACCACATAGAAAAACAGGAAAATGCTTCGTCCCAGACGTTCGATCCTCTGATTCACGTCAGACGCTCAGGACACAGAGAATGCCAGCCGCCAGGGCCCACCACGTCTCTCCCACACGCATCCTCGTGCTGCCACATGTCCCCACTACATATTACATTGTAACAAATCACCCACATATTTTGAAAACGCTGAAGAGAGCAGGGAAGTAGGGTGAAGAATGATGAGAGAAAGACATATGCGGCTAGCTATTTTTTTTTAAAAAAAAAATTGATGGCTCGTTCTAGCACATGGGACCAAAACCACCTTATATTTGAGTAAGGGGCCGAACACATTTCTTGAACATGGTTTACCCTACCACCATGTAGTTTTCTTTCTTAATTAGGTCTATTTTTGGTAATAGAAACGGTTGACGTCTCCGGTCTCTGCCAACATATATACAACCAAGTTACGTTGTTGATAAAGAAAATTTCGAACGATGGGACTAGTCCGAAACTGCTTAAAAAAATACCAGTTGGCCGATTAAAATTTAAGAAACAAGTAATTTTATAAGTAGTATGCCATCTAAAACGGAACGGAACACTTTTTTCCAACCAGTTCAAAAATTTTAGCATCATGCAGTATTAGTGTCATGCTTTTCTTTGTGATAGTAGCTTATACCAAGAGTAGGGCCTTGTGTGTTTTAACAAAGTGAATGACAAAAGAAGACCGATATGATTAGATTGGAGTTTTATTAAGAGCATAACAAATTGGGAAAAACTTTGCAGCACCCATAATCATCGATCGTCATATCATGCAAAAACAAACCAAAAAAATCAAACCACCGAACAACCTGCATCTCGAGACTCCAATTCTTTCAGTTCCAAGGTTATCTGCCTCCCATTAAAATTTTCATTCTTTTTTATTCTTTCTCTGAAAGAGGAAAAACTATTATTTCTTCTAGTTAAGAAAAAACGAAATATGATCCATACATGTAGTTACAACGGAAATATATATAAGTTACCTCTAGAAATTAGTTCCAAAATTTGTATTACAAAATTAAATCACGCATCTGAAATATGTAGGTACGTACTCCATGATGACAAGCACTGCGCCATCCCACAGCCGTCCATGTCGCACAAGACATGTGAAATAGGCATTCCTACCAGAAAAGCTAGAAGATTCGTGCAATGAGCAGAAGACGCGCGCGCATCCGAAAATAGTAGGCTTCCAGATAATTTAAATGAAGCCATCCTACTAAGTACTAGTGTTATCTGCCAAAGGCCCTATTTAGATTCCAACTTTTTTATTTAAACTTCTAACTTTTTCGTCACATCGAACTTTTCTACACATACACAAATTTTCAACTTTTTCGTCACATTGTTCTAATTTCTTCAAATTTTCAATTTTAGCATGGAACTAAACACACCAAAGTTGTCATGTCTTCATGGCAGGTTTCAGTTGGATGAAAACTATAAGTTATGTGGTTGTTCACAAGTGTAGGCCTATGCTATTTCCTCGAGCTTGCTCTTCTTTCGACTTATGGTGGTGCGAGGTGAACTGACATATTTTAGTTCTTGATACCTCCCATGCATAAGAATCTTGTAACAGAGGAGAATAAACCCTATACTATCAATTCTGCTGAGGTGTAATATATATCCACTAGTTAGTTACTTTATGGATGTTGGTGTTCTTCACCCTTGGCAATTCAGGACGATAGAATTAAGATGCAAGATCACTTTGTGTTGTTGTGAAGATATGAGATATTCTACACGCTGAGATCAAAAATAGAGAGAATTACATCAGTATTTATCCTGCATGTTGCGTGCACAAAAGTAGTTGAGGTGTTGCAGGCAATCTAATGATATTTGCGGCCACAAGCACTGCTCCAGCCTCCATATGAACTGTTTATTTGTGAGGTGACCATCAATATAAATGTATCCTGACGAGCGGGTCAGATGGTTATTCCAAAAATTATTAGAAGACATGTGAAAAATTAACCTTTTTTAACTCTCCTCAGATGGACGGCAGGAAACCATGGATGTGTAGAACTCATTCAGCTGTACGAAACCGAGCATATATTTGCTACAATCAGAGTTGGGAAGAACTCGTAGTTGTAGTGGCGTATATTTGTTACCGAGGCTGCTGAGCAGTTTTTCCTCATTCAGAGGCTGCCTTATTTTAGCTTGCTGACACCGCCACATACTTAATTGCTACCGTACTGCTTTCAGAAAACCACAGGATCCATCCGGAACCACATAGAAAAACAGAAAAACGGTTCATCCCGGACGTCCGATCCTGTGATTCACGTCGGACGCTCAGGACACAGAGAATGCCATTGCCAGCTGCTAGGGCCCACCACGTCTCTCCCACACACGCCCTCGTGCTGCCACGTGTCCCCACTACATATTCCGTTGTAACAAATCACCCACATATTTTGAAAACCCTCTATTAAGGGAATTCATTTTATTTTTTCCATTAAAAATATTTCACCTAATGTACTCACAATGTTTCACTATGTATAGATATAATGTTGCAATGAATTGAAATATTCTTTTGCAACAAATCACCCACATATTATGGACACCCTCTATTAAAGGAATTCGTTTTATATTTTGTTCCACCAAAAATATTTCACCTAGTGTACTTATAATGTTTCACTTTGTATGGATCAAAAGTTGCAATGACTTGAAACATTCTTTCGCTATTTGCTGAAACATTATTTTTATATAAGGTGAAATAGCACCGATTTAAACGATTAAAACATTTTCGATCTACCTAGTGAAACAATTCCGATATACTTGGTGGAACAGCGTGCAATATTTAAAAATTATTCAATAATAAGCTAAAAAAATTTTCATCGGAATAGATCCATGTGTGGTGTTGTTTTAAAGATTTAATTGCAACAAATTTAATGGTGTAATCGGATCATGATTTGGATACATAATTTAGGAGAAAAAATAGTTTAAAATTGTTTTGCATGCATGTATTCTTGATGACGTTCGGATGGTTGACGGCGTGCGCGTGGATCGGATGGCCCATTGATGTGTCTGATTTTTCGTCTCGCGCCGCACGTCCGAGGCGTAGTGCTCTCCAGAAAAACAAGCATGCTTATCTTGTTGCTAAATGTACTGAAGGAGCTAGAGGGATGCCTTATTGTTGTGATGGCTACAAGTTATAACTTGACACTGATGATATGATCTCAGCTCTACACCATTTTTTCTTACTAACTTTCTCGCCAATCCGTAGCTGAAGATACCAAGTTAGCAGTGTGAATCATGATCAAACCATGACAAGTTCTGTGTGCTATAGCCTGTAGATTGTGTCCATCAGGCCTTCAATCAACTTTTGGGTTGCACCAACAAGAAGTTCTCTCTTAATATGTGTACTGTTTCTCCCTTCTTCCGTATCGTTTGAGCACTCTGGCTTCCCCTTCATAACTGATTTTTAATTCAGAACCACATGAGGATTTCCTACTCAGTCTTATAAATATTTAGACTCTACACCACTACAGATTTTCTTATCTGTAACCGCTTTTCCCATACCGGGGGCTTGCGGACCGTCGCAACATCGTCATCTCTAACGGGCTAAAAAAAACACCGACAAAGATATACTCGTGAGTGAAGTATGAGCCCGTCACGGATGATCTCCATCGGTGACGGGCTTTATTTTGGCCCATAGTTTGACTCATCTGGCCCGACACGTGGCTTAGCCATCTTTAGTCCCCGGTTGTTGTCGATTTTTAGTCCCGGGTATTTACACCGGGACTAAATATAGCGCTCTTCTCGGATTCGTAACCCCATTTTGCTACCCGGAACTGAAGGGGGTTGCAAACCGGGGTTAAAGACCGTTTTGTGCAGCAGTATATTAAACAAAAAGAGATACACATATCATATACCTCGCTTTCCTATGATAGCTTGATCTATAGTGTATTTTTATATAAAAAACTAGTCAACATTGAGTTCTAAAATTTAACTTTAATATTAATATATATAACTTTTAAACCAAATGTATACTGCTACTTAGTGTGGCTTATATGTGCAATATTATGTGCAGAAATTCATAATATCACGCCATAGGATTGATGAAAGCCATTAAAATCAAGCATAGAAGAATGGTTATGACAATGGAAAATACAATGTTGTTCCGATTCAAGTGGAAGATAAGAACGACAACTTTTTATGAATTTATTATTTTTGTCGAGTTGGTTTAGTTAAGTCCCTATTGATATTTTCTAAATATTCAAAGAATCAGGCACTATAGATCTTCAATTGTTGGTTTAAATATGAATAGAGCAACATTTTAGGAGGCGTCCATGAGGGTGGCAGTGGTGGACAAGAGCGGCGCAGCTCAACGGCATCAGCAGGGATGGTGGAGCTGTGCGCTGCGGGATGTGACACTGGCCTTACGGAGATCCTGCAGTGATAGAGGGCTTCAGGGTAGAGCGACGGTGATGCAAACAGGCAGCCATGGCTGCGCCGTCAAGTGGGCTATGGTGACTTACCGCCTCAAAATGGCTATGTTGACGGGCTAGTGCAGGGGAGAGGGGATCCGCTCTTCCCTCTCACCCTCTCCCTCTCTAACCCAACTATGTGGATGGAGGTTGAGTGCACCAGATGTCTTCCTCCTGCTAGGTGGCCACTTGGGGTCGAGGCGTCAGCTTAGTGGCTATGCGTTGAAGGTGCTCAGTTGGTGGTGGTTGTTGTGGCTAGTAGTGCACTTTGGCACAGGAGGGCAGGGAGAATTTGAGCGAAAGCCCAGCTGTTTGGGGCAACAACGGTGACGGTTGCATGCGTTGCATCCGTTTTGGAGGCATTGTTGTGGATTATCTCCTTTTCAAGATGGAATTATTCAGATGAAAACCTTATCATGCCCTAGGACAGGCGGCGGAGGCACTCTCATCACCGCATCCTCCTTGTAGGTGTTTGAAGATCTTTCCCTTTGTGTTCTTTTTTTTGCTTTTTAGCACCGGGTTCTGGTTGTAGATGTGTGGTGTAACGTTTTTTTTTTCTGTTTTCCTAGCTTTAGCCTTCTAGGGCTATAGACTTGTATATTTTTTTTGCTATATCGGACGAAACTCCGCACTATCTTATGCGGGTTGTTTCAAGAAAAATAAAATGAAAAAGAACAAAGAACTTCATTGCATTCTTGTTTTCGTTCTCATATGGTTGGTTGGTTGCATGTTCCCGGCCAATATCTCTCCCTCTGGCAGCACTGGCACTGGGCAGTGATGGTTAGCTTTCATCATATACATTACTCGTAGTCATTCTATTGTGATTAAAGCTTCTGAGACACAACGTGCTAGCAAAGAGGTAGGTTATATGAATGTGAATTCAACACATCTCCCAGACGTTCTGCTACATGAATGGTTAATATAAAGGCTAGCTACAAAGGTGTTGTGCTAATTACAACTTTGGAATGAAGGGCCAAAGTACAGAACAATAATGTAAGCCTTAGGATTGTGAGGCATTGGGAACTGAACTACTGAAGCTACAGAACATCCCCGCTCAGGATGGTTAGGCAAGAGTTGGCGTACTACCAAGCTAAGTTGTGCCTGTATGGTGCTTTGTAGGTAACGTGTGCTCAAAACTTGTTCAATACGTGGGATAGTTGATCAAACAGATTGATGAATCGTGCAATCCATCGTGACCGTGTGAGACTAATTTGTTTTGCAGCCCTAGGTTTCACCAAAGCTTTGTGTATAAGCACCCTGAACACAACATGTCACGCCCGGAAATTCACTAGTAATTTACAAACTTATTTGTGCATAAAATCCTCGTCCAGGAATCAGCCGAGGTACACAAACTGACAATTTAATATACAGATTCATCAAATTAACTAAAACGATAAGTACTTACTTAAGAGGCACTTAGTCCTCACCATGAAGAAAACTGCAGCGGAAAAATAAAATCTAGCGAAGCTCCGGCTCCACTCCCACAGGCAGCTCAACTGGGGTATAAGCCAACCGTCTTCTCCTTCTGGATCCTTTTTCTTCAACTGAGGTTGATTGATTATTGCAAGGTGAGCATATGACATACTCAGCAAGCCACACAGCAAATATGCAAGTGCACAAGGATACCAAAGGATGGCATAATATTGGCTCATTTGCAAAAGCAGCAATTAGCAAAACATTTAAGAGAAGTAAAACAATGGAGTAATTAATCAGAAATTTTAATCAACACTGAACAGCACACCCATGCTGCACAGGCCCAACCATCCTGAACAACCATACCCGGCTGTACAGATCTAATCTCCAAACCAGGAGCTAAACAAATTATTACCAGGTATAACATCTATAATTATTATGAGAGGTGTGAGACTAATCACGAAAAACATTGCTCAACTCGCCCATAACCGTGGGCACGGCTATTCGAATAGTTTTACTCTGGCCAGAGGTGTACCACTGTACCCACAAGACACAGCTCCACATCATGTCACCATGTGCCTCAGTACCACCACGGTACCTCGGAAAGGAGCTGTGACATTACCCCTTGCATAACACAACCCACCGCAGCGCACCATTCCTGGATCATAATCACCCCCTCAAAAACCAGAGGCATGGACTCCCCAGCGACCCCCGTGGGCTTATCTCCGCCACTTCTCAGTCTGGTGCTCCGCAATGAATCATGCTATACAAAAGGTAAAGCCGTTGCCCACGCTGGCTTGTGGTTGGCACGGTTAATGTTTCACAATAGTAGCTCGCGAACCGGTCCTTAATTGTCATGAGCACGACTCTCAAAACCATGTGCTCACAACCCACCATTATCAAGTTTTAGTTGGCAAGTAATTAATTAACCAATCACGATTGGCCATCGTGAACTATCATTAAGCCATTATTAAATAATAATGAGTCATAAATTATCCCAATAGTGTGCTAATGTTTCTAAGCATGGCTAAGCAATTATATCTAATATCTAGTTGAACCAATATATATAAAGCTCAACTAGTCCAATTATAATAACCCAAGGTATCAAGGAATAGAATAATCAATGCAAATTGGCCATAACAAAAGAATAAGTTCACACCACCCGGTGACATTCGAAAATAAATGCACAGTTGAAATAAATAGAGAATTTAAATATAGGAACAACATGCTCAAAGGATTGTGTTTAGGATCTGTGTGACTTGCCTTGCAATAATCGGTCTTCAATTAATCTTCTTGAATACTTCCGGCGCACTCGCGAACCTTCACAACGACGGAAACGACAAGCTAACAAGCAAAACAAAGAAAAGACTAATAAAAACCAAATAAACAATACATAAAAAGTAAACAAACATGTAGATCATATTTTTAGATGAATTATGAGACTTGAACGGCCTCATTCTGACTTCAAATGAATTTATTATGAATTTTACAAGATTAAATCTATTTAAAGCCCATTTAAAAAGAATTAAATAAATTTAATTCAATTTATGGACAATTTTAGTATGTAGATCTTTATTTTACACAACTTTTGCAACTTGAACCACATTAAACTGAGTTCAAATGAATTAGTTATGAATTTTTAAAGATTAAATCGGATTAAAACCTTTAAATTGATTTTAATTAAATTATGACGCAATAATGAATTATTTTTGAAAAGGAAAAGAAGGATTATTGCGTCAGCGGCTAGGGTTTGCGGTGGACCGGGTGCACGGCAGCGGTTCACGGAAACAAACGGCCGAGATCAACCCTATCCAAAACGGACGGCCGAGATCGATCGGTCCACGACCGGCTCACGGGAGAGGGCGACGATGACGTCAGCGACGACGTCACCTCCGGCGGCGGCGGCTCGGCGGCTCGGACGGCGCACGCTCGCCGGCGAACGGCGGCGCTTCGGCACGAACGGAAGGCACCAACAGATAGAGGACGACGCAGCGAACTCACCGGTGACCAAAACCACGGCGGAAGAGCAACGGACGGTGCCGGCGACGAGGAAGAAGCGACGGCGGAGATTGGGTCGACGGCGGCAACGGCGCTCCGGCGGTCTTCGGCGGCGGCGAAACGGTGGACGGGGACAGCAGCGACTTGGCGATCCCGACGGTGGCCTTCCCGAGTGACGACGACGACCGTAGCGACGGCGGCGCACGGCTGGACGAACGGCGGCGACGGCGGTGCAAAAGCTCACGAGGCTAGGGCGCTACACACGACGGCGGGCGAAGGCGAGAGAGGCGGCGGGTAGAGGAGAGCTCGGGGGTCCTTATAAAGGGGCAAGGAGGCGGCGGCGAAGGCCCACAGCGGCCGGCGACGAGAAGGAAAGATCGGGCTCGGAGAGAGAAAAGCCGATCCGATTCGACCTCGAATCAAACACTTTCCAAGCCGATTTAGCCGATGTTTCCAAAGGAGAAAAGGAAGAGGAGATCAAGAGGATTATTTCCCCTCAAAAGATTCGGCCGGAGAAGGAAAGATGAGGCCGAATTTGGAAGGAGACGGCGGCGGCTTGCGCTAGGGTTTCGGGCGGCAGCGGCGGCGCGAGGAAGACAACGACCTGACAGGTGGGTCCCGCCTGTCAGCGGCCGAGAGAGAGAAGGAAGGGCGGCACGGCGGACTGGGCCGACTGGGCCGGGGAGAGAGAGAGAGCGGTTTTGGGCCGACTTTCGGCCCAAAGCCAAAAGAAGACTTTTAAAAACCTTTTTCAATTTAAATTATTTCTTAAATGCAATTCTATTTATTAAAAATACTTCCTTAGCTCAAATAAATCCCAGAAAAATCTAGGAATTATAGAATTAAGCAAAGTATTTAACAAAATTTTATCTAGCCCAATTTTATATTGAGATTTAACAAATTAAAATTAGATCTTCTCTTTTAAGCTTTTAAAATCATTTCTAATAATTCCTTTTAAACAACAATTTATAATTTAAGGATTTTTTTTTAAACAAGAAAAGCACTTAACAAAAATAATTAGATCATTAATGATCAAATAATTACTGAACTGTTCTTTGTATTATTTAAGAATTGAGCTCTGAAAAATCCGAGAAAATTTCAGAGAGTATAATTAACCATGGAGAATTTAATAAAAATTAAATCCATCCATGCTTTATATTTAGGAAATTTTATTTCCCACATTTAACTTCACTTGTAAATTAAAGATCATTTAATATAAATTCTATTATTAATTTATTAAATAATTTATAAACCCTGAAACAAAAATCAGGATGTGACACAACACAGATGATCACTGGTGATAGCAACCCTGACAAGGAGGTTGAATCGATAGCACACAGACTTGGATGTGTACTGATATTGGCAGTATCTTCTGGAGTGGAGGAACACACAACACAAGGTGTTCTGATTTCCCCGTTGGCGGTGGGGACCCACTCCAACAGGTCTGGGCCCGGGACCGGGTCTAAATGTCCACCTATGGGGCAGTCGGGGCATGACCTGCATCTTGAGCAGGGCTTGGGGTGGGTTTGCAGTTTCACCTGTGGGTGACCCAAGAGGTCCCGAAAATACAGAATTAATGAAAAAAGTTAATAGCCTATTACAAATTTTGCTCACCAAGACAAATTCACTGGAGCACATATACATCAAGTAACCTTAGATATCTTTGACTCAGTCCCACATCGTTCGCCACCCGCATGCGCCGTCACACGCTACTCGTGATTCCTGAGTCCCAATGCTGCCCTCTGATATTGCCCCTGACACTTCCAACACCGCCGCTCGCACATTGCGCCGCTGGTGAGAATTACTGCTTCTCGCTTGGCCTCTTCTTGCCACAGGAAGCACCTCCCAGTTTGCCACCGGTGAGCCCTGCCCTTGGATTTTGTCCGTCAACTCCTCTCAACAGTCTGCCTAGTCCCTTATGTTCCAACTTGCCTCCTAGCCAGCGGCTGATTTCGATCTCATCTCCCTCAATCCTAACAATGGCTCAGTGTTCCTCCGACATGGCAGCTTTTGGTGGATTGCCTTATCTTCTCAGTTCTTGTGTTGTCTTCACCGACAGTTCCAACCCCGGTTGGGGGTGGGGACTCACAGTGGCCAGGGCTAGAGCAACATTGAGCCCGAGTTGGAGATGGGGCCGGGGACAGGTGAGGAAGTCGAGTGTCAGGGAAGAGGGCATTCTGGCCCAACCCATCCCTCACCAGCCCTGTTACTACCCCTACTCAACACCGACAACTCTATAAGACTGCTACCAGCGTCAGGGATATTCAGAGGAAGATGTGCATCATCAGATGAGGGACTTAAGAGGAGTAGAACTTGAGGAAGTGTTCTCTCCTAGTTATCAAATTCATGCCGATCTGCATTTACTTGTCATCCGGCGTTCCTTTTTTTTTCCCATTCGTTTCGAGGCTTGTAGTCTAACAGCTCTTATAGTTTCAGTTGTGTATACCTACGGATATATATCCATAGACCGAATTTAATAGAAAACAAATATACCTTACAAACTCCCTTAAAATTACGCTGTCAAGATCACAATAGCTGAGATTAATTTTAGATGAGAAAGCTGTAAAAATTCGAATCTTGCTTTAAAACGATGAAGTGAGTGGACATAGTGCGCACTTGTTGACAAAAACCCTCGGGTGGTGCAGAGTCAGGGAGATCGATGTATAGTGCCGTGTCGTGATGTCATCGCCAGCGGAGTTGAACGCGGCAGCGGAGATCGATACGACGACACGGGCACGATCTATCGAAGCCCGGCTAGATACGTTGTTGGGCGTTAAAAATCCACTGATATAATATTTAATCTACAGTCATAATTTATGATCTACCTAATCAACGGTTAGATAATTCTGATTAACGTGAGAGCTTCTAAAATGTGTCCAATTAATATAGGTATGGATAGATTAGGGCCTTCATGCACTTCCATTGACCGATATTACTGTATCATTGCATTGTTGTTGGTACTTATAAAGTAGCAACTATAACCTAATTTCAGTAGAATTAGTGCATTTGTACTACCTTACATTGATCTGGAAGCTTTGTTTCTTTGTCCTTTCTATTTTGCCTGGTCTGAAGAAACATGCGACCTACTGTGCTAATACTGGAAGTTCAGAAATGAGAATTCAGAGCAAGAACACAAGAAGCATAGCGTGTATACTGAATGCAGGTAGAAAGAAAGTAATAGTGTACTTTTGCTGTGTTGCAGTTATAAACACAGCTTACGCTATGAGGCCAATAAAATTGTACTAGCAGTAAATCTTTGGTTGTATATTAGAGTTTGTGTCGAATATGTGTATGTAGTCGGTTATAGTTTAGTATTTACAAAATATCGTCCCTCGGTGTGATTAATATCGTGTATGGCTCTTTTATGGTGTTTTTTCAGCATTTGATTTACGATGGTGATTTTGGGACCGATCTTGTAACACTGTGTTTTATGGTTTTTTTAGATTTATTGGTTACTTCAGTTCATGTATTGCTGATACTCAGTAGCACCCATCCGACACACAAGTCACAACTATGCTACTTTTGTTTTGAGGAGTACGACGATAGGCTCATACAATCTAGAAAACATGCAACTGTGACACTACTGTATATGCTAAATACCGGAATTTCAAACTTCAAATTTCAGACCAAGAACACAAGAAAACCAAGAAAAACAACACCAAGAACTGCAGCTCAATCCTTCCACTCCACCAATACATTGCAGCCTCTACCTCCTTATCATTTCCGCTCACTACCTCGTCCGTTTGGGGCTCGCCATGGGCCGCCGCTGCCACCCGCGACTGGGGATTTAATTGCATCAAGAAGCCTTAACCCTTAGGCAATGGGCACAGGAGAGAGGATGAAGATTTCTTACGAGTGAGAAGGTGGCCACCGAAGGTGATAGCCGCCTCGCAGGGGAGAGCATTGTGTCGCCGTCACCTCCAGCACCATGCCATGCTACACAGCCACTGCTGCATCGCCTCCTGTTTTCCCGAGAGCTCATTTCCATCACAGGGTTTTTTTTCCACACGTCATGAGTAAATGATATTTTTTCCTGGTCCGGATGAGGGGAAATTACGTCATGAGTAAATGATATTTTTTTGCTGACCTTTCCCAGCCTAACCGAACAGGGCCTTAGGGATAAAATTGGGGATTTTACTATTACAATCGACTTACCTCAAAGAGTATATAGATCTGCACAAGATGAGGGAAAAACTCCACAATGCAATACCTTAATACTTATAACTATCCCAACCTCTCACCAGGCGAAATCAAGGGACCTTTGTACCGTCAAAGTTCTCTTTGTATAAATCACCTAGACTAAGAGGTAAGATGTACAGCAGGGATAGTCCGTTTCTTCTGTTTTGAAATATATCCAGGTTTAACAAACTCTGGAATTAGGAATTGAGAACTAAATATCCACGTTGGCATTAGCATTCTTGTACTCATAACAAATGAACCGTTTATTCTCGCCCATATACAAGAGAGCGCCTAATTAAGCTTCAGATCATCAACATGAGTCATGTCCATCATTACTGAGCATATCACCTTATCCATCATCAGCTCAACTACGTCTAATCCTTGGTTCTCATGATTATATATACTACAGAGAATTCCCGTGCATGTTTATTCTACTGAAGATATGCAAGAGTGGCATGCTGGTCTTCTGTACCCCTCAATGCTCCGTAGGTAACTTGATCCACCATCTCAGAGTCCACATATAGAAGGAAAGCTCCCGGCGCCTCCTAAGCCTGCTACCATTATTCAACGTGAAGTTGTGAACTAACGCTCATCTCTTCTCTTCTCAGCTCAGAGCTCTCTTGCTGCCTCTTTTATAAGCTAAATGAGGCCTTTATGTGCATATATATATAGGGACCAGCGACTGAATAATGAGGACTTTTTGTGCGTATGGGAGTCAGAAAGTGAATGATGATGCCTTTGTGCGCATGCACTGCTACGTCGATCAGACTGGAACGAAATTTGGCATGTATTAGAAATCTTGTACCCAAAACATACTGGATCGACCGAAAACCACAATAGTCCTGTTCCAAAAATAACCGGGGACTAAAAATCATCTTTAGCCCCGGTTAAGAAGCCCACAACCATTTTATGATATTTAGTCTCGGTTGGTAACACCAATTAGGACTAAAAATCATCTTTAGCCTCTATTGGGAAGCCCATAACCATTTTATGATCTTTAGTCTCAGTTGGTTTTTAGTCCCGTTAAGAAAGTGTCCACCCCCTACTCTTTTTATTCCCGGTTGGTAATGCCAACCAGGACTAAAAATCGGCGCATAGTATATAGTCCCTAGTACTTATCCTCTAGCAACCACCTCTTCGCTTATCCTTCTCTCTTTTTTTATCCTCTCCCTTTCATCTCTCTATTCTATCTACGTCTATCCTCTCAGGCGGCAGAGGCGAGCGAGCCTTCTATCTCTCACGCAGCAAAGGGCGAGCGAGCGGACGCAGAGAGGCGCGGCGGCGCTCGGAGGGGCGCGGCGGCTGACGCGGAGGGGCGGCGGCGCTCGGGGAGGCGCGGTGGCCTGCACGGAGGGGCGCGGCGGCCGATGTTTTCTTTTTTCCCTTTTTTTCCCTCTTTAACTGGTGGATGATTTTTTGTGGACTATATATATTGTTTGGACGATTTGAGATTGTGGATGATGATTTTGTTGTTGTGAATGATTTGGGATAGTGGATAATGTTTTTTTTGTATGATTTGGGATTGTAGATGATTTAGGATGTTAGGAGATGAATCGTGGATGAGTTCGGCTAAAAACAAGTGCAAACAGCTAAAAACAATGATCTAGAAGCAAATAAAAAAAATATATCTCTACTCCAGGTTGATAACACCAATCGGGACTAAAGATAGCACTATCTTTAGTTCTGGTTGGTGTTACCAACCAGAAATAGAGATATTTCTTTATTCCCGGGTATTTAAATCGGGACTACAAATGACGATCTTTAGTCTCAGATTACTCCTCTCGGTTTGTTACCCGGGATTAAATGGGGTTGCAAATCGGGAGAGAAGAGGTATTCTCCAGTAATGATTTTATACTCGTGCAGTACCAAGAGAGAGCCGAAGCTTCAGTTCATCAATACGAGTCATGTCCATATTACTCCATCATCAGCTCAATGATGCACTATCGTTGGACCTCGTGATTATACATCACCTCACTTTATCCAATGGAGAATTCCCGTACATGTTTATCTTATTGAAGATATGTAAGAGTATGATGCTGGTATTCTGTTCCCCTCAATGCTCTAGTGCAAACTTGATCTGCTGTCTCAGCGTCCATGTATATCAGGAAAGCTCGGTGGCCTAGCTACCATGGGCAAGCGACAACTGACAAGCCTGATCTGAACCTGTTTTGTATGAATCACCTAAGAGTAAGACGTAAAATATACAACAGGGATCGATAGTCCGTTTCTTCAGTTTTGAAATACATCCAGGTTCAACAAACTCTGGAATTAGCAATTGAAAACTAGATATCCACGTTGGCATTAGCATTCTTGTGCTCACAACAAATGAACCGTTTATTCTCGCCCATATACCAAGAGAGCGCCTAATTAAGCTTCAGATCATCAACATGAGTCATGTCCATCATTACTGAGCATATCACCTTATCCATCGTCAGCTCAACTACGTCTAATCCTTGGTTCTTATGATTATACTATAGAGCATTCCCGTGCATGTTTATTTTACTGAAGATATGCAAGAGTGGCATGCTGGTCTTCTGTAGCCCTCTATGCTCTGTAGGTAACTTGATCCACTATCTCAGAGTCCACATATAGAAGGAAAGCTCCCGGCGCCTCCTAAGTCTGCTACCATGGGCAAGCGACAGCTGACAAGAGTAAGGCACTGGAGCTAGTATCACTTCAACGTGAAGTTGTGAACTAACACTCATCTCTTCTCTTCTCAGCTCAGAGCTCTCTTGCTGCCTCTTGTATAAGCTAAATGAGGCCTTTATGTGCATATACATAGGGACCAGCTAGCGTGTGAATAATGAGGGCTTTTTGTGCGTATGGGAATCGGAAAGTGAATGATGAGGCCTTTGTGTGCATGCAGGGCTACGCTGATCAGACCGGAACGAAAATACGCATGTATATTAATTACAGATCTTGTAACCCAAAACAAATGAGCATCAGTAAGAGCGAGATGCTAGGTTCACATTTATACTCGATCATGTACCAAGACAGAGCCGAAGCTTCAGTTCATCAATACGAGTCATGTCCATATTAGTACTGAACATCCACTTGGGGTGTGGCTAATGTGTGGGTGATCGCCTACTCCCCATCCTCCCCCCCTAACACGCTCCTCTCCCCCTTCCTCCTCCCCTTCTTCTTTTTCTACTACACCATAAATTTAAAAAAAATAAATAAATTAAGTTAGAAAAATTTATGTATATAAATACTATATATAAAAATATATTTGAATTCAAATTCAAATTTGAGTCGGGTATATAAGCTTTTGACTTATAAACTTTAGGTCTATAAATTTTAGATGTATAGAAAATACTATATATAAAAAATATTTCAATTCAAATTCAAATTTGAATCGGATATATAAACTCTTGACTTATAAACTTTGTGTCTCTAAACTTTAGGTGTATAGAAATACTATATATAAAAAATATTTGAATTCAAATTCAAATTAGAATCGAGTATATAAACTTTTGACTTATAAACATTGGGTCTATAAACTTTAGATGTATAGAAATAACTATATATAAAAAATATTTGAATTCAAATTCAAATTTGAATCGGATATATAAACTTTTGACTTATAAACTTTGGGTCTCTAAACTTTAGGTGTATAAACTTTAGATGTGTAAACTTGAGGTGTACAAATTTTAGGTACATAAATTTATTTAAAAAAATAAAAGTAATGTGGTGAAAAAAAAACCACGTGGAGAAGGAGGGGTCATCGCTGGGGGCGATCGATCGCCCGTTAGACTTTTCGTCCACCTTGTCCATCATCAGCTCAATGATGCACTATCGTTGGACCTCGTGATTATACATCACCTCCACTTTATCCAATGGAGAATTCCCGTTCATGTTTATCCTATTGAAGATATGTAAGAGTATGATGCTGGGTATTCTGTTCTCCTCAATGCTCTAGTGCAAACTTGATCTGAGCGTCCATGTATATCAGGAAAGCTCATGGTGCTTCCTAGGGTCCCAGGCCTAGCTACCATGGGCAAGCGACAACTGACAAGTCTAGCTGGAGCTACTAACACTTCCATGTGATGTTGTGAACTAACTCGTCATGGATGACTCTCTCTTACAGCTCAAAGCTACTCCTCTTTTATAACCCAAATGACGTTTGCATGTGGAGAGCTAGGTAGCATGTGCGTGTACACTGATCAGTTAACCAACATATTTCAACAGGTTGACAGAATCTCACGCAACAGTCTTCTAATTGGCTACACTATTGGTGCACGATACATTGCGTAATGGTGCTACACATATAGAAATGGTAGCCAAAGATATTATATTCTAGTTTAGATGATGTAGTACGTTCATAATTTCGTTGATCTATTAATTAGCGGGAGTTAATGGGTTTGTCCCATCATCTTATTCGTTTATTCTTATTTTTTACTTCTAAAACTTTTTGGTTGTGTCATTGTGTGCCCATTGGTAGAGGCTAAAACATAAACCATTTCCACTATCTAAAAAGCCACAACCAAATATAAAAGTTGACTTTGATTTTTTTTTCCAGAGTATAGTTTATTTTTTATCAACAGCCTGTAAGTAGTTAAAAATATATTTTTTTACAACAATATTTTTTATCGCTCATATATATAATTAGATATTGAGAAAAGGGAAATCATATTAGTTGGTGAACTATCAAGGAAACATATGCAGTTGTCGGAGAACACAGATGGAAGCAAGATCGGAGACACAAGTCCACAATGGAGCTAGTTGGCGGTACTGCCAATCACATAATGCAACAGGTGCATGGAGATTGCCGGACACTCGCCCTAGACCGGTATCTAGTTCGTGAGATGCAGCAAGAGTGAGCTCCCAGATAGACGATGTCTGCAGCTCCAGCCGGATTTGGCACGCGCGGTAGCTAATCGTGATGCCTCGCTAGGTTCCCTGCGCTTATATTGAGTACTGACCGAAATTTGTAATGCTTTACTAGAAAATAGATCTAGTGACAAGAGAACTCTTGATGTTTCCCAACCCTACATAGCCACATAACCATGTAAACGCATTTTCGGTCTGGCGGTATATATCCAAATTATTCTCAACTCGTCGCGGTATATGAGCCTGTCTTTCAGCCTCTCACGTCTTTGATGTGCCAAAAGAGATTGTATATATGATATATATCACTACTAAAAAACCCTCGTAGGAACCTTATAGGTGCCGGTTTATTTAAAACCGACACCTATTAACCTTTTCCCACCTCCCATGGTTTAAAAAATAAAGAACCAGCAACTTTAAACAACTATAGATGTCGGTTCTAAGAAAAAAACAAAACCAATACTATTAGTACCGGTTTTTTAAAAAGAACCGACACCTATAATATATATATATTATAGGTACCGGTTTTCTTTAAAAACCGACACTGTTGACGGTACTTAAATCATAATATTTGACCATCAATACATGTATATAATGAAATAAAATATAGTATCCAAGTTAGTGGTAGGGTTTATTACTAATCATTCCACTAGTGTTGGTGAAATATGTGTTTACGGGTATTTTGAGGAGAAAACACATCCATCATGCGATAAAATGCACCTCCGCGCATTCAAGACGTGTTTACACGGATTGGAGGGCCCATATGTCAACCAAAACTACTTAGAATTGGGCCAAAACGTTGTGCAAAATGTTGGGGGCCCATTAAGCAACCTACCGGCCAAAGGAGAGGCCAGGAGGACGGTTTTTGGATTCGGCCGAACCAATCCTGGCTCTTCCCGCTATCTGGCTTCATGTGGACGGCTTGGATTTCTCCCCTATGGCGATTGCAGGGTGTTTTGGTCATTTCCCATGCCCCTAAACGTCATTTGGAGCCTATATAAGGAAGAGTCCACTCTCATTTCAACACACAACTTTGAGCTGAATTACCAGAGGCTCTATTGTATCTCTTGTACATTAGAAATAGGTAGAGAGTGAGGAGAAGCTCTGGAGGAGTGCCCGGAAGTTTGGCACTCTCTCCGACTTCTTACTCGACGAGTGTAGCTTACTAGGAGGAGCTTTGGAGGAGTACCGGAGCTGTCGGTACACTCTGCTCCGGGTTCGGAGAACTTCTTCTATAAAGTAAGCATTCATGATCTTTTCTTATGTTATTTAATTACTTTGTCTAAGTAAGATAGATTTCCACCTTTGCGGGTTCATTGTTTAGTATTCATATTAAGTGCTCCAGTATAAGGACTCCGGATAAAGAAGGAAGTTCGCGCTCAAGTATTAGAGTAGTAATTAATAACTTAGGCGTGGTGTCTAGGTTAGAGATTACCTTTGTTTGTTGTGTATCCCACGGATTTGTCAGAGGTAGGGGGCAGGTGGTGACAGCCTTGAATCCCGTCCTAGTAATCCTCCACATTCGGATACATCATAGAGCTATAGCCGGAACCACGCTAGCAGACCAGCAGGGGTCAGTGCCGGAAGCAACAGATAGGAAATTGCATTTACTTAGATTAGATAATTAAAACACATAGAAAGTCCTCTCTAGCCTACCTAGCCTACATATAGTTGTTGTCCTTGGATCGTCTTAGCCTTAGGTAGATTACACACGTTCCCTGAGTTCGATATCCTTTTGGGGTCACCCGAAGGTGAAGTGCTAAAGCGGTATTCCGTGCGCTTGTGGATTTATCTGTGGTCGTAAGAAATACCAACAGACACCTAATAATCGAGCCGAGCTAGCAACAAAACGAACCGGTGGATCTGGCGGGGCCCACGCGAGGACATAAGACCACGCGAGAAGATAAGGATCGATCTCTATCCAGCCAGGCGCCTCCTCTCTCCCTGTCTAGTCGCCGCCCCCTCCCCCTCTCCCAGCCTCCGCTTCCCTCCCCCGGTCCTCCGTGCCCCTCTCCCAGTCGACCGGCCATTTCCCTCCCCCTCCGCCCCATCTCCCAGCCGGCCGGCCGTTTCCCTCTAGCGAGCAGCAACGCAGGCGACCGGCGGCCTCCCCACGGGTGACGGGGAGGCACAGATCCAGCGCCCCTCTTCCTCTCCCTCTCCGTCGGCCTCACCGGAGGCGGACAAATCTGGGGAGGGGGTAGTTTGGGTGGTGGGTTGTCGGCGGCAACGGTGGCCAAGGGAGGCGGCGGGCGATCTCCCCACGGGCGACCTCTTTCTCTCCCTCTCCGTCGGGCTCCCACCGGTGCCTTGCAGATCCGGTCGGGGTGGGTTGGCGGCGGTGGCCAAGAGAGGGGACGGCGGCCGATCGGCGGTTGGCTAAGGGACCATGGCGGCAGTAGCGGTAGTGGAAGAGACGACATGTGCGTTAACTACGTACGTGATTGCAATCCATCCATCCCCTTTCTATTTTTTCACCTTGTTCTGACTCTGCAAGTGATCAACCGTTGGTTTTTACTTAAGAACAACAAAAAATGTGTGTGTGATGCAGTATGATATGATGGATGAATGTGTGTGAACTATGAATGCAGTATGAACTATGAATGTGTGTGATCTGATGGATTGCATCAATGCAGAAAGTGGTTGCCAAAAAATCTATTAGATCAATGCAATGACGGACCTCAATAACTTCCCAATAAGGTAGCCGCCAAAATATAACGGACCTCAATAACTTCCCAATAAGGTAGCCGCCAAAATATAGATCTTTTTCTTCCACATACCCTTCTTGTACTCATTGCTACGATTTCTTTTCTTCACAAACTCATTAGTAATGTCCTTCACCATATTGTGTACCTGATATCCAGACAAATTCTCAGGAGCAGACCCAAGTTCTCTCTTACCATTGAAAATTTTCTTCTTTCTTCTAAAGGTGTGGCATAGAGGGAGCCATCTCCTATGACACATGTAAACTAGCTTTCTTGATTCCTTCAGCCACCTACTGCGTGTATGTTCCATAGAGTCAGAGCAAGCATTTTTTCCTTTCATGGTTTATCCAGAAAGATTACCCAGTGCAGGATAATCATTAATGGTGCAGAACAAAAGAACTTGTAGCTTGAAGTTCTCCTGACCATATACATCCCAAGTTTCCACACCTTCTTTCTAGAGAATCTCAAGATCATCGATAACAGGCTCCAAGAACACATCGATATCATTGTCGGGTTGTTTCTGACCTTGGATTAACAAGCACAACATAATATATTTCCTTTTGAAGCATAATCATGGCGGGAGGTTATAGTTCGCAATAAGAACTAGCCAAGTGATGTGAGAACTGCTCATGTCTCCGAAAGGATTCATGCTATCCGTACACAAACATATCCTCATGTTTCTTGGGTCGGCAGCAAAGTCTTTGTGCTTCCGATCGATATTCATCCATTGAATCGAATCCGCAGGATGTCTTAGCAAACCGCCATTCCTTCTCTCTGTGGCATACCAACGTACTAACTTTGCTTTCTTGGGGTTGGCAAATATTCTCTTGAAATAATCAATGATTGGTAGATACCACACAACCTTCGCCGGACCACCCCCGCAGTAAAATCAAAGTATGTTTGATTCTTATTCTGTAATGAACAATTGGCATATGAGATTATTGGTTTTGATATGTAGAGATTATTTGACAGGAATCGTCATAGACATGCCTCGGCCGAGGATCTGTCCTAGTGAGTAGAGCCGATCCGGCGACGACCAGCTGCTTCCTCCTTGGTGGACGCCGCTGCCGTCGGAGCCCTTGCATAATGGAGGCGAGCTCGGCGTCGACATCGTCCTCCCCCTAGGCCGCCACACCGTCGTCCTTCTCCACTCCGCCATCCTTCCGCCGCCACCGCTGCTGGAACCACGGCCTCTGGCGGCGGGAGGCGAGCTCCGTGTCAACGTCGTCCTCCCTCCAAGTCGCTGCACTGTCGTTCTTGTACGCTCCGTCATCCTTCCGCCGCCGCCGCCGCCTCTACCAGCGCCGCCACCGCTGGAACCACGGCCTCTGGCGGTGGGAGGCGATCTCGGCGTTGACGTTGTCCTCCCCCTAAGCCGCCGCACCGTCGTCATTCTCCGCTCTGGCATCAGCTAGGCTACGCACGGTAGCCCGTCCTTCCGCTTCCGCCGCCGCCGCCTCCACTCAAGGACGGAACTAGAACGAAATGGAGGAGGGTGCCTCTTGCTTAATTTACTCTACTTTAGATCAAGTTTAAGTTTATACGTGTGGCTATGTTTGTATTGAGGGAGGTGCACATATGGTGAAAATCGGCAAGTTATAACTAAAAAATTTTGTTGACCGGGTTCCTGGGCAGTCCCCTCCCATACTCTACCTCCGCCCCTGCCTCCACTGGAGGCGGCGCTGGAACCAAGGCCTCTGGCGGTGGCGTTGAAGCACGGGGGCGCGGCGGTGGAGCATGGGGGCGTGGTGCCGGCGACGAGCGACGACGAGGAGGTGCTGCCCGGGCTGCTCTATTTCATGCTCCTGGCCTCCATGCGGCGGCGGTCTCTACAGGCGGCGTCGACGACCTCCGCTTCTTTCTTCCGCAAGCTAATGAGCTGGTGGTCGCCACCGTCGCCCGCTGGTGGTCGTTGCCGCCGCTCCTTTTTGCAATGCTCTCTCTCCAAAACCGTGCTCCAACAACGACGGGCAATGTTTGGATACAAATTAATCGTCAAAGCTATCGCATTCACAGGAATTCAGTTGCTTCCTCGAAATTTTGCAAGTCTATTGTGATATTTTAATTCAACTTGTGTCTGTTTGCCAGCTAGTTTGGATAGACACATATAGAATATTCATAGTCATACCATCAGTCAAATGCGTGTGAAGGTGTGCACTCCACCGGGAGAGCACCTGCCCAAATGAAGATAATTATCCCTTAATTATGGAGTACTTCTTAACAAGCTAGATGCAACAATACGTTTAGCAACCTTGGTCAACTGGCTGCCTGCTCCTCTAAATGTTTTTTTTAAAAGGATGAACTAGCATGGTGATCCGCGCAGATTACACGGCTAGCATCATTATATTTTCTTTCATATAATAGTATAAATGTTTTCTCATTGTATTATTAAAATATATTAAAATGATAACGTAATTTTAAATTTTGTACTAACTTTACGAAACTACTAATGTGTAATATTCATATTATATTTTATATGCATTTTATATGCATGTTAGTTATTAATTATTTTAATATCAAATTTTAGTTATATCTAAATTATATTCCTATATGGACTATAGACTCGCCTTTCAATATTTCTTTTTTTTATTCCGAATTTTCGTTATGTGTACATTGTATTTCTATATAGACTCTAGGCTCTTCTTTCAATATTATCTATTTTTAATTCTAAATTTTTATTATTTCTAATTATATTTCTATCTGGACTCTAAACTCATCTTTCAATATTCTTTAATTTTTAATTTCGAATCTCAGTTACTTCTAAATTCTATTCCTATATTAACTTTAGACTCTTCTTTCTATGTTTTTTTTTAATTTCGAATTTTAGTTATTTGTAAATTGTAATATAAACTCTAAGCTCTACTTTTAATTTTATTATGTTTATTCCGAATTTTAATTAGTTTTAAATTCCTATATAAACTCTGTACTCTACTTCTAATATTCTTTATTTTTAATTCCGAATTTCTATTATTTCTTAATTGTATTATATATGGACTCTATACTCTACTTCTATTGTACTAACTTTACGAAACTACTAATGTGTAATATTTATATTGTATTTTATATACGTGTTAGTTATTAATTATTTTAATATCAAATTTTAGTTATTTCTAAATTATATTCCTATATGGACCTAGACTCGTCTTTCAATACTTTTTTTTTAATTCCAAATTTTTAGTATTTTTTATTCCGAATTTTCGTTATGTGTACATTGTATATCTATATAAACTCTAGGCTCTTCTTCTAATTTTATTTATTTTTAATTTTGAATTTTTATTATTTCTAATTATATTTCTATGTGGACTCTAAACTCATCTTTCAATATTCTTTAATTTTTAATTTCGAATTTCAGTTAGTTCTAAATTCTATTTCTATATTAACTTTAGATTCTTCTTTCTATGTTTTTTTTAATTTCGAATTTTAATTATTTGTAAATTGTATTATTTTTATATGAACTCTAAGCTCTACTTTTAATTTTTTTATGTTTATTCCAAATTTTAAATAGTTTTAAATTCCTATATAGACACTGTACTCTACTTCTAATGTTCCTTATTTTTTTTCCGAGTTTCTATTATTTATTAATTGTATTTCTATTTGGACTCTATACTCTACTTCTAATATTCGTTATTTTTAACTCTGAATTTCTATTATTTCTTAGTTGTATTTCTATATGGACTGTAGTCTCCTCTTCCAATATTCCTTATTTTTTAATTCCGAATTTCAACTATTTCCAATTTGTATTTCTATATATATGGACTCTGTTTTTCTTCTTCTCCGATTAATATGAGAATTTCTAGACCGTGAGAGCGAGCGTGGAGGCTCTTTTTTCTATTCTTTTAATAAGTTAATAGATGATTGAATAGCTGAATTTTTTGTGATAAGTATTCAATGGTACAAAGAATGAATTCAAAATTCAATGCAACAATATGCTTCAAACAACCTTGGTCAACTGGCTGCCCGCTCCTACATCCACATGCATGCTTCACACTGCCACCTAGATTAATTACTTCCTCACGAAGCACCAAGTCTTAGTCGATCACCAAATCATTTGCACGAATATGCCTTCTCCCATTCCTTTTCTAGTAAATTCACATCAATTTTAATAATCAATAATCATCCAAACATTAGTGAAAGTAGTACTATATATATATATGTGTACAAACATTACTTCTGCCCAACCACGGTTAGCCACATAGTAGTAATTAATCAGCTAGTCAGCTTACACTTGTCTACACGCGGCGAGCGGCCATGGACGCACCTCGCCGGCGGAGCAACGGCGCGTGGGAGATCAACCTGGTGCGGCGGAGCCCGGCCACGGCGCGGACCGACCGCTGCTCGAGGCTGCTGCTGCTGTGGAGCGGGTTCGTCGGCGTCGTCGTCGTGCTCTACCTGTTCGTCGGCCACGTCTGGGCGTCCGTCGCCACGGCGGTGCTCCTCGCCGCCGCGGGCTGGTTCACCTGGTACTACTTCGGCGCGGCGCCGGCGCCGCCGGTGCTCCCCGATCATCATCAGCCGGCGGCGCCGGTGGAGGCCCGCGGGCTCAGCCAGGAGGACATCGAGGCCATCCCGGCGTTCGAGTACAGGAGGGGATCATCGGGCAGCGGGGTGGCGCAGTGCGCGGTGTGCATCGCCGCCGTGAAGGACGGGGACACGGTGCGGCGGCTGCCGGCGTGCGGCCACGCGTTCCACGCGCCGTGCGTGGACGGGTGGCTGCGCGACCACGCGACGTGCCCCATGTGCCGCGCCGACGTCGTCAAGGTCGCCGGAGAGACGACGCCGGCGACGGAGGAGGAGCCGCCCGTGTAGCCGAGCCCGCGCAAGTTGAGGCATACGACAAGTCAACAAAACATGCGCCGGAATGGAAACGTGTGCTTCCATCCCTGCTTGTTTCTTTTTTTTCCACTTCGTTTGACTTTCTGTTTTAAGTGTCAGCTTGGTATAGTATGGATCTGATATAGTGTTTACTAGCAAGGTGTATATGCGATACAATTAACAAAAAAGTTGTGAAAAGTGAGTGTCAATGGCAAAATTACTTGAGTGTGATATCTACTTCATTTTGCCAACTTCTGTTATCTCTTTTTGAATCGAACTATTAAAGTGTACTCCGTTTCTAAATATTCGACACCATTAATTTTTTAGCACATGTTTGACCATTCGTCTTATTAAAAACTTTTGTGAAATATGTAAAACTATATGTATACATATAAGTATATTTAACAATGAATAATTAATAATTACTTAAATTTTTTAAATAAGATGAACGGTCAAACATATTTAAAAAAAATCAACGGTGTCAATATTTAGAAACGGAGGGAGTACTTTTTTACAACATATTTATATAGAAAAGTTGTTTTAAAAATTATATTAATCATTTTTTTCAATTTGTTAGTCACTACCTAATTAATCATACGCTAATTTATCGTGTAAGGATTTGGAACCCTAAGGTTCGAATGAAGAAGACAAGCCAATCAACCTTAGGGAAATAATTTATGCACGTCAGGAGAATTAGAAAATGCTGGTCACGAAGTCAGGCTTTCATGTACTGTAACTATCATTGTTGAATGGGAAATGTATAGAAATCTTGGATACGTATGGCCTGTTTGGTAGAGCTCTAACTTCTAAATTTAGCTCCAGGAGTTGGGACTGGAGTAGACTTGTGGAGCTGCCTAAGAGCATCCCTAGCAGATACGCTAGCCGGGACTCCATCCGAAATTTGGTGCATACGAGCGTGAAACTAGCTTCCAACAGATACGCCATCGCTCCTCCAAAAATAGCGCATACGCCAAAACGGCAAAGAGAGAAAGGGCAAATATAGCGTGTCTCTCTCCTCACGCCATACCACATCGGATCGAGCTCCCGTCCTAATCCAGAGTTCCGCGACCTCCCCCCATCATCGTCGTCGCTGGAGGGTGGAGAGAGAGGGTATAGCCCAGGATGGAGAGGAAGAGCCATACCGGATCTGGAAGGAGAACGCCGCTAGCGGCAGCCGCCTACGCCCGCCGCCGTCCCCCTGCGCGCGTCCGCCACCTGCGTCCTCCGCCCCTCGCCCAACTGCCGCCGCCTCCGCCCATCCGCGGCACCTCCCCTGCCTCCCCCCCCCCCATCCACGCCCCCCCCCCCCCCCCCCGTCGCCGTCGCCGTCGCCCTGCGGGCCACCGCCGCCTGCCTCCACCGCCCCTCGCCCGCCCGTTGCAGCCACCGCCCATCCGCGCCCCCCGCCTGCCTCCTCCCTGCCCATCCGCACCCCCCGCCCGCCGCCGTCCCTCGCCCGCCCCGAACGCTCACCGCTGCCGCCCCTTGCTCGCCCACCGGCCACCGCCGCGCATCCGCGTCTGTTGGCCGCCCCATCTGCCTTGCAAACAAAAGAGTAGAAGAGTAGGGAGAGTAAAGAAGAGTAGATAAGCGTAGAGAGAAAAGAGGTGAGAAAATAAGGAAAACTGGCAGTTGAACACATCAAAATGAGAAAAAAAATACTCACTCAATACAAATATATCAATTAAAAATTACCAACTAAAATTATATCCATTAAAATTTACTTATTTTGAAAGATTATCACGATGAATAACATCATAGTCATCCATAATATAGTCCTTAAAAATACAAATATAAGGTTAGTTGGAGAATATAGGAGGGTATGATATAGATGATGTAGTATGAATGATCTGTTGGAGTGAGAAGAGATATGAAGGAGGAATCTTTTTTAGATGGCCATCCATATGGGTATATAGAAGATCAAATTTGGATGAGATGTTGGGGATGCTCTAAACCCAACTCCACCTCTCTAGTTCATTTTGTGAGATAGCTGGGTTCGCTCTCATTTTAGGTAGAGCTAAAACTTTTTGGCTGAGCTCCAGCTCCAAGAGAGGTGGACCTGCAGCTGCGCTAAAAAGGCCCATATTTTTTCGCAAAGAGCAAGAGATGAGAGGACCATAATGGTAGGAAGTGGGTGCCTCGAGGAGGTAGGCGGGATATATCTTTATCTTAATTGCTTAAAAAATTTGTATCTTTCCAATCATCAGACGCGATTTTGGTATGTGTTCCGATTCGCACGCGATTGGACGAAGCAGCTGCCATCCGAACGCCCGGCTACATCCGTTCCTCTTCTTCTTCCTCGATTCAGTCTGAGTAGGAAGAGCGGGCGAACGGCTTCGGCGTCCGATAACATAATGTCGATGACAGAGGCACCTCGATGCGCTCCCGAACTCGGCATGATGGACGAAGGCGGCAGCCGGAGTGGGGAGCGAGGGAAGAATTGGGAACTCTGGCGGCAAGAACTCAGTCCGGTAGGAGAGAGAAAACTCCAGGGTGTCTTGATGTAAGTGGGAGATAAGGGGGAAACGGGGAAAAAAAATGGACTCACCGGAGTTGGGAGATACGCTCTAGGGGAGGAGATCATCGCTCCAGCGAGGCGGCAGCGGAGGTGGCGTGCACACATGCCACGCGCGTGTAGAACGGAGGTAGTTGCTGGATCTCAGCTTGGTTGGGCCGGGCCATGGCATGGCTGCGCCGTGTGAGCCGGAAGGGCCCAGAAAGTGCAGTCAGCTCAGCAGGGAGAAAGTTGGTGGAGGGGATATATATAGGAGGATTGGAGGGATTTCGGCCCAAAAGAAATAGAAGATTTTTCTAAATTTTTAGAGGGATGATTTTAATCTCTATTTTTATCTATACTAGGAAAACAAAATTTTTTGAAATGATCCCCTTATTCCCGTGTCTTCCGAATAAATGGCGAGCTTTAGACCAAGCGCTATCCCTTAATATCCGTGCGCTTGCATCGGTCAGGTTAAAACAATTTTAATTGTGCATATGCTTTGACAGATAAATAGTCAAACCATGACGATTCCTTGACCACAACAGTGGAGCCAAATGAGAAATTAAGAAAAAAATATGTATACGCTCCGGCTGATAAATAGTCAAACTTGACAATTCCTCAGCCACAACGGTGGAGGAAGCCAAAGGAGAAATTAAGAAATCGTGAGACCAAATTGATTGAGATTTCTGGGCCATTTTGGTTTGATGCCAAAATGTGCTCTATCAAATTGTTGGTATTTTGAATATAGTAGTTTAGCTAGTGTTTGGTTTGCTACTAAAATGTGCTAATAAAACATATAAGTTGTCAAAACATTTGGCACTACCAAAATTTGCCTACGATTTGACATTGCCAATATTTTAGCGTGGTAGTAAACCAAACAAGCCCTCCGACACCAAATCGACGCTTCAACAGCTACATAAGACAGACGCTCGGATGTGATCTATTTGCTTCTTTTGTTGCAACAAATTTCCTTATATATAGATCCTAAAAGGAAAAAAAAGTTTCTAGTGTATTAAGTCAACAGGCTCAGAACAAATAACAGAAAAATGCCATTGTTTAAATCTTTGTATCCACTCTGAACACTGGTGGAGAAGTGGCTTTTACTACCAGTTCATAACCAGTGGCGGAGGACGGAAAAAAAATGAGGTATGGCTCATGGACACATACCTAATCGCACTATACTGTACGGCACAACATTGTATCAATATTTAGCATGGCAATAATCTTTGGAATCAGGCAATAATATGCATAAAATCTGAAAAAAAAAGGAGAGCAAGGATTGATTAGGGATGATTGAATCGGGAGGAAGGCCACTTGCTTCAGCTTACCTTGCTGCTGCTGCTTGCCTTCCGCCTGCCACATCGCTCCTGCTGCCTGCTGGCTCGCCGCCTGTCACGCGCGTGTCCCTGCCGCGTAGCCGCGCCGCCGCATACCAGCATTGGCGCCCAGTCGCCACTTGTTGATCTCACTAGATGGCACTCCGCGCTTTGCTGCGGAAACTGCATCGGCTACATCAAGAGATATTAGTTTAGCATTTATTAACGTATTTCAATAAAAATCATCATAAAAATAGGAAATAACATGTGTCCTAAGAAACATTTTGTTTTTTATATACTCCCTCCGGTACGTTTTGGACAATGACATAATCGTCATAATATATCTTTTTTATAATATATATAATTAATAAATGTATTTTTATTTTTATTAAGTACTTTGTAAGATAAATATATATATGTTATTCTAATGCCTCTAAACTAAATACTTTTAAAGTTATTGATAGTTGGAGTTATAAAGAATTGACTTTAACCATGTTCAAAATATCAAGAATTATAGACGATAGTTTTATGATAGACTACTCAAATACTTCCTCTATTTCAGAATGTATGACGTCATTGACTTTTCGCATAACGTTTGACCATTAGTCTTATTATTATTTTTATATATGTTATTTATTTTGTTGTGACATGTTTTATCATCAAATAAAATATAATACATTCTTAACTTATAATTTTACATATTTATAGTAAACTTTTGAATAGAACGAATGGTCAAATATTATGTAAAAAGTTAACAGTGTCATGCATTTTGAAAATGAGGTAGCATAATGTTATTCTTTCAATAAAAAAATAATGCTAATTGGTTTTTGCAACGTTGAGAAAATCGTAGTTCAAATAAAAATGCTTAGGAATAAGCAGGATCAAATTTTGGTAAAAGTAAAAAAAAGAATCATATTACAACTATGACCATGGTAAAATAAAACCATTAAAAATATTATGATGATATGATCCCAGATGAAAAAAAAAATTGTGCCAATGTGGGTCTTAATTTGTTCGCTCTATTATAAAAAAAATACATAACTCATAAGAAAAAATATATAGATATATAGTTTAAGAAAGATATACAACGCTTTCAAAAATGGTAATAAAAAAGAGAAAGATTTGTGTAGCTAATATGACACTGCAATTTGGGCTGGCCGCCTGAGGCTTTGTGTTGAGAGTTGGCTTGGACAGGATGGTGGGATACTACATACCGACGAACGTGATGCTCCAAGAGTAATCCAACGGCTGTGGTTGTAAACTGTTGTTTCTACAGTGATCTGAGAGAGAAGATGGGATAACGTGGCAGGCTGTTGCACTTGATGCCGTACTTCACCGAGAATAAAGACTTTATAGGATGCGGGGAGCTGGATGCGGATGCCTCCCGCAGTTCCAAGCGGCCGCGCCGTCGTCGCCTCATCGTCCGCCGCGGCGGCGGAGATGGGGAATTTCTGAGCTAGGGTTAAGTCTAGTGAATCACCCACATATGCCCACATTAACACAAAACGAGCCCAATGGGCCTACGATTCAGTGGAGAGTGCCCCAGCAGCGAGTGCCCTGTCTTCGCCCATCGCCTGACGCCGCACTTCGCCTCTGCGCCTGACTGCCGTCAGCGGCCTGCCGGAGTTGGAGGTGGAGGGTGTTGGTACGAGCGGGCGGCGCCATACCTCGCCCTACCGAGTCCTCTGCAACTGTTCATAACCCTTTGTAGTCCCAGTTTTTCAACCGGGACTACGAATCCGGGACTAAAGATCGTTATCTTTAGTCCCGGGTGAAATAACCGGGAGTAAAAATCCATTTTTAGTCCCAATTGGTGTTATCAATCGAGACTAAAGATAGAGCATTTTTAGTCCCGGTTGGAAATAGAGTTAGGCTAGCTAGATACGGTTGCTCCATTATTCTGTTCTTTTCTTCATTGTTTTTAATATATTGATTTCACTCCATCCCCATCCCAAAATCCCAAATCAATCATCCCCAAATCCTCAAATCGATCATATCCAAATACATCACAAAATCTTAAAAAAAATTACATTACAACTTCTACAAAATTCATCACAAATACATCACATATTCACATCACACACAAATCAAATACATCTCAGATCCGAATCACAAATTCTCAAAAAAAAACAAAGAAACGCCCGCTGCCGCCCGCCTTGAGGCCGCCCGGCCCTCCGCCCGCCGGAGCGCGGACCACCGCCGCACCGCTGCGAGGCCGACCGGCCCTCTGCCCGCCGGCCGCCCGGCCCTCCGCGCTGCAGATCAAGAAGTGGGGAGGATGGGGGGAGGGAATGGAGGAGAGGCACCGCCGGGCCTCTGCTCTGCATATCAAGAAGTGGGGAGGATTGGGGAGGGAAAAGAGGAGAGGAAGAGATAAGGTGTAAGGAGCTAGTTAGAGGATACGAGGAGCCGGGAGTTAAAGGGAGAGAAAGGAGGAGAGGAAGAGATAAGGTGTAAGGAGTTAGATGATAGGAGGAACCGGGAGTTTAAGGAGAGAGGAGCGGGAGGGAGGAGGAGACCTCGATCCGATCCGCGTGCACACCTCTCCGTGTATGTCGATCTCTTTTCCCGGTTGGACTAAAGATTAAAAAGTACCTCTGAGATTTTAAACCGAGACTAAAGATGTTTTTAGTCCCGGTTTTTAATATAACTGGGACTATTGTGAAATCGAGCCAACCGACCAAAGATGGTTTCTCCACCAGTGGAACTTATAAATATCGGTTACTCGAAATACCAACAAAATCAGTAAACAGTAGGTCAAAGGTAAGTACCACTGGTCATATCGTACCAATATTTGGGCCAAGTTAAGTTTCAAACTTTTTCTTCAAACTTCTAACTTTTCTATCACATAAAACTTTCCTACACACATAAACTTTCAATTTTTTTTTCAAACTTCCAGTTTTGGCATGGAACTAAAACAGCCTTAGATTCAAAATCTTGATTGAAAAACTAATTTATAGAAAACTGGCTTACAAACCATAGGCAACTTATTCTAATCTAATTAAAATGTTTTGATTATGCATGTGATTACTTGTAGTATGAAAATTTCTCAACAGTTAATTCGGTCGGCAGGCACCCTGGGATAATTGAATGACCTTATGACCAAATCAGGTAGAAGCAAAGTGCCTCTAGCCGGACGTGGCTTGCTTGCTCCCTGCAAATACTTCTGTCTGTGCTCTCTTCGACATGGCATAAACTCATTTGTTTGCAGTACATGCCCACAAGTTCTTTTTTTTAGATAATACATGCCCACAAGTTCTGTTGTCAACAAAGTAAAATATTGGACGAGAGCTTTGGTTAATAGATCACCACCTCACACACACACGATCATGTTCCTAAACATCACGGCACGAATTAACTGTTGTGAAAGTACATGTAGCCTAGTGGTTGCAGCGAACTGAGTAGCACCTTAAGATCCGAGTTCAAATCTCCATAGTAGCGAATTTCAGATTGGTTATTTGAGTACTAAGTTCCTAATTTAAAAAAGGTTGCATATATTCGGTTGGACATAGAATTTCAGATTGGGTTATCTGAGGGAAAATACCCTTCTAAAAAAACATCACGGCGCCAGAGTATACCGTCCATGTCCCTCTCACTAGGGTTCCCCTTACCGTTTTTGGCGCGGTTACCGCACCCCCGCGGTAAAGCTTTCACTGCGAAAACCGCGTGGTAACCACAAGACATACCGTAGTTTCAAAAATTGAAAAAAAGGTTACCGCGCAGTTTTGTAAGCCCTAGCTCTCATTACGTGTGACAAGACCTTCGCCGGTGATTTTTTTTCTCTGCCCTTCTCGATCAGGTAATAACATCAAGCGGCTCCAATATCAGCCGAACAGCCCAGCCCACCAGGCCCACATTGCCAAAACCCTAACCGCACGGACGCGCCAACGCGGCAACACTGCACCCCATCCCCACCCCACACGGGCTCGGCAGAACCGCACTCGATCGGTTGCCGTTTCTCTTCCCGCAGCACTGCGCCAAACCGACAGCCGCCGCCTCCTCTTCGCACCATATGCCACTGTCGCGCCAACAGCACAGCAGTCTCCTCCTCCTCATCCTCATGCCGCGCCGCCATCACTGCCGATGGTCCTTGCGCCGAGCCATCGACTGCACCCTCTCCACCTCGCCGTTGTGCCACCGTGCTGGTCAAAGCTTGGCGGTGTACGATGAGGGGGTGAGCCGTGGGCGCTGGGCCACGCCCGAGCCACCAATGGTCGCCCTCCTCCTCTCCGTTGTCCCACCGTGCCGGCTATTGCCCAATGGCATGAGATGCGGGCGTAGACTATGAGCAGTATACCACCACCGCCAATGTTTACCGTGCCCACAGTCTCCTGATCTCCTTATTCCTTCTGCCGATTGCAATTTGTGTTCGATTTATGTGAGTTTTTTCTTCTTTTTTTTTTTGATTTGTGCGATCTTCTTTTCTCTCTTTTTCGTTTGGTTTCTATCTCTCTTTTCTGTGTTGATTCCTTACTAGATAGCGTCCCTGTTTTTTATCGAGAATGCTAATCTGCGACCAGTCGCGTCACGCGCGGAGAGGGGGGCGGTGGACGGCGCGTGATTTTTTTGGGGGAACGTTTTTTTTTTCTTTCTATTTTTCTTTCTGTACGAGTTTGTTTTCTTTCCGTAGTTTACGGTTTCCTTTTTTTTCGTTTTTCTTTCTGTATCTTACGATTTCCTTTTTTTTGCTTTTCTGTTTTTTTCTTTTCGTATTATTTTTAGGTTTTTTTTCTAATATGTATATGCAAACTTTATATATGTACAAATACAAATTTTGTATACACGAATACAAACTTTGCATACACGTATGCAAAGTTTGTATACATGTATGCAAAGTTTGTATACGTATATGCAAATTTTATATATGTACAAATATAAACTTTGTATACACGAATACAAACTTTATATACAAAGGGAACAACCAATTGAAAGGGAGCTAGGGGTTGATGTGGATCAGCATCTAGCCCGACAGAGTCTCACAAGGGTTGAGGAGATGGGGAAAACTGAGATGGGTAAGACAAAGGTGGCACTCAGATCTTGGAGGAGGGATCTGAATGTACTTTACAGGACTTGATGGAAAAGGATATCAGACAGCTAGAAGCTATTGCAAGGAATGGTGAGCCCAATGCTGCTGAAGATGGATTCACTCAGTCAGACAAGAAGAGAAGGAAAAAGAAGAAATCGACTGATCCAGCGGTTGCAACAAGACAAAGCATGAGAATTATAAGAGATGGTGTACCGGTGGCTATGAAGGCCCAGAAGAGGACATCTGAAAAGAACGACATATCAGGTACCAATAAATTTGCAGTTTTCAACTCGTTAAGTAATGATCATCTTGCATCTATTGCTCTTGATTCTGGTATTGATTTAGGAGATAACCAGGATACTATCTTTAATAATATTCAAACTTTAAAAGCAAAGGAGCTAGCACAGTCGCTAATTTGTATGGCACAGGATAGGTTAGATAAGAAGGTAGGGGAGGAAAGATTGCCTGAACATATTGAAATTGAAGGTTGTGTGTCATCCCAAGATGCTAGGGGCAGAGAGCCGTGTGCACATGGGGGTGACAGCAACAATAACACAAATCTTGAATGATGAATATCCTTTTCTGGAATGTGAGGGGGCTGGGCAATCCTGGGAGAAGGGGACAGTTGACAGAACTGATGAAAAAGCATAGAATTAATTTGATCTGTCTTCAGGAAACAATCAGAGGCAGTTTTAGGGAGGTGGAATTAGATAGTTTTTGTGGGGGGAAAGATTTTCATTGGCTGACCAAACCTGCCGAGGGCCACTTGGGTGGTTTGCTTATGGGTGTCGATTTAGATTTTGCTGAGGTGATTGACATTGACTTAGGGGAGTTCTTTATCAGCATGATGATTGAGACCAAGAAGGATAGGAAAAGGTGGAGAGTTGTTAATGTATATGGGCCAGTACAGGCTGACAGGAAGGAAAAATTTCTTCAAGAATTGACAGATGTGATGTTGACTCAATCTGATCCAGTCATCATTGGGGGAGATTTTAACTTAGTTAGGTTTGCAGAGGAGAAATCTAATGGTCAGATTAACAAAAGATGGGCTGATAAGTTCAATTCTTTCATTTCCACAGCAGAACTAAGGGAATTACATAGGGTGGGAGATAAATATACCTGGACAAATAAACAAGATGACCCGGTGAGGGAAGTTCTAGATAGAGTGCTGGTATCAGATTCTTGGGAGGCTTTTTACCCTCTCACTTTGGTTCAGAGCCTAACAAGGGTGGGCTCTGACCATAATCCCATTCTGGTGAACCTTGAAAAACATGCAGTGGTTCAGAATGCTCAGTCCTTCAGATTTGAGAGGAGCTGGGTAAAACAGGATGGCTTCAAGAGTTGGGTGATTGAGAATTGGCCTGACAGAAGGAAGAATTACATTATGGACCATTGGAATTGTCAAGGGACAATTTTAAGAAGGAAAATGAGGGGATAGGCACTGAACAATCAAAGTGAGATGAAAAGAAAGAAAGAGCTTTTGCTTAATAATATACAACAGATTGATGTTCAGATATAATTTAGAAGGGGAGCTAAATCAGTTATATGCTGCTGAGGAGATATATTGGCAAGAAAGAAGCGGGGAGAAATGGTTACTGGAGGGTGATGCTAATACTGCTTTCTTTCATGGAGTAGCAAATGGAAGAAAGAGAAAGACAACTATAAGCAGGCTAGAGGGAGAGAATGGTACCATTGAGAATCCTGAGGAACTAAAAGCTCATATATATAGTTTTTATAAGAACCTTTTTGATGCTGAAATACCCCCAAAATTTGGTCTGAGTAAGAATATGTGGGAGGGGAGAGGCAGGGTATCACAAGAGGAAAACGAGTTCCTGATTAAACCTTTTACAATGGAAGAGATTGAGGTGGCCTTAAAAGAAATGAAGACAAATACTGCTCCGGGTCCTGATGGATTACCTGTCTGTTTCTACAAAGAGTTCTGGCCGCAGGTCAAAGAGCAGATCAAAGAGATGTTGGATCGGCTGTTTGAAGATAAGTTAGAACTGTGGAGGATCAATTATGGGGTGATTACCTTGATCCCTAAAGTGAAAGATGCCAACACTATTAAAGCCTTTCGACCAATATGCTTACTGAATGTTTGCTTTAAGTTGCTGACTAAAGTAATCACCATCAGAATAACCAAGATAGTTCATAAGGTGATCAGTGAAACGCAGACAGCTTTCATTCCCGGCAGACAAATCTTGGATGGGGTTGTTATCCTTCACGAAGTGTTACATGAACTGAAATCTAGCAATCAGGCAGGGATCATTCTTAAATTAGATTTTGAAAAAGCTTATAATAAGGTTCAATGGCAATTTTTATTTAAGGTCCTTCAAAGGAAAGGTTTTGATGAAAAGATGATAGGTTGGATTAGACAAGCAACGATTAAGGGGAGAGTGGCGATCAATGTTAATGGCAAGACAGAGAAGTTCTTTAGGACTTACAAGGGAGTAAGGCAAGGGGATCCTTTATCCCCTATTCTCTTTAACTTGGTAGCAGATGCTTTGGCAGATATGTTGACTAGAGCCAAAGAGGCAGGTCACCTCCAAGGGTTGGTGCCACACTTAGTAGAAGGGGGACTTACACACTTGCAGTACGCCGATGATACTATTTTGTTCATGACCAATTCAGATAACAATATTGCTGTAGTAAAATTCTTGCTCTTTTGCTTTGAAGAGATGTCTGGTTTAAAGATAAACTATCCAAAAAGTGAAGTGATTGTTGTGGGGGCTAATAAAGAAGAATCTAAGAGGGTGGCTAACCTGCTAAACTGCAAGATAAGGGAGTTACCCATTACCTACCTTGGTATCCCTGTCCATGAGGGGAGATTGACAGTGGCTGATTTGGCAATTGTGCCTAACAAAATGGAAAAAAGGTTGGCAACCTGGAAATGCAGACATTTGTCGTATGGGGGCAGAGCAATCTTAAACAACTCCTGCTTGAGTAGCATTCCTACTTACATGATGGGGATGTACCTGTTACCTGAGACTTCTCACCACAAAATGGACTCTATCAGATCCAGATTCTTTTGGGAGGGTTTAGAGAACAAAAGAAAATATCACATGATTAAGTGGGAAGCGTTGTGCAGGCCTAAAGAATTTGGGGGATTAGGTTTTATCAATAGCAAGGTTATGAATGTGGCTCTTCTTGGTAAATGGATTTATAAACTGGAATCAGGCTCCAAGGATGTTTGTTGTGAGCTTCTTAGGAAAAAATACATGACTGAGGGGGGTTTTTTTCAATCTAAGGCCGAAGGGGCCTCACAATTCTGGAAGGGGTTGCATGAGATTAAAAACTGGATGAAGCTAGACAGTGCCTACGCAATTGGCAAGGGGGATTCCATCAGGTTCTGGGATGACGTCTGGATTGGTGACACCCCGCTGAAGAATCAGCACCCTTACATCTACAGCATCTGCGCAGACAAGGAGATGTCGGTCAGGCAGAGCTGGAATGAAGGGTCTTGGAATATACATTTGAGAAGATCGTTAGGCGTGAGAGAGTTGGAGGAGTGGAACGATTTACTTACTAAATTGGGGCAGGTTGCTCTGACCAATGAAAGAGACATCATGATCTGGAAGCTGAACAAATCCGGCATTTACACTCCAAGGTCCCTCTGTAGGGCTATTTTGTTTGGGGGGGGTAATAGACACAAACATGCAGGATCTTTGGAAGATTAGCGCACCCCTAAAAGCAAAAATTTTTCTTTGGCTAATGCTTAAAGGTAGAATTCAAGCCGCTGCCCAGTTAAAGAAGATGAACTGGAAGGGGGATCCTAACTGCAAACTCTGTGGGGAAAAAGAAGATGTGGACCATCTGATCTTCAGATGTGCGCCAGCTAGATTTCTATGGTGTTGTATTAGAGATGTGTTTAACTAGGATGTGGTCCCTTCGTCTAGGGACGATATTGTTGCCCTGATGCATGGCCCAAAGAAGAAATCTTTGCTCGTTTTCGTTGCTGCTGCATCATGGGCAATTTGGCTAACCAGAAACGACTTGGTGTTTAATAACAAACTGATGAAAGATGTTCTGCAGCTACCTCATAAAATGCTCTATTTTTTAATTCTAAAATTGTTAAATTCTATAAATTAAAACTAAACAATCATACGTATCTATAGTCATTATATTGATATAGGTTACATATCTCTATCTATTATAATATAAAAATTGAAGATGTTTTTCTCGAGATTTTGGTACATATGTGTTTAAGTTAGTTTTTAGTTGCATAACCGTTCGGTTCGTTTATATCGCTAAATATTAATTAACCGTTTGTATCGAATACGAATACGGTGTGGTGTTGTGGACGTAGCTAATTTGCTTATGCCGATGAGGTCACATCTAAGTCTAATCTAATCAAAACTAATTAAATAATAATAACTTTCTAGTCGTCAGCAAAAATTGCGTCTGTGTCAAGCGGATCCGTTAACTTATATGAATATGTGATTGGAGTCCGTTTCAATTTGTGAAATTCGTGGCAAGCGCATAATTAGCATCCTCCAGCGCATGCTCCTCCGATCCGCTGCGGCGTCCTTACGGGCGGCAAGCCAACTCCGTGAGCCACGTCTGAGAGACCACGTCAGCCATCTCGAGATCGTCCAGCCCGCCCTACCTCGCCTCTTCTTATTTCTCTCTTTCTGCAGGATTTCCTCGACCACACTGCCTACTAGAGGTGAGGTGTAAGTGAGTCAGCCGCGAACTCATTTATAGGCCAAAATAAGCGGTTTTGTAGTTTATTTTAGTCTATACTAAAAAAATGCTCGTGCGTTGCAACGGGTGAAGTCTATTTTAATCTTATTATTGGTATATGGTTTAGATAAGATAAAATTCACTGTGCGAGTTCTCTTGGATATATATATTTTTAGAAAATCATGAGCTGCAGTTAGGAGTTCAATCATCTCAAGTTAACATACGAGTTTTTTTAAATAAATTTCTTATATGATTCCTTTTGTATTACCAAAAGTGAACAATCTTAAAAACCGACTCAAATACGGATATGTATTTCTAAAAGCAAACGAACTTAAAAACCGACTCATACACGGATGACATACCAAAATACTGACAAAAACATTTTCAATTTTTATAATAGTAGAGATAGAGAAGATATATAGATTAAAACCAAAATATAAAAATTAAAACCGACTAAAACACGCATGACGGACCGCGTAAACATCTTTAATTTTTATAATAGTTTTAGAAGATCATGAGCTGCAGTTAGGAGTCCGGTCATCTTAAGTTAGCATGCGAGTTTTTTAAATAGATTTCTTATATGATTCCTTTTAGATTACCAAAAGTGAACGATCTTAAAAACCGACTCAAATATGGATATGTATTTCCAAAAGCAAACGAACTTAAAAACCGACTCATACACAGATGACGTACTAAAATACCAGCAAAAATATCTTTAATTTTTATAACAGTAGAGATAGAGAAATGGGTTTCGTGGGTTAGCCGCTTACACCCCGACCGCCTACCATGGCGCGAAGGCACAATTTTCGATGCCACGCGACGGCACGCCAATAAGCTGATGGAGAGCTGCAGCTTCGTCGTCATCGTTGCTTGTTGCTTCTACGAAGAAGGCGCCATGCATGTGGAGGCTAGGAGGAGTGCAGCGCGACGTGACGGATCGATGACCGGCCGCGTGATCTCCAGACTCCGCATGCACCGACCTCGCCGTGCACTAGGCCAGTGCTGCACGCTTGCTGGTTGTGTAGGAGACAGGAGAGATATAGCAGGGAACGCTTGACATGTATTCCTACATGAAGGTGGAGAAGCCGCACGTATATGGCACGTAACGTGGTTAAATTATCGGTGCCGAGAAGATCCATACCACTGTTCCATTATCAGCTCTCGCGGCGCACGTATATGAGACGTAACGTTTTTGTCCTCGTTTCATATAAAAGACCCTTATAAGTTGGCCCCACTTATACTCAACTAGTGAGGTTGTGCTAATATTAGTCCTAACTTATTTTTAATGGTACGGGTTTAGAAAAGTAGGAAAAGTGGTTGGATGAAAAAATTCATACTTTACGCTAGATTCACATCTTAGTCCTAGCCTATATATTTTTAGTGCTGAGGTTAGTTGCAATGCATGGCCATACTACTAGTAGAGCAGAAATTATGTTAAGTTTTCTCGTGTAAAACAGTTACTTATTGCTGGAGTTAATTTTGCTGAAATATGAAATATCTAGCTATATTTTCAGGAAAAAGTGATACTTTTGATAAGATTTTTTTCGTTTTATCGATCATTGTCTAAAAAGTTGTTGTTTTATCAATTTGCCACATAATATCTGTTGGAGGCATGCCATGAAGCCCTTCGGCCGAACCTGCCGAAACCATAGTACCAGTAAGGATTCAAGCCAAAGACGTCAAGACCATTCAGGCGAAGCCCTATGGTGAAAGCCATAAGCGAAGATGGCGAAGGCTGGAAAGCCGCGTCGGTACTCCGAAAGTAAAGGCATCTTGGGCGAAGGCATCTCGGACAAACTACAAAGACTTCGCTATGACGAGTTCGGCATCAAGGAGGCCCAACAGGCCTCCCCCAGCCTTTAAGGCCCGTTAGCCATAGACCAGGCCCAGCCTATCAGCCCATTAAAGGCCCATATGTGCAAATGACACTGCATACCCATGTAAATGTCCCTTTCATAAGGGCAACCATGTAAAATCCCCTGTAACCCTAAACCCTAGAAGGTGCAAGCTTGTCCTAAGGCTATAAATAAACCTCTAGGGCCATGTAATGGGGGATCCCCAAAAAATTTTACGAATCAATACAATTGCTTTTACATTCCAACTACTGTTGAGAGAACCACGCCTTTCGATGTGGATAGTTGTCCATTCGACAACAGCTGGCGCCGACCATGGGGAACCCAGACCGAAAGGGCGAAATGGGACCCCTTTTGCCACACCCACACCCTTCGCCACAGTACCTGCGAGGTACAGCGACAAGGGCTAGGGGCGAAAGTGAGTTAAGTCCAAGCTGGGGGGCTACGAAGCCGCCCAAGCCTCTAGACACCTTTCGCCACACGCCACGCCCTTCGCCATAGTACCAATGAGGTACAGCATCAAGGGTTGCGGGGAACAGGTTTCGCCCACTCACGCCCTTTGCCATAGTACAAATGAGGTACGGCGTCAAGGGTTGCGGGCGAAGAGGTTTCGTCCACCCATGCCCTTCGCCATAGTGCCAATATGGCACGGCGTCAAGGGCTGCGGGCAAAGAGGTTTCGCCACACGCCATACCCTTCGCCATAGTACCAATGAGGTACGGCGTCAAGGGTTGCGGACGAAGGGATTTCGTCCACCCACGCCCTTCGCCATAGTGCCAATAAGGCACGGCGTCAAGGGCTGCGGGCGAACAGGTTTCGCCAACCCACGCCCTTCGCCATAGTGCCAATATGGCACGGCGTCAAGGGCTGCGGGCGAAGAAGTTTCGCCACACGCCATACCCTTCGCCATAGTACCAATGAGGTACGGCGTCAAGGGTTACGGGCGAACAGGTTTCGCCCACCCACGCCCTTCGCCATAGTACCAATGAGGTACAGCGTCAAGGGTTGTGGGCGAAGAGGTTTTGTCCACCCACGCCCTTCGCCATAGTGCCAATAAGGCACGGCGTCAAGGGCTGCGGGCGAACAAGTTTCGCCAACGCATGCCCTTCGCCATAGTGCCAATATGGCACGGCGTCAAGGGCTACGGACGAAGAGGTTTCGCCACACGCCACACCCTTCGCCATAGTACCAATAAGGTATGGCATCAAGGGCTGGGGGCGAAAATAAGTTGCTTCCAAGCTAGGGGGCTACGAGGCCACCCTAGCCTCTGGAGCCTTTCGCCACACCCATGCCCTTCGCCACAGTACCCGCAAGGTACGGCGACAAGAGCTGGGGACGGAAATGAGTTGCTTCCAAGCTCAGGGGCTATGAGGCCACCCTAGCCTCTGGAGCCTTTCGCCATACCCATACCCTTCACCACAATACCAATAAGGTATGGCGTCAAGGGCTGCGGGCGAACAGCTTTTGCCACACGCCATGCCCTTCACCATAGTGCCAATAAGGTACGGCGCCAAGGGCTACGGGCGAACAGGTTTCGCCACACCCACGCCTTTCGCCACAGTACCAGCGAGGTACAGCGACAAGGGCTAGGGGCGAAAATGAGTTAAGGAGTTGCTCCCAAGAGCAGCCGAAAGAGATTTATCATTTTTCAAGATGCTCCGAGGGGCCGGCAAACTCAATTGGACACATGAGTGTCAAGCCGCCTTCGATGGGCTAAGGCAGTACCTTCAGCATTAGTGTAAAAATCCGTTCAGAAAAGCATTTTCTGCCGATTCGGTGTGCCGAAAGAGTTCATTACCGGCAATAACAAGCGGTTTGACTCCGAGAAGTCCAAGGAAATGTGCGAACGGCTAAAACTTGAAATCGAGTTCGCATCGGTTACACACCCGCAGACAAACGGGGCAGCCGAAAGGGACGAATGACAAAACCCTAGCAGCACTAAAGAAATGACCGAAAGCCGGTAACAGTTAAAAAGGTCGAAATGCTAAAAAGACCGAAAGCCGGCAACGTCAAAACGATCAAAGTACCTAAAAATACCTTTGCCAAAGGCAAAAAGGGGAAAGTACGAGCCGAACAGCCGTAACACACACCACAACCCTTTTATTTGCCAAAAAGCACAAGTTACAGATAAATTCCATTGCCCGCCAAAAGGCATTCGGACTTTACATCCGATTCATTAACAAAAGCAGTCCTCAAATGGCGAAGGACTACCCACTTGAGCATCTTCTTCATCGCTAGTTGTTAGATCAACACAAAAAATTTAGCGGTGAAGAAGGAAAAACAGGGATTATGCTGCGTCGACGCTAGGCAATGGAAAACTGACGCTCAGTCATATAAAATTCATAGGTGTGTTCGCCTTTTTTGTGTATGATATTTCGTGGAAAAACCCCAAGGCAAACGTTTGATCGACGAAAACGCCAGGGGGGCGATACGAATCGGCCGAAGCACAGCTCGCCGAACGTTGAAACCGCGACAACTCATTTTCGGAAAACATACCGATCGTCGCTACACTCGACTTATGCAAATACTTAAGCGTTTCTAGACGCACATGCCAAAAGTCGAGAGCGAATGATGAGGGCTGGAAAGTCAATGTGAATTCCTTTCGCTAACATGCAAGGGGGCCGACACGCCTCGCCCTTCCGAACGTACAAGTTACAAAATGTGATGATAGCGAAAAGAAACATAAAAACACGCACAAGCTCCATCGGGCAAAAGCACATACGTGTTATACAAAGGAGCAAAAAATTACATAATCCGTTTCAGAACATTTTTGCCTCGCCCCTACTAAGTCCCGCGAACACGGTTCGTCATCTATACTGTACACGACTCTAAGGGGGGAAGGAAGCGAAATACACACCGACGTCAAGCGATAACAACTTGACGATTAGTCATTTCGAAGTCTAACCAAAGTGTGGCAATGTCATCGCGGCGCTGGATGTGGCACCGGTCGTAATCCTCTAAGGTTCGACCAGGATGTCTTCGCCTCCAATTCGCCATTTTGACAACAACATAGCTACATAAAAGGCGAACGCTTGATCGACGAAAACGCTAGGGGGGCGAAACAAATCGGCCGAAGCATCGCTCGCCGAACGTTTAAACCGCGACAGCTTGTTTCGGAATAAAGATACCGAACGCCGTTACATTCAACTTACGCAAAACACAAGCGTTTTTCCCAGCGCAAAATGCTACGAGTCGAAAACGGAAGTCGAAAGCTGAAAAGTCAACAAATCTTTTCGCCAATCCCCAAAAGGGGGCCGAACGCATGACTTTCGGCGAAATCCCCGCTAAAACAATAGGGAAAAGGGGAAAGAAAAAAATACAAGTCAAGAATCGCGCAAAGCAGACAAACTTGGCAAAATATAATCACCTAGTGTCATAATACATCTTCGCCATTCTCAAAAGGCGAACGCCAGTGTTCATATTTTTTCTGCAGGAGTCTAAAAAGAGGTTTCGGTAGGAACATCGGCCGAAAGGGGGCGCCTCATGCCATACCGTATAGTTTGCACGGTCTCGGCCGAAGCTCCTTACTCACCCTTGCCCGTGAGGGGCTTGTTGGAGGCATGCCATGAAGCCCTTCGGCCGGACCTGCCGAAACCATAGTACCAGTAAGGATTCAAGCCAAAGACGTCAAGACCATTCAGGCGAAGCCCTATGGTGAAAGCCATAAGCGAAGATGGTGAAGGCTGGAAAGCCGCGTCGGTACTCCGAAAGTAAAGGCATCTCGGGTGAAGGCATCTCGGGGACTTCGCTATGACGAGTTTGGCATCAAGGAGGCCCAACAGGCCTCCCCAGCCTTTTAGGCCCGTTTGCCATAGACCAGGCCCAGCCTATCAGCCCATTAAAGGCCCATATGTGCAAATGACACTGCATACCTATGTAAATGTCCCTTTTATAAGGGCAACCATATAAAATCCCCTGTAACCCTAAACCCTAGAAGGAGCAAGCTTGTGCTAAGGCTATAAATAAACCTCTAGGACCATGTAATGGGGGGATCCCCAAAAAATTTTACGAATCAATACAATTACTTTTACATTCCAACTACTGTTGAGAGAACCACGCCTTTCGACGTGGCATAGTTGTCCATTCGACAACAATATCATAAGACAATCTATCTATCTATCATATACTAGAAGTCCGTTAAACTTCCTAGAAACGCTATTAAGTCGCCACGTGGCATTCCTACAAATACTCCTAAGCCGCCACATGGCACTGTTTAATCTCACCGCCAATTTTCTATTAAATTGGTGGACTCATTATTTTACAACATTAGATTAGATCTATTATTAAAAAAATTAATAAATTCCTCCTACTTATATGATACACAGAGTATAACTATTCTATGGTACGTACGTACGTACCAACGATTGAAAGCAATTACCTGCTGTTCAAAAAAGAATCATACAAAAACTTAGATAAAAAAAGACAGTCAAAATACATGCATCCATAAAAATAATAGATGGTCAATAGAAGTACGTAGGTGAGAGAGAGAGGACAGGAAGAGACTAAATTGTTTATTCAATCTAATCTAATTGTTTAACTACTAAACGCATCGATTTAAATAAAAATCGAGGGCTATGTTTTTTTTAAAACTATCTATCTATGTATATATCTATTATATGCTAAAAGTCCATTAAATTTTCTACAAACACTTCTGAATCGTCATATGTCACTCCTACAAACGCTTTTAGGATGTCACTCGGCGCTTTAATAAATCAAAGAAAATCATAAAAATTCTAAAAAAACAAAATCTAACCATCAATTTTCCTTTAAATAAGGTGGAGCCATCATGCATTCTCTACCATTAGATTCATCTTAATAAAAAAAAATAAGATAGGGAAAAGACCCATGTTTTTCTAAGGTGGACTCGGACGGTCTATCATACTATACAGCACGTCCGGTTACGAGCCGGTTTGGCCGTGGCGGCAAGTTTATCGCTAATTAACTTATCTCTGTATATACGTAGCACAAGCGGATTAGCTCCCATATTGTGTTACTACTAACTCATAGCTATATTTATTATATACACGGCAATATATATAAATGGAAGCTAGGAGATTAACACTAAGATTATACATATATAGCTAATTAAATTAGTTATACATGATTTGTCAAAGGAGATTAACGGCAATATAACGTAGCTAAGTAAATCAGTTTTGCATGCTTTGCAGCAACATTACATAGCTAATTTGATCCAATGCATTTGGCAGTCTCTAGATAAATTGTCCAGCTTAAATCAGTGTATCTAAGATCTAATCTGTTTTAAGTCATCGTGATGTCTTTAAAATTTAAAAAAAGATTTTTAAAAAAAAACAAAATACATGATAATCGGTTTTAACATAAATCGTTTAGAAAAATTAGAAAAACAAAGTCCCCTCCACCTCACCCTCACCATCACATACGCACAACACTTTCCGCCCCCTCCACTTTTGGGCTTGATTTCTCCGCTGTCCACTTCTCTCTGTATCTTTTGGAGTAACAATGATAAAAGAGAAACAACCAATAATATCGAAACATCCATAGTTATATTAAGCTACATGTCTCATATCTATTCTAATTGTTGATCTATACATAATTAAATCAACAAATTAAGATTCATAATAACTGGTATAAAATAGAAAAAAATTGTCAATAGGGGATAAATTGAACCAATCGTAGAACATCTAACAATTTTGTAAACAAATGGTTTTTAATTTTCACTTAAACTGAAACAGCCGTTGCCATATCAATTAAATTGGCCTTCCCTCTATCTATGATGCCATGGCATTATGAGTTACTTCACGTATTATTATATATGTAATTCACACTAAACTAGGAATATCTAATTGCTTAAAAGTGATATTTGTTAGTATTAGATTTAAATTTTAAGACTCATATTGACTAGGCATATTTAAAAAGCTCTATAGGTCACACGTATCATAGGGAAGCGAGGTCTAGTTTATGTATATCTCCTTCGCATTTATTGATCATATAAAGTATGTGTAACAAATTACGTCAATATGAACAAATTAGAAAGAGGGCTAGCTTGATAGTACAAATAAACATATTTATTAGCAATAATTGTTTTTTAAGATTTGTAAAACAAGGCTCTAAACATTCAATTAAAAAAGAAAAAACATCTTACTTTTTATCCAAACTTAATTTATTAGAAATGTATGGTAAACAAACAAACTAATTAAGTCTACCTTATTTTTAATAACTAGGAAGGCTGTAAATATTAGTTGTATAGATGAATTAAGTACTATTATATATAGTATAAAGCTAACAAATAGCTTAGAAAATTTATTTGAGCAATACCGATACGATAAAGAAATTTGTGAGGAAAATGAACTTATGAAGCATGGTATATGCCATCCGTTTGATATTCCACCCATATAAATTCATCAAAACATAACCATGATACATGCCCGCTCGTATGCGCGGGCTACCTTCCTAGTTATTATATACTAAAAGTCCATTAAACTTTCTAGAAACGCTCTTAAGTCGCCACGTGGTATTTCTACAAATACTCCTAAGGTGCCACATGGTACTATTTAATCTCACCGTCGTTTTTCACTTAAATTGTTGGACCCATTATTTTACACCATTAGATTAGATCTATTATTAAAAAAATTAATAAATTCCTCCTACTTATATGAATACACAGAGTATAACTGTTCTCTCGTACGTATGTACACGTACGATTGAAAGCAATTACCTACTATTCACAAAAAGAATCATACAAACTTAGATGAAAAAAGACAGTCAAAATACATGTATCCATAAAAATCGATGGTCAACAGACGTACGTAGGAGAGAGAAAGGACGACTAAATTCTTTATTCAATCTAATGTAATGGTTTAAAACACTAAACCCATCGATTTAAATAAAAATCGAGGGCTATGTTTTTTTAAAACTATCTATTTATCTATCTATTATATGCTAAAAGTCCATTAAATTTTCTACAAACACTTTAATCATCGTATGTCACTCCTACAAACGCTCCTAAGATGTCACATGGCGCTCTAATAAATCAAAGAAAATCATAAAAATTCTAATAAAAATAAAATCTAACCATCGATTTTCCTCTAAATAAGGTGGACCCATCATGCATTGTCTACCATTAGATTCATCTTAATAAAAAAAATAAGACAGGGAAAAGACCCATGTTTTTCTAAGGTGGACTCGGACGGTCCATCGGTCCATCATGCTATACCGCACGTCGGGTTACGAGCCGGTTTGGCCATGTCGGCAAGTTTATCGCTAATTAACTTATCTCTGTATATACGTAGCACAAGCTGATTAGCTCCCATATTGTGTTACTACTAACTCATAGCTATATTTATTATATACACGGCAATATATATAAATGGAAGCTAGGAGATTAACACTAAGATTATACATATATAGCTAATTAAATTAGTTATATATGATTTGTGAAAGGAGATTAACAGCAATATAACATAGCTAATTCAATCAGTTTGCATGGTTTGCGGCAAACATTACATAGCTAATTCGAACCAATGCATTTGGCACTCTTTAGATAAATTGTCCAGCTTAAATCGGTGTGTCTAAGATCTGATCCGTTTTAAATCACCGTGATGTCTTTAAAATTTAAAAAAGATTTTTTAAAAAAACAAAATACATGATAATCGGTTTTAACTTAAATGTTTAGAAAAATTAGAAAAACAAAGTCCCCTCCACCTCACCCTCACCATCACATACGCACTAACACTTTCCGCCCCCTCCACTTTTGGCTTGGGTTCTCCGCTCTCCACTTCTCTCTATATCTTTTGGAGTAGCAATGATAAAAGAGAAACAAGCAATAATATCGAAACATCCATAGTTATATTAAGCTACATGTCTCATATCATAGTTATATTAAGCTACATGTCTCATATCATAGTTATATTAAGCTACATGTCTCATAGCTATTCTAATTGTTGATCTATACATAATTAAATCAACAAATTAAGATTTATAATAACTGGTATAAAATAGAAAAAAATATCAATATGGGCTAAATTGAACCAATTATAGAACATCTAACAAATTCGTAAAGAAATGGTTTTAAATTTTCACTTAAACTGAAACAGTCGTTGACATATCAATTAAATTGGCCTTCTCGCTATCTATGATGCTATGGTATTATGAGTTACTTCATGTATTATTATATATTTAACTAACACTAAAATAGCAATATATAATTGCTTATAAGTTATATTTGTTAGTATTAGATTTAAATTTTAAGACTCATATTGACTAGGCATATTTAAAAAGCTCTATAGGTGACACGTATCATAGGGAAGCGAGGTATAGATTATGTATATCTCCTTCGCATTTATTGATCATATAAAGTACGTGTAACAAATTACGTCAATATGAACAAATTAGAGAGAGGGCTAGCTTGATAGTACAAATAAACATATTTATTAGCAATAATTGTTTTTTAAGATTTGTAAAACAAGGCTCTAAACATTCAATTAAAAAAGAAAAAACACCTTACTTTTGATCCAAACTTAATTTATTAGAAATGCATGGTAAACAAACAAACTAATTAAGTCTACCTTATTTTTAATAACTAGGAAGGCTGTAAATAATTAGTTATATAGATGAATTAAGTACTATTATATAGTATATAAAGCTAACAAATAGCTTAGAAAATTTATTTGAACAATACCGGTACGATAAAGAAATTTGTGAGGAAAACAAACTTATGAAGCATGGTATGTGCCATCCGTTTGATATTCCACCCATATAAATTCATCAAAACGTAACCATTACCATGATACATGCCCGCGCGTATGCGCGGGCAACCTTCCTAGTTAATTATAAAGTTTACTTAATTCTGAAGATATTATAAAATTAAAATACGTCTTATCTATTATATACTAAAAGTACATTAATCTTCCTATAAACGCTCCTACGCCGCCATGTGGCGCTCCTACAAATGCTGCTCCTAGATCGACACGTGGCATTTTAGATCGCTGGCCGCTGCTTTGCTGCGTTCACACTTATATGTCTGTGTCTGCTACGGGTAGTTATTTATATATTTGCAAATTTACACAGTAGTTACGCACCACTTACATATGTATTAGGATGTAATGTTGGGATTTATATACGTAATGTTAGGACTTACCTACGTAATTCTGGTATTTATATTGTCAATACATTAAAATTACATATGTAATTTAGGGACTTACAATATAAATACATACCGACTATTTTTTTAGAGTAAAATATGACGCTATAAATATAGCTATCCCATAAAAAACAGAAGGAGAAGGAAATAAGGAAGAGCGAGGGAAAAAGAGAGCAAATAAATAAGACCTCCAGAACGATGCGACTCTCTCCCTCCCCCGTGCGGCGGCTTGGCTCGGTTTGTAGACTGCCTTCTTGAAAAAATAACAAAAAAGGGCTGATAATTTTCATTTAAAATGATGCGCCCATTTTTTAATTATTAGATTATAGTCACCATCACATGGCACTCCTATAAACGTTCCTACGCTGCCACATAGCACTCTAATAAATTAGAAAAAACATTAGAAATTCTAAAAAAAATATTTTCAATTAAAGCGGTGGACCCATTATTCTAAGCCATTAGATTAAATCTATTAAAAGATTGCATCCCACCTAACCTTCCACCAAATAAAAAAACGGTTTTACTATATTTCTATCACCAGATTTCTGGCTCCATAGCAGTCAGTTTTGTGGCCATTGGATACACTGTGAGATTCTTGTCAAGTTAAATCCATTGTGCTCATACCATCGCTAGCCACTGCTTTGCTGCGTTCACACTTATATGTATGTGTCTGCTGCAGGTAGTTATTTATATATTTACAAATTTACACAGCAGTTACACACCACTTACATATGTATTAGGATGTAATTTTGGGATTTACATATGTAATTTTAGGACTTACATATGTAATTTTGGTATTTACATTGTCAATACACTAAAATTACATATTTAATTTAGGGACTTACAATGTAAATACATGCCGACTATTTTTTAGTGTAAAATATGACGCCATAAATATAGCTACTCCCATAAAAAAACAGAAGGAGAAGGAGATAAGGATGAGCGAGGGAAAAAGAGAGAGCAAATAGATAAGATCTCCAGAAAGATGTGACTCTCTCCCTCCCCGTGCGGCTTGGCTCAGTTTGTAGAATGCCTTTTTTAAAAAGAAAGTGCCTATAATATATTATAGTTATATTATAGTTGTTGGTTTTTTAATTAATCGGCACCTATAATAAATAATAGGTACGTATAATATTGGTGTTTGTTTTTCTCTAAAACCGACACATATAATTGTTCAAAGGTGCCGATTATATATTCGATCGCATGAGTGGGTTTATCTATTTCGGCACCAATATACCAACCTTTATGTGCTTTTTTATAGTAGTGCTTCCTAATTCTCAAATAAAAAGAAATAGACACCAAGCAAGAAATTGGTGTCAATGGTTTCTGCTAAGCATACTTGAAGAGACTCGAAACCGGGTTGATGGGTGCATCATGAATGCCAATAACCACTGCCACCGTGCTATGACCACATCTTGAATAAAAACGTTATTATGTTTCTACGTACAAGAAAATATCCGCCAGCCTCCTGCTAAATATATGTAAATTATATAGGATTACATATAATATTAACTATATATTAATTTAAAAATATTACATGAAAATATATTTAGCTCTATCTTTCTCATCCAAATTGTCTGATTTTTTTGAATCTTCAACACTCATATTTTCTTTACAATTTATAGATACATTAACTATATTTTGATTAAACAGATACCACATGAAACCAAAATTTACATTCTTCTATGTCATTCTCATCCAAATAGTCTTACAATTAGTAAAAAAAATAAATTTAACAACATAGATTATTTCATCATATATTATCCCACAAATATTCATAACTAATAGAAGAGAAATATCACTCATGTATTAACACATGCATGTACGAAGGATTACTGCTCGAGCTTTTTTTTTCGTGTGGTTCTTGCTACTTAAGTACTAGACCTTTTAAGAGGTAGATTTAATCAATACAAACAATATGATTGGATAAAGTGCCAAATTTTCTTTGAATTAAATGTTGTAGCTTAAAGCTAATAGTTAGATAGAAAAAAATATATATCCAAGCAATGCCGATGAAGAAAATTTGTGAAAAGATATATTACTTTTAAAGTGTGGCAGTTGTCATTCGATTGATATTCCGGCCTTATAAATTCTTCAAACAAATATAATCATACATGCCCACGCGAATGCGCGGGCTATCTTCCTAGTTAGAATTAAAAGAGTTACTGGCTTTTATTGGCATTAGTGCATAGTCTGCACACTAAAGATCATTGATAGGCCGTGCGCTGGATGCAATTTGTAGCGGACAACATGACAACTTGGATATCTTTATATATGAGCAGCAAATACGAAGAAGGTTCGGCTTAATTACAACTTGGCTAACCAAACTATGATTGACGTGCTGTACTCCGCCACAAGATAGAGTTCCTATCACGGGACATTTCTCTTCTTTTCGTACTGAAGCTAGAGAGTAGATAATCCTCCTCTCAGTCTTAAACAAGATGCCGCATGCATTAAACAACTTTGGTCAGCAACAACGACCACACACGAGCGAGCCTTCTTATTACTTCGTTTTCAAGCGTAATTAATTAAATGGCTCCAACGTCATTTTCAGGATTATCTCAATTTATTAATTCCGATCCGAGCTATTGAACAACTATAATTTTGTTGGAAATTTGCTATGCTGGTTAATTTATGTCCAAAAAAGTTACATTTAACTTCTGTTCCAAATCAGAAGTACATCGTGGCACGATGCAAAAATATCAACCACTAATTAAGTATACAAAAATGGGGAAAAACTACGAAGAAATTAATCAACTTGCCGTCACGGAACAGCTTGTACATCGTTCGTGACATCGTGTGCGACGACGACTACACCGGCGCTCCGCCGCCGCCGCCGGCGGCGACCTTGACGTCGGCGCGGCACACGGGGCACGTGGCGTGCGCGCGGAGCCACCCGTCGATGCACGCCGCGTGGAACGCGTGCCCGCACGCCGGCAGCCGCCGCACCGTCTCCCCCCGCCGCACGACTCCGATGCACACGGCGCACTGCTCCGCCTCCGCCGCGCCGCCCGAACCCTTACTGTACTCGAACGCCGGGATGGCGGCCTCGACGTCCTCCTGCCTGAGGCCTCCGCCGCCGCCGCCGCCGTTGACCTCCTGCTGCTGCAGCCGCCCCACCGATGGCGGCATCACGGCGACGCGCAGCGCCTGACCGGGAAGCAGCAGAACAGGCGGCTGCTGCTGCTGCTCCTCTTCCTCCTCCGGCGCCGCGTTGTTCAGGCACAGGCACGTGTACAGGCACATGGCGGCGAAGAGCACGGCGGCGGCGACGGCGGCCAAGACGTGGCTGGCGAACATGAACAGCCCGGCGGCGAAGCCGACGGCGAACGTCCACAGGAGGAGCAGCCTCGAGCAGCGCCCGCCAGACCGCGCGGCGGCGCTGGGCGGCGGCTCGCCGTGGCGCAGCCGCAGGACGACGACGCCCCGGCGAGCGACGACGACTTCCATGGTGATGGAGACAGCCTACGTAGACGATGATTAGTTAGTTGGCTAATGGTGGTTGGCAGTTGGTTAGGAATTATGTCTGCGTGTTAGCGTGTTTATATATGAATGTATGTATATTTGTAAATTGAGCCAGGGCAAATTGATTTGGTTCACTGCTGTTTGAAAACTCTTCTTCAAAACTTGCCCGTCTGTATATATGAATGTTTTGAAGTTGCAACCATGCGATCGAATTGTTACATTCTTTAGGACCCTCCACGTGCAGAAATCATATGATCATATTATCAAACTAATATAAGTTGTTGGACAGGTACCATCACAAGATACCATGATTACCATCAAGGCATCAACTAACATTAATATGGTACTCTAGGTGCAGATGTAAATTTTCGTGTCCAATGTTTGACCGTCTATTTTATTTGAAATTTTTTTATGATTAGTATTTTATTTGTTATTAGATGATAAAACATGAATAATACTTTATGTGTGGCTTATTTTTTTATAAATTTTTCAAATAAAATGGACGGTCAAACATTGGATACGGAAATCCACAAATGCACTTAAAATGGGATGGAGGAAGTATGTCTTTTAGCAAGGGGCGGAGCTATAGGAAAATATTACTGGGGTCACTCAAATTACACTATATGGTTGCTCTCCTCTGCTTAAGGGTGATGAACAGTAATTAACATGGTGTTAGAAACTTTCATCCAGATCATTAGACCCCGGTAATATATAGTAGCTCCGCCCCTGCTTTTAGTGTATTTGTAGTAGGGTTTGTAGTATGGTAAGCAACATATAATATATACATTGTGTTTTAGCAATGTATCTAATCCATATTTCAGTTATTACAAAATACTAACGTGTGTTTTAGCAAAACGTATGTGTACATTGCATTGTATTTTCAACAGATTTTCGGCAACTTTCTTCAATCTTGTGCGATACTCGTTCAACATATTTTCTTAGTTTCGCATCCAAAATAAAAATTCTACTTCAGCCCAAGAGGAGAGAATTGCCACGGTATTTTTGGGTACAGATTAGTTTTGCAATTATGATGTGCAAATAGCATTGTTAAAGCTATTTTATCTCCTCTACATGTTATTTTCTTACTAGTTTTGTACATGAGTTATTCTTCAAAAGCTTGGTTTGCTGGACCTGGTGAGTGTGGCTTGTCCACGATTGGACAAGGTGGTCAAGGATGTGTTTTAGCCGGGAACATAGGCGGTGATCTAGATATCTAGTCTCATAATTGATAGTCCTTAATACTTTTCCTGTGATCACTTTTTTTAAGTGTATTTTGGTTATGTGCATCTTAGCTATAAAAAAGAGTGTTAGTAATTGACTAATACTAATAAAGCTTCCATTATCTTAAAAAAAAACTCTAGGACAAAGGTACACTACTAGAAAATGGACTATTAGTGACTACCCCTTACTATCACAAAAAGTCTAAATGCCGTCACAAGGAATTTTGGTGACAACATACCGTCATGATATGCCCCTCACGCTTGATTGGTTACGAAATCCAATATTCCGAGTGTGGCCTAGGAGGATTTTTTCCTCGCTCCTTGGGGATCAATCGTGAGATTAATTCCCATAGAATGGGATACACACGTGTGCGCGTTTAGAGCAAGTTTAATAGTATGGCCAACTACTAGCTCCAATTTATCTATAGTTAATCTAATAGCTCATCTATACAATAGTTACATACTACACTATTAATGTATGGTCTCACCTGTCATGCACACACTGCGTTTTGGAGTCCGTGCTACAGCTGGCTACAAATCTGTAGCCCACTGCTCTTCTCTCTTTTTATTTATCTTCTTAAAATATATTTGTAGCTGGTTTATAGCCTGCTATTGTACCGGCTCTTAGCGGGAGTCGCCCACTTTCCGTGCTTTGAGGTCCGTGGCATCTAATCTCTACCCAAAAGTGTGCGCTGAACGCACGTTTTCCGTGTTTCGAGGTCCGTGGCATATAATCTGTACCAAAAAGTACTCCTATGTGTGTAAGACACGCACGTGTGTGTGCATGCGATGGTGCAAGTGTGGAGTTGCATTGATTTGTGTTCTTACTTGTACCTCCAAAAAAGCAAAGTGAAGGGACCTGTAGGGTAATTTAGGACATGTTTGAGACATGTTTTCGTGTGGATTAACTAGTACATTCATTGCTCTAATTAATTACACAATTACAAAGAGTATATGCGTAGAATACGAATACAGCATGATTATATTTAAACCAGCAGCTTGGATCAGCTCAGGGATGTCATTTTAGGAAAAAAAAATGATAGTGTCGGAAAATCATTTTATCAGATATGACAAACTAAACGGTAACACGAGAACATTTCAAGAAAAGAGAAACATTTATATACTAATCTCAGATAATAACCACCATCTTTCCCCCCACGGCAGACATCTCTCAAATTTGAGATGACTTCCAGCTTAAGGCCAAAACTTTACATGAGTTGTGCAGAAATTTACAGTGCAGAGTATGAACTTTCATGTCATAACCCTATGTCTTGAAAAGCATATCACTGTTTCCTGCAAAATAACACTTACGTCCAGAACTCTGTTCTTTGCAGTTCAATAGTTCTGCCCCCTGGATGTAACTACTTGTCAGCACACCTGAGTGGCATCATTGCAGATACATAGTATTCAAGATAGTTTCTCCAGAGGACGCAAACATCGATCTGTCCCGCAAAACATCAGGAACGCAAGAGCGGGCAGCCATCATTGTCGGTCCCAAATCGAAGATATCTTATTCTGGCTGCTCATCTCAGGCAACTGCTTCGGTATCTCTGATTGCAACTTACCAGCATGTTCCCTAGATGCCGGAAAGGCAAGAGAGAGGGAGAGGGAACCTGGTGAATCGGTAGGCAATGAATGTTCCTTACTCCGATTTTCTTCAACCTTAGGGGAAAGAAATGAAAACATGGTCTTTCTGGGAGAATTGTTGTCCGTAAGTTCTAGCTCAAAATCTGGCGCATCACGCTCAGGCATCTCCTCGTCATCCGATATATTTACAACGTTTCCTGCATCCACTGTATTTAGATCAAGCGGAAATATGCGCTTTCCATTACACTTTGAGCTTCCTGCCAATGACTGGTCAACTGAATCATCGAAGGAGGAAGATACGAGGGGATGCACCTTGGATGATAGCCTTCCATCACTTGTATTCTCACTTAAACTAGAATTTGCAGACCCAACATTATCCAATTTAATCTTTTTCTGCTCTAGTTTTCCATTGACTTCATCAGCCCAGTTTGCTACCTCAACATTTCTTTTGTGTAGAGTAGCTGTGGTGTGCGAGATAAGATCTACTGTACCAGAGTTCACCTCACTACTATTTATATCTACATCCACAAGGTTGTCAGCTTCATTGAGGTTGATTACTCTGATGCCCTTTCCTGGTTTATTAACAAAACAATATGTTGGAGGTGAAAAGTATGAACCCACATTCACGACGTGTTCACAACAGGAAAGAATTACTTACCTATCTCATATACTGAGGAAACAGAGCAAGTAACTGGCACTGTATTAACATCAATAATTGCTTCACAAGCAATACTATTGGAAGAATCCTTTGTATCTTCATCTCCTGAGCAAGACAATTTCTGCACAGGAATAGATAGATAGTATACAGTAAATATATATTTTGAGCAAACATCTGAAAATATTTGAAAATTCAAGAATAAATTGATATAGTAAACATTAAATATATTTTTTGAGCAAACATCTGAAAAAATTTTGCAAACTCAAGAATAAATTGATAAGCAAGAAGCTGAAAAGGCGTGTGCAAGCAACAGGCTCCCACCATGCCTGATAACAGTGGCAGCCTTGCAGGATGACAATCATATGCACCAAGTATCTAGCTATTTTATGGAACAATCCAAAAAATCAAAATTAAACGTAAATTTGAGCTGTAGCATAAAATAATGAGTCGCAAAGCAGATAGCCACAAGCCATCACCTGTTGTTCTGTTGCCAGATCAGTACTGTTATTTGTTGAACTGCTGGCTGTAATTGGAACCTGATGGTGATCTTCTAATTCATTTTGACTCACAGGCTGATTTGATTCGGTCTCTCCATTTGAACACCTTTGATAATTGGTTTCTGTACTCTGGGGACATTGGTAGTCCACACAAGAAACTGACTTCACCAAATCGTGGTCTGATTTAGCACCATTGTTCTGGCCTTCGGAGAATGAAGGGCCAGATGTCAAAACAGAGATGCTTTCATCCACGTCCATCCGATCCGTATTCAGATTGGGCTCACAAGTACTAAATGGTACATCAGGTGGAATGTTCATTTGATCTTTTTTTCTAACTCTGAATACACCCCAAAGAAAATAGAACATGTTCCATCCTGAACCAGTACAAGGCAACATAAAGGTCAGTCACAGTAAAAACTATGACTAGATAAAATCTCACTCAAATTAATGGAAGAATGCTTACTTTGGAAATTCTTTGACAGGATATTGGAAGGGAATATGAGCAACTCAGCTGTTTCTATGTTTCCTCTGAGAGCTAAGTCATTCTTGAGCATATTTTCAACTAATTTACTGTAATAATTTTCATAGCTGCAGAAATAAAGAAATCAAACAAATTTAGCTAGAACTTTGGATTGCAGTAAGATGAGATGTGAACAACTCAAGCAAATATATGCAGGATCAAAGCTGCACGGAACACACCTATCAGTATCTCTAGCAAAGAAGAAAAGACCAATATTCTCGTATGAAGGACCATTTTCCTGAAACTGTGTTGGCCATGAGTTCTGACGAGGAAGTTCCTCCAGCTGGACTTTTGAAGGGAATTTCTTTGCAACTTCCAGCACTTTTGGTGAAGCAGAACATGATAAGTGAGCTTGAAAACCATCACATAGCTCAGGAGATCTTCCAGTCCTCCACAGCTCAAAACCACCTCTGTTAAAATAAAGTTCACATTGTGTTACCTAACAAAATGATTCACAATGCTTGGCTGATGGCAGCTGAATCAACAGCAAACTTTTTGCAAAAAGCGAGAAATGCTTATGAGATATAAAAGGAGGAAATTCTTACTGCCATATGAAATCCAACTCTGGAACAGTTGAAGATTTGTCCATCAGAGCATCTGGCATAGTTAAGCTGCCATCAACTAATCTTCCTGTCTTGACTGATACAGTCTGGCACTCATTGGGTTTCAACTTGCTACCATCTGTGGAAGCTTTGTTGCTCGAAGTGTTTCTCATATCCTGCTCATTGGTTTGCCCGTACAATTGTGAGGGCTTCTTTACATGGCCAAATGAGGTGGATAAAAGATCTTTAGGCCTACACATTGGGTTGTGAGAAGGACCACATTTCACAATGTGCTCAGATTGATCTGCTGGTCTGGAAGCAGCTTTTTCAGCTGCTATCACATTAGTAGCTTCAAATGTTTTATTCCTTTTAGCAGAGGAATCCTTCATGTTCCGTTCACTCATAGGTTTTACTGCAGATAAGCTAAGTTTGTCAACAGAACAGAATTGTGTAGAATGGCCTGCTTCATTACAACGCTGACAACGCATCGAGCAATTGATACTAGAACCACCTGGTCTCAAGCTTGTTGGATCCTTTACTTTATCATCCCGGTGTGCGGGATCTGTGTTCTGGATTACCTTTCTCTGGGCCCCAGAACCAAGAATACCAGAGGATTTCTCAGCACTACTTACAGTTGTACTTCCAGGAGCTTTTGCTACAAGTTGCTTATTTACCTCAGAGTATCCTGAAAAAACAAAATGAAGTTAGCCTACACCAAGTTAGCCAACAGCATGTCAAACGCAAACTTACTCCAAGCAATAGAGACATGAATGAAAAGGGAAATATACCAAGAGAGTTTCTTCCACCTTGTCCATGAGTAGTGCTTAAATTACCTGTAGTGAGATGCTGAGCTTTGGATTCTTCTTTAGATGAAACTTGGGTAGTCATCGAGGCAGTAACGGAGGGGCACCCTAATATAGAAGTGTCTCGGTCACTTGTTACATTATGGCTCACCGGTGGATTCACGACTTTTGACTCCTCAGTAGGAGGTAAAATCGAAGACTTTGCTTTATTTGCTGATTCACAAGATTTAGGCTTCTTAAAAAATGGCGACTTAGCAAGTATGCCCACTGGCCCCTCTTTTTTCGCAAGAAAGGGTATATGGTCCTTCATATTGTTGGGCTTCTGTGGAACTTCATTCACTAGCTGTTTCACCTTGGGGACCTTTGAGTTGTTGAAAGAAGTGGATTTGGAAAATTGACCTGCAACAAACCTTTCTATGTAAATTTTCTTTACCTAAGTCTGCAGGGAAGGCAACCAAACCATGGTAACATAATTTGAACATTTTACATAGGTAAAGTGTCTGAATTGAAAGTAATAATGGAAAAAAATTTACCACGAAGTGGTGGTCCCAGATTCTTGGCAGCGTCAAATGCCAATGAAGTTGGTACTTTGGTAGCGGCTTGCTTTCCCTTCTCTACATCCAACCGAAATGAGCTCTCACATGACAATGGCAACCTTTTTCTGGACTCAGCTCCCATGGAGAAACCACAGCGTTCAGTAATACTTTGTTTAATCGAGGAAATGATCCCTGCACCTTCTTCCTTCCTCTTCGAATTGCTATTATTGCATTGGTTTGTTGAATTCAACTCTTTCTTATCTCCATTTTCATTCTCCACTTCATTTTCAAAAGAACTTCTGTTCTTCAAAGCAGTGTCAGGTTTACTAATTTTCCCTTCAAGGGCTTTTGAGGTTTCATCTTCATAAGAATTGCTTTTTGATGCATTGGCAATTTTATTGGTTTTCCTTTCAAAGAACTGGCTTTTTGAGGCACCAACCTTCAGCTGAGATTTTTCTAGTTTCTTCTTCTTTTCATATTCCAACTCATTTTCGCACTCTTCACACAACCATTCACCCTCTGGAACCTCTTCCATCATTACCCGCATACAATAACTGGAGCAAAGAAATGAGACAAAATTTAAGTAGATTAACAATACCCATATTCTCAATGTGGAAAAATATTCTGAAAATAATACTCCTAACTGGCTTGTCTGCATAATAACAGTAGTAGTTTATTCCTGTCCTGAGACACAGGGCAGGCATCCTAATTGTGGCTTGTTTGCAAACTACAAGTGCAACAATCTTAACCATCATGGCATGTCATCAAGCAATCAAAGATGAGTAATTATACATAAAAAGCAACGGAACAAATAAGCCTTACATATGCTCAGCACCATCATTGCATCTAGTGCAAACAGCAAGCCTCTCCTCCTCACCAACATCTCCACAAATGTCACACACTTTCACCTATTGTTGTCAAGTGAAACAAAATATTTAGCTACACAAAAAGATTTGTCATAATTTTAATGCACAAAATTAAAGGTTTTGAACTCACGTCCTCAACTTCTTCAGAACTCTTGTCCTCAGAAGATGTGGCATTCACATGTGTATCAGACACCTAATGGATATTGAAACCATGTCCAAGGAATTTAATTTTGAACACAAATTCAAAGGAATATAAATCAAACTGTATACACACATTATGTTTGGATCAACATGCCAAATTGCCAAACATCAATTGCTAGATTATGACAGAAGCATGACTTAACCACAAAAAAGAAAGAAAATACTGGACATCTGTTGATGGATAAAATATGTACTAGTAGTTGCAGATAAAAAAGGAAAACTGAAACTTACATTATCCATAGGATCTAGAGAATTATCCTCAGGATTAACACTCTTTGCTGCTGCATGCCCAACAGAAGTATCTTCCAGTGTGCTGGATTTTTCATAAGCTTCACTTGCAGAGACATCCTTGCCTGTTGTTTCAATATCAAGCCCATCCTGTTTCACACAAAGTGTAGCTTGCCTGCCTCTCCTATTATCACTTCCCTTTTCTTCCCAAAAGGATTTCTTGCAACCAGTTGTGCTTTCAGTAACCATCTCTGTAGCTTGATGGCAAGCTTTCTCAAACAAATCTTTGGGGTTTGTCGACTGATCTTGACCTTCTGTCTTCCTGCTAGATGGCGACAACGCCACATCAGAAGAATTACCTGAGAGACAAGTTTTTGGTAAGTTAAATCCACCAGTTCTACCAATAAGGCAATAATGCTTTTCTTATTAATGTGTAAATAAATTAGACTGAGTTTTACCAGCCTGGTCTTCTTCTTTAGCATGGTTGCGATTTTGAACAGCATCTTCACCACTAATAACCTTATTACCACTTAATCTTCTAGAAGATGGAGGTGCTCTTCTCCCCCTCTTTTTCTTTACAACCATATTAGAAATAAGTTTAATCTCTGAGATACATGAGCCATCATCATGACGACGTTCCAAACTGTGCCTCTCTTCTGACCCCTTTACTGTAGATGTACAACCATTAGGTGCACTGCCTGCTTCTGACTCCATCAGGACTGAAGAACGGTTACAGTCCGTACAAGAACAGGGTGCACAGCATACATTGAATGTCCCTGATTCAGGTTTCAAGAAGGTTAGAAGGAATGTTCTTCTTTTCTCAAAAAAAAAATTATTACAATAAATAAAATTATATCAAAAACAAGTGCTAATTCTTAATCCATCTTTCCAACAACCAGTACACACATGAACTTGGGAAGAGAGTAAAAAAAGAAGGGGGGGGGGCTTGACATTTTACAAATAGGTGAGTACACGATGAGGTAATCGCGTACATTGAAAATTCAAGACATATTCTTAAAATGGATCCAGATCAGTTGGAGTGCATGAAAATATAGGTTAGATAATTATTATTAGTCAAGTGAATGTTACCCAGCTACTGGTTGGTATACAAATATCAGATAGTACTGTTAATTTCACAGTTTAATAGAAGAGGTCGAAATTCTTACATTTTAGGTAAATAAAATGCACACCTTTCAATAAAGATGCACAATTTTCTGTTCTCAAATTGGCAATTTTATGAGGACTTGAACATGATGCAACTCAGGCAGATTCACCTATATTAGTAATATTTCATTTTTCCAGTTTCTATCACATTTTTAAGATACCATATTGTCTAGGTTCAGAAACAAGTATGAAGCCTGAAAGTTGGCATGTGTGGTACAGGAAAATACATATAAATTTGATGTAAACCTGTGTAGAACAATACTGTACCTAATGGACTACAATGCATATATCTCGGAAAGAAGAAAAACTCAGCAAGTTTGCTATATAGTTAATAGCCTAAAATTCATCAACGGATCCCCTAATTATTAGAACTGGTGTGACATGTGTTGGATCTAACATGGGGCATGGCCCCAAACCTTTTTGGGAACCATCAAACTGTTATTAGTATTAAGGTTAAGCCAAAATTTCTAGAACAGAAGCTAGGGTTAACACAAATTCGAGAAAAAGCGCGTGGGTATAGAGAGAGAGATGGGAAAGAGGACGTGCGCAACGGATGCGGCGGAAGCAGCAGGACGAGCGACGGCGACCCCTGCTCGCTTCGCTCGCGCGATGGATGGGGATCAGTGCAGGCGGCGGTGGCGGAGGATGTGCTCACCAGGATGGATGCGGCGGAAGCAGCAGGACGATCGACGGCGCCCTGCTCGCTCGCTCGCTCGCTCGCGGGATGGATGGGGATCGGCGGAGGCGGAGGCGGAGGCGGAGGCGGTCGGCAAAGGCAAACTGACGAGGAGGCTTCGCGAGGGTAATTTAGTAATTTCGCCTACCACGGATTGCTTGCACATCACATCGTTGGAAATCAGAAAAATAGAAATTATGTATGTCCATCGGTCCTAATCCCATTTTTCGAATGGAGCCGGACCTGCCCTCTGAGATGGTGAATTTTTATTTAACTTTTTTAATATAGTAGATAAATAATAGTTACGTTTGAGCACTGCCCAATTCGGCAGGGCTCACGGAACGAGCCGTACTTTGTCGGCCATGAAAACGAGCGGATAATTTCCGTCCACTCAAGAGAAAAAATACGGATACTTTTCGGAGCGGATAATTCTCGCATAGTTTGCATACGGATATGAATAGGATATTTTCTCCCGGATACGAATACGCACATGGTATTAGGGTTTTCGACGGATACAGATAATAATACGCACATGGTCTCTATTCGGATATCCACTGATATCATGAGACATATTTCATTTCTTTATAACGCTACAACCTTCGATCTACCCTTCTAGATTTTAATAGCATGCCATCTCTTAACACTAGTCCATATTATTAATATTATTTAAATTTTTAAATATTTTTGAAACGTATACTATATTTTATATAAAATGAACTAATTATATATGAAGATGAGGTGGTTTTCGTGTTCCGACAGAAAAAATGTCTCAGTATTCGTGTCCGGTCATATTCGATTCTTATTTGTATTCGATATAATTCGTATTTGCGTCCGTATATGAGCTATTTGTATTCGTTTTCGTATCTGACAAAGAATATGGAAATAAAAATGGTATGAGTATTATCCGTCTGTATCCGCTCCGTTTTCATCCCAAGCACGGAGCCTAATGAGATGTTGGGTCATGTCGTATTGGCATGGCACGATAGGTTACGTGGGTTGTGTGGAGATCGGTTAGCCCAAATTTCATATATATACCAAGAAAAAATGCGAACAAAGTCCGTGTCATCTAGTCGCACAAACTTCGGCGAAACTCTAGCAAGGTCCTCCGCTCACTAATAGCACATTTATCTTCCTCCTCTTCAAGCACCATCGTGACCCTTCACTTCCTATTCACTTCTCCCCGAGCCGGTGAGCCCCCAATGACCGACATGCTTAGTTATCGTGCTCGAGAATGGGGTTGGCCACACCACAATGCTACCGTCTAGTCCTACGTCGATGAGTGTCCACCATCGCTTCCTCTGCCCTCAGCCCCTGGCTTTCTCGATTCTTCCATTCTCCTTTGGTAAATTCTATCAATATTGGCATCGGAGGTGAAGATCAGATCGAAGTGGAATCCAAGATGAAGATCGTTGCGGAAACAGAGTAAGAATCGGCTGCAGTCCAAATCGGCTAAGGTCAGGTCGGCAGAGTTCGAGTCGGACGGGGCTAGCCGATACAGCCGATTCCGATAATATGACTCGGTGTACGTCATCGGGTTCAAGTTGATGTGCTTCAAGATGATTGCCACGCATGGATAGAGTCCTGGGGAGGCAATTGTATCTATTAATTAGGATATTCTGTGTAATTTCCTTAGAGATATGTTTGGGCAGAAGTCTGCCGTAAAGACTTATGGTATCTTAGAGTTTGTTAGAGATAATAGTCGTGTCTGTTATGGATGTATCTTGTAATTCTCGGGTATAAATAGACCCGAGCCCTATGTAAAAAACAAAAAAAAAGACATCTAATACAATCTCGGCGCATCGCCACCCTTTTTGCTTTACTTTCGATGAGTTCATGCTCTCGGGTTGAGCTGCATCGGTTCCGATCTTCAACAAGAGGTAAAACTTGTCATGACGACTTATGTTCTCAGGATTAGTGCTTCCATCTTTATGATACTCTAATCTTATCTATATAATTCGTCGAGTTATCATATATCTTACATAATCTTCGATAATATCTTTATCTAACATGTAATCGACTAACATCTGTTAATGGAAGGCAGCCGATTAGGTTAGACAATGACGTTAACTTAGATTTTGTGATATATCTACCACTCTATGAAACTTCCAGCGGCTTGATTGTCCAGATATTGTTCTTCTTTTCATACTTAATGCTACATCAGTTGAGTTTGATCTATTAAGTCGTGCTTAGAATTGCAATCTCTAGCCTGCTTTCTAGTTGCCGATTAGGGTAGTATTGGAGTTTTAGCCGATCTTATCTGATTTAACTACTTTTATTTCATATGCTTAATCTATATGTTAAATTTGCCCTTTATGTTAAGATCTTGTCGCATCTAAGTATATTAGACTTCTGTTTGGTATATTTTACTTGCTTTAACATCTTAATATAGAGTAGTATCGGAGTATTAGCCAATACACGCTAGATCCATTTGATCGGCTATGCTATAAATGCGTATAATCCCACTATTAATATATATTTCGATTTAAGTGATTTATACTGTCTCGGTAAGGCGACCGATCTATCCCAATCACTTGATTTAAGTATATATCGATATAAGGATTATATATCATTAATATTTACAGCCGATCGAGTAGATTTAGTTCTGATTTGCTTATTGATATTTGCCGATCGATGCACGCATGACATCGGCTTGAAATAAATGATATGTCATCGGCACCTAGCCGATCGGCTATCATTTATAGGATTAATTGCGGTTCCTTTGTTCTATTTCTTGTTGATTGCAGGATCAAATCAACTGGCATGCTCATATATCCGAAGGCGAGCTTTGGACCTGCACTGGAGTTAAGCAGATCTCCCAGGCCTTGTGTTTTCTGTCAACAACGGGCCAAGCTGTGTGCTATTCCTGGGCCATGTCGTGTTGGCTAGATGGGTCGTGCCAGCACAACCTATAGCCAAACAAACCGTGTTGTTCCTGGGCTGTGACCTGCACATGCGTGCTAGGTCAGACAAGGAAAGTCCCAGCCCATTTGACAACCTATAGAAAGATTTGGCAAACTCGTAGCCATTCTTATGTTTCTACCGATAAGATCAATTAAGACACCTCAATCACACCTAATTAATTTTATTAGTGTCAAATTAAAGGGGATGAACTCTTTCATTATAGCGATTACTCTCCAGCCAACACTTAAAAAAATAACACACTCTTTTCCCAAAATAAAATGCAGGCACAATACAATCTAGAAACGGTAAATTGCATTGGTAGTACACAAACTTGTTCGGTGGGTGCAATTTAATATATAAACTTGTAAAGTGCTTATTTCAGTACACGAACTTGTCTAGTTCGTGCGATTAAGGACCAAATTAACTTGGCAATGTACACTTTACGAAGCGGATGTTGATTAGGATGCGACATGCATATGTGTACTGAGTATGCATAAGACAATATGTATAAATTTGGTCTCTACTTTATCCTTCATCATATATATTGCTAACCCTTATATCGTTTCTCAGCTTTCTCTTTATCTTTTTTCTACTATCATTATATCCCATTCTATATATATATATATATATATATATATATATATATATATATATATATATATATGATGAAGGATATATATCCTAATCAGCCCCTAAATCAATAAGATTAGTCATGTAGAGTTCTTTTCACCTTCATCCGCACGCATCAGACAAGTTCATGCACCAAAACAAGTATTTTACAAGTTCATGCATAGGATTGCACTCCCCTGACAAGTTCATGTACCGGCAATGTAATTTTCTCATCTAGAAAACATATATGTTTTCTTCTCTTTTTTTTATTAGATCAATTTCAAGTAGCGTTCTGAGAGATAAAATTTCTTTCAATATGTAGAATGAGGATAAACTGAACTCATGGGGATATACATATTTGTGTTGCTTATCTCATTGGTGAAAAGAAAAATATTTTCTCACTACATCAATATTTGTTAAGAGAGTTAATTAGGATAAATTAATCACAGCTAGTAGAAACAAAGAGATGCTAGAAATTTTTGCAACCATACTAGGTGGTTTTTAGCAACAACTCTAGATGATCTACACCACACAAAGAGTCGGAGTCAACACAGAGTGGACGGGGAAATATCCTCGAGACACCCATCATGATGATTTCTCTTCCTTCTTTGGCACAATTATGCAGGGATACTTCACCTCGAAATATGAGATATTTATATCTTTTTCTACCATTTCTAATTGATTTTTCCTTTTTTTTATTATATATTATTTAAACTAATGTTTTTAACCAAATAAATAATTATTTTTTAACCCGAAACAAACATATTGTAAAAAATGTTAAATGTTAATTTTAATGAAACTAATTTAGTGTTGTAGATGTTAATAATTTTTATATAAACTTGGTCAAACTTGAAAAAAAGTTAAAAACGACTTATAATAAGATAAAACGGAGGGAGTAGTAATTATTGTGACATATTAATGATATTAGTTTATATATACCTAATAGAAAATATATAAGGAGGCAGTGCACGGGCCATGAGCCACTGGCGGTGGCACCAGCGACAAGCGGCGGCGCGGGGAAGCAGTAGAAGGAAGCGGTGGAGGCGTAGGAGGGAGCTGGGAGCTCACTGGTGGCGCGAACGGCAAGGGTGGCAGTGGGGTTTTGGCAGCATAGACACGGGTCGCGGCAGAGGCGAGGTCCCGGCTATGGCTTGCGAGCAGGGAGCGGCAGACAGAGGCGGGTGCAACCTATGGAAGGAGATAGGGGGTTAGGGACAGAAGAGCTAGCGCGGCATGACGGGAAACGCCGGCCAGAGCAGAGTGTGGTGTACACGGCACTCGGGTACCCAAGGAGAGGCCTTTGGGCCGTATGACATGGAGTGGGCCAAGAGCCCTAGGCCCACAAGGATATGTTATAAATTAAGTAAGAGATATTCTCGGGATAAAATATAAATCTCGGGGATCATGCATATCTTATATAGATAGAATAGGGAGATCTAGTTGTAGTCAACTGGATACTTTCCTCGTAACCCTCCCCCTTATCCTATATAAGAGGGGGTAGGGGTCCCGAGATCGGGTATCATCTCCAGAACCCAGCATACACGCAGGGGTTATGCATTCTACCATTCACAGCCGACACAGATTCAATCCACAAACAACTGGACTAGGGTATTACCTCGCATTGAGGGCTTGAACCAGTATAAACAACTGTGTCACCATCTCTCCTTGATTTCGTGCACCCAGAAATTAGGGTGAATGAAGTGTTTCCTTTCCTACCATTCGGACCACTCAAAATGATCATAGGAAGATTGAAGGAATGCTTCCTTCACCACTGAAAACCATGGGAAGAAAGAAAACCCACTCAAATCTCTTGCTACAATTTTCTATGCATGAGGAACGAGGACAAGCATCATTTGTTTAATACCTCTCTCCATACAAAAATATAAGGCACAACTACTATTAGCACAAAACCAAGAAATCTATACTTTCTATATAGTAGTACCCAATAATAATTATTATAAGCTAAAGCTCAACATGCAAGTATGCCACATCATCACACACTAGCAATTACTATTTTAGCCTATTTAAAATCCCATGCAAGCATGCCACATCTTCACTCACTAGCAATTACTATTCTAGCATAATCATCTACAATATAATGTTATAGAAATCGACAAGTATGTGTCAAATCATCTTCCTCATATTATTTTCTTAACATTTCAACTTTCATCATTTTGACAATATTTAGCATATACTCGTCCATGAATCCCACAGCAAAGCGCGGAGTATCACCTAGTAAATACAATACATACACTCAATGGAATTAGAGATTTTGAGATTGAGGATTTAAAGAAAAAAAATAAAGGAGAGTGGGAGCACGTCTTGTATTATAAAATATATAAAAAAATAGTTGTGACTTATATTTTAGGATGAAGGGATTAACTGGCCCTATTAGCATGAGGCCCATCTTTAAGCTAGTTTCATGCTTGTTTAGTCCTTGCAATAATAGTTGTGCCGCTGACTTCCTCCGGCGAGCCCACCCGAGGCGGCTCGCTGCGTTCCTCCGCCGGCAGCGGTGGTGGCGACGTGGGGGGAGGCTCTCCTGCTCCCGCGTCGTCGCCGCCGCCGCCGCCTCGTCGCCCATCGCCCGTTGCCAGCCGCCGGAGTCCCGCCTCCCGCCTCCCCACTGACCTCCTCCCCACCCGCCATTGCCCTGCCCAGTGAGAGAAAAGAAGAGAGGAAGAGAGGTGGAGAGGGGAGGGGAAGAGGCTGACATGTGGGACCCACATGGGCCCCACGCTAAGTCAGCTGCAATGTTAGACAAAACCAGGTCAAAACCGTTGAGGGACCTAGTTTATACTGGTTTTGTAAGTTGAGAGATGCATTGTATCCGGTTTTGTGGTTGGAGGATGATTTTGTAATTCAATGACAAGTTGAGAGACCTTCGACCCCCCCCCCCCCCCCCCAAAAAAAAAAAGAAAAGAACCTGCCAAGAGCCCTTTACAGGCCGAAACCAGCGTCGGCCTCAAAACTAAAATGCTCTATACAAAGTACACTACCATGGTACCATGGTACATGATGAGCTGCAAATTTCATATGTCGGGTAATTATATGGATCAAGTCATATATATACAAATAGTTGATCCGTGATATACTGTACTACATTACAATTCCAGGACATTACAAAGATTTCAGATTCGCATTGCGGCGGCATGATCATGCCCCCGCCACGGCCGGGAGGAACCAGGGATGTCAAAGGCTCAAGGCTGGCAAGCCTTGGTCGCGATGGCAGAAGCATACTCAGAGATGGCTGGATCCGGCGATTGCCTCAGGTGCACGATGACCGGGAGCAGCTCCGACGATCGGAGGAAGAGCCGGCAGGCGGCGTGGTCGCACATCTTGCGCAGCGCGAAGAGCACGATCTTCAGCGGAGATTCTGTTAGCACGTCTTTCCTGCTGGGGCTCAGAGCCACGGTGGAGTAGCTACTGACCATCTTCAGCAGGGCCTGCATAGCAACAGGTCAGGGGATGAAAGAGTATGTTCAGATAGGCCAAGGTTGATGATAGCAGAAAAATGGGTGTAGGTTATGTTTTTTGTCAAGCCATCCAATTGTATAAAATGCCATTCATTTGATGCATGTTCCTGCATCATGTTTAGTTTCTCTAAAATGCATCATTAAGATAATACTACCACTGACTCAGCACAGTAATTTTGCATTTGCGGCTGATTTCATTTAGTAGCTTCATTCATTCAACCCACGATAACTGCAAGTCGTTTCCCTTGCTGTACAACTTAACAACGATAAAAATTGTGGACCTGTATTGAGAATAAGATGCATGAGCATGAGCAGTAAGCAACAGTTGGCAAACCTGAATTGCGCCCTGGGAGACAATATCTTCACAGAGTATGTTAGAGTTCCTCACTAGGTTACTCAACGCTCCTGCAGCATTGCCCTTGGTTTTATCCTCCTCAGGTGCAAGAAGTAGCTTGGTGAGTTGAGGAATGGACCGTCTAAGTTCTTCATATAGCATGTCGTTGTGATAAGCAGCATTTCCTACCTGAAATGGTAAGGATAAATCAGATTATGAGGTTAAACACATTAACAACACACTATTAGCACGATGCTGGTCTCCTGTTGATTGGTAAAATGCAACAAATATACAAGATCGCTTTAAAAACTTACAGCAAAGCATGCAAACTTCCGAGTGCGCTTGTCCGGGTCAGAGCATCTGTCAACTACCAGCTCAATTACCTTATTTGTTGCCTGTTCGCGGAAAACAAGGTTAAATATCTCTACAATAGTCCAAATGTGAATAAAATATTTTCTTACAAGTGAACTGTAGAAGTAGGAACTGTGGCGGCACATGTTGCCAATTGCACTGCAAGCTTTTGCTCTTAAATCAGGGTCCTCATTTGATAGAAAGTTCTTTAAATAACCAACCATGCCTGCTTTATCAATTGGTTCATAAAAGTCCTGGATACAAGCACAATTTGTGTTAATAAGTATTCATAGCCAAGATTCAACATTTCCATTTAGTAGCATATTTCTAGGGCACCTTGGAAATATGCCAAAAACGAAAGCCAATAAATGACAAACCTTTGACATCCGGGCAAGATCAGAAACTATCATGAGGAAGTCAAGCAATGTCTCTTTAGCAATAGGGCCTTTCAGTAATTTTTCAACCCTGCTATGATTTAGTAAACCTTCTCTAAGAAGCTGAGAAGCAAGTGGACGATACCCAACCATTTTGGCCACTATGGCCAAGGGCCTTGATAGATCTTCCATGTTAACATGATCAAAGCAGTGAAGTATACACCCGGGAACACTAACCTGAACGAATAAAATAAAGATAAAATTATGATCATGCACTAGTAAACAACAAGATTAGAGTCGATTGGTCAGACCTCTAGTAGAACTTGAATGTACTGAGCCATGTTTTTCTCAATAGTTTTCAGCATTTCCTTATTCTCAGTACCGATTCTTCCACCAGGTGATGCAATGCTAAGAAGGAAACCACTATTGATGGACGCCGATGTTGATGGCATGTTTGGAGAACTCTGCACTGCAACAAAGGGAAATGCTAAAATATCAACGACCGAGTTTATCAGCTCCCGAACCCCCTTTTTCCCACCACCAAGACCAGTCCAAGCTGCCAATGCCTTGAGGTGTGTATCAGACAGTAGGTCAGTTAAAAGCTTTACATGCTCCCTTCTATACAAAATTTCACGGAAAACACCACCAGGTAGACATTGAGATAAAGCCGAGAGAGTCCAGACAACTCCCAATGGTGATAATCCACTACGGTGTATTGAACCTTCTTTTTCATCAGATGGTTCCTTTGAGAATCCATCAGTAAGCAAGCGAATTAGGAGTTGTGGGATGCCAACAGAGCAGGCTTGTTCAATGGCCAATGGCCCACCCCATTTCAGTCTTGTTTCCAACAGCCCAACACACCCATCACGAAGGCCGAACAGATTTAGCAGACCAGCATTATATCGACAGAGTGCTTCACTACCATCAGATAGCCAAAGCTTCAGCAATGTGTGTATTGTTGCCATACGAGGAAACAATGCAAGGGCAGTTTCACACAGAGAAGATCTACTTTGCCCTCCATTTTCCAATGAAATAAGCGACGATAGTGCAAGCATTGCAGATGCACAGTGTGGCTGGAGGCAACTCTTGACTGTATCATCAACCGAAGAGAGATGCGCAAGAACAGAAAGTCGGGACCGCTGTTTCTTCTGGGAACTCGTTAAGATAATTGATGCTGAAGAATTCCCTTCTGACTTCAGGCATGCAGCTATTGTTGCCAGTGCAAGGCAACAGTGCACTACTAGGGCATGAGGATTGGATAGCCTGCATTTCTGATTACTGTTTTGCTTGGACTCCTTATTCAAATATGAGCCACACAGTGACAATAGAGAAAACATGTCAGATACAATTGTTCCATCTCCACCATGTTCTACTTCATTGACATTGGATGATGGATTTATTGGGCCACAAATCATAGCACAGAAAGAAGCATCCAGTAGACAAGCTCTTGAGATTAGCTGAAAGGCAACATTTCAGTGCATAAAGAATTATAATAAGAGATATAATTTCAGGAGCAAGTAAAGACGTGCTAAATTGCATTTTCAAAGTAAAAGAAACATTATAAAATTACTTACAAATAGTTCTTAGTGTAAACAAAGATTCAATCAATTGTGCTGTCCTTTTGCATTTACAATAGTTATAATGCAGATTCCAAGAAAAATCAAAGCATAATACAAGCTACGTTGATGTAAAAATATGTCATGTTTGTTTTTTTTTTAAAAAAAAATGAAATCAAGCCATTTTGATTTTATTCTTACTCATCAATCTCGTATGATAAAATCAGAATTAGGGAGAATAAATAGTTAAAGTAGTTTGATGATGAAACATGGTAGAATCAGAGAAAAAGGCAATGGATGATATTGTCCAAAAGTTGATGAGAACAGAAATAGCACTGAAGAATGTACTAGTTGATTGGATTATACTCCCTCCATTCCATATTATAAGTCATTTTGAGTTTTTCCTAACTCAATCTTCTTCAAGTTTGACCAAGTTTATATAATGATACAGCAATATTTTCAACACAAAAGAATATACTATAAAAAGAGATTAAAATGGTGAATATTTTCAACACAACAGATTTGGTGCTGTAGATGTTGGTACATTTTTTCTATAAACCTGGTCAAACTTGAAGAGGTTTGACTTAGGACAGACTCAAAATTACTTATATATAATATGGAAAGGAGGGAGTGGATAATAGCACCAACATCGCAATTGAGATTGATAGAATTAAGGCAATTTTTAATCCCATATTTTTAAGATTTTGTTAGACCCATAGCATTGAAGAGAGACATTTCAATATAATGTATTGGTCTGTATATTAAAAGCATGATAGAATTACCTGAAGAGAAGCATGAATAGCAGACTCCAAACCATTATGCAAGCAGTGATAAACAGCAACCTGCATCGGTTTTGAAGCCAGGAATGATTTGACAAATATATTTATCAGATGGGTAGAGTCTATATCTGATAATGAATCTTTTTTTTGTGAGGCTGGCAATGATCCTTGATCTTGCATTTTACCATCCAGTTTTGCATGAACTTGTCTCCATGAGTTAGCTAATGGAAATGAAAAATTATGTGTGCCAAGGGACATAATGTCAACAGCATGAGCTAGATACCAAATGGCCTTGCATGCCTCACAAGCTGCTGGTACCATGTTAGTGGACCCAGATACTATATCTGAACCTGAAGCTATTAGACACTCACATAAGAGTTCTAGTAACTGTGAACTCCTTGCATGATTGATGATCTTGATGAGACTTTCTTCCATTGGCTTTGGACTCTCAGAGGAGATACTTGTTTTCAATCCAGAAATAACCCGAGATAACATCAGAGCAAGGCATGCAGTCGACTCACGAGAGATTCTTCCAGATGGATCAATTGTAGAAACCAGAATCTGTAGGTATAAAAAAAGACCCTTGATAGTTAAATAGAAGACATGCACGCCAGATCAATGAAGCCTGAAGTGAGTAGCAAAGTGTGACCTGAGAATAAAGCTCATATAGAGAGGACCAGTGTCTGTCATAAGATTGCAGCACAGGACCTTCACTTGTATCAAGCAGCTTTCGTCCAATGGCTAGGCACTGACAAAAATACATCGTTGTGAAATGGAGTTAATAGCACCAAATAAATTTAGAAGAATTACTAGTATATTTTTTAAAAGAGTAAATTTCACAAAACTACAAGTATTTTGACCAAATTATCACAAAACTATAGATTTAAGGAGTTGTATCACAAAACTACATATTTAACACCAAATTTATCACAAAACTACAGATTTTAGGTTAAATATCACAAAAATGCATATTTAATATTGAACTTATCACAAAACTACAACTTTTGGAGTTTAAATCCTTAGCACCATTGTTATGGTGGAGCTATAAACATTATTAGTTGTGATTAAATTGGTTCTAAACCTGTAGTTTTGTGATAATTTAGTTACTAAACATGTAGTTTTGTGACACTTCATCTTAAATGTGTAGTTTTGTGATAAATTTGGTGTTAAATGTGTAGTTTTGTGATACACCGAGTTAAATTTGTAGTTTTATGATAATTTGGTCATAGTATCTGTAGAAATTGTAAATTGCAAAGCATGTTATTGATATATGCCACAGAATGGGGGTTGCTTAAATTTGCTATTCAATCTTGGAGAAGTTCAAAAACCACCGTACCTTCACTGCAAAGCTGTAAGCATCTGAAATCTTAGTTTTGATAATGACACTTGTACACTCAAGAAACATGCAGATTATGTCATCAATTGCTGCAAAAGATTGATATGACCCTGCTTCAATTAAATTTTTTACAATCCTGAGTGATTGGTTTGCATCATCAATATTCAGTTCCCTGTGTAGGTTGACCAACAATAAATTGCTGTTAGATGATAGCGGCATATTGTATACATGAAATAGATATCGGATGCATACAGGCCAAAATAATAAAATATGAGCAATGCTCTTGATAATTTGTGTGCAAGTGCTAGCAACTGTATTGCAATAAGTTCCTTTTCCATGTTTCACAACAAAGCAAAAAAATTAATGGTTCATGTCAAAGGATAAAGCGTTGGCAAATATACCTGGGTGAAGTAGAAGTATTGCTCAACCAAATTTTGATGGGGCTGAGGGCAGTTGACAGCGCTTCACTATCTTCAATAATGGCATTTGCACCTTTTACTGTTTGTGAAGTTTTTTCCAGCTTATCTAAAGCTGAACATTCTGCACCAAAGTGATAGAAAAGCCCGTGCTGTTTAGTAGGTTATAAATGTTCACGGTTATAAGGGTTAAGAAACTACAGTCAGATGTATATTATGATAAGATACCATGAGTTATGTGAATATGTGATTCCATTAATACTGTGAACTGCCATGGTTTCCCAAAAAAAGGAATCAATCAGCCATCTACACATAGATGTGTCCACACAATCCAATTACTAAAGCAAGGGTGAAGTCCACTTTTGGATTCTAATTTTTACCCTAAGCTCAAAAGCAGCTTATTTCAAAACAAATAATAGAAAAACCTTATCCGCCAGAGGTTTTGAATGACATAGGGGTAGCTTTCACTGATATAAATTCCTATCAGGTAAGTTTCATTGACATAGACCTAACTAGTGGTATCCATGTCACCTCTACACCAGTCATATTCAATGAAAACCACAATACAATATCTTCCAATGTGTTATTTGTTCAGATTTAAAAGTTGAGGGTGAAACAGCCATTTTCAGTTCTGGTGAAAAATGGACTACACAAAGAGTGCTAAAAATGGGCTTCAACCTGAAAAAAGTTTTTATAGATGCCCCAAACATACTTATCTACATTGACCTATCCACCAGAAATTAGTATAGAGCACACCATTGCCACCACAGCTTGCGGAGAAATATATGTTGATAAATGTTTTTTTGGAAAATAGCCACTACCCCAATTAACATTACTCACAAGTCATAATTCGAAAAACTGTTTGGATAATAACATGCCTGACAGAATGCTGATGTCAGAACCAGGACCAGTAGCTGAACCATGATGATCCTCAGCAGCATGCTTAGGGCCTTCCACTTTTTTGTTGTTTTGTTTATCGTAAACAATTTCCCTGTTTTCAACAGTATTTCTACCTGCCATGAATTCAGTTAGGTTCAAAATTAAGAACAATATTAAATGTCTAGGATGATGGAGACAATTTACTTTGTGGATCAGTAACAGGAGGTTGTTTCCTGGACGTTTGGATTTCATCTGCTTTCCAGGTAGCCTCAGATCCTTTAACTTCATAAGGAACAGTTCCATTGTCCTGGGAAAATGTAAAAACAATACTATATTATCACTACAGAACTTTATGTTATGCAAAATTGCAAACATATATTCTGTAGAAACTTACAGCAGCTGGCTCCACTGAATCGTCTTTGACAAATGGGTGCTCCAACAATGCTGGCCAGGTTAATCTACTCTGAGGCGACTGCTTTTGTCATATACAGAATTAGCAAAGAAAAGGATGGATCAACAAACTCAATAGCTGCAGTCAAGGAGAAAAATAAAATCATTTGGACCTTATTTAATAAACCCTTTAAGAAGCTCTTAAAATGTGCACTCATATTTTCTGGATATTTCACAGGATCCTGCCACGACATTATATAGACCATATGTCAATTTTGACAATGAAGATAAGGTATTTGAAAAATGAAGTCAATGAGCCAACCTTGACAATGTGCCGTATAAGTGCATAGACTGAATTTGTATAAAAAGGGGGCTGTCCAACAAATAGTTCATACCTGACCAACCAACCAGAAAAGTTAGCTTGAGGTGTCAGGCAAGTTGGAAGTGGTGGAATATTGTTTTATATATAAAAAAGAGCAGAGCAATGCATTTGCCATGATCATTTTCTAGCAGAAAGCCACCAACCTTGCTATGCAAGGCTAAGTAAGGGTGAGAAAGGGAAGCAAATATACCCTTAAGAAACAGATTAAGTAGATGAGTTTTTCATTGAAAAATTGTGCATGGACATCTTCTAACATAGTAAACTAAAGAGAAGAACAAATCTAGGCATCATGGCTGGCAATTTATGTACATTTAATCCACAAGGAGTGTTATGCCTTGCTTACATCATCTGGGAACAACTGGGATGTGCAAACTGTATTGCGATGTAAAAATGAAATGGATTGTGGTTCTCACTCTTCAAATCATGCATGCGCTAGAGAATGTCTGGAATCAAAGATATATTATGTTGGTTTGTTCTATTTATCTCTAACGGTGGTTTGTGCCTACAGCTAAGCCATACAAGTCACACAAAAGGAAACAAGAAAGTATGGCACTACATGTACAAAAGTCAATGACAAGAGATACTTATTTAGTAACAGAGCATCGATACAAAATAAGAGCCCACATACAAGATGACGCCAAGGGACCACAAATCTGCTGTGTGGTTGTAAGGTTGTTCCCTCACAAGTTCTGGAGCCATGTATAGAGGTGTTCCTGGGTGGAAGAAGAATGTTTAGTAGAACAGGTAGCCAGAAAAAAGGAAATCAGTTCACATGAGTATACCTGAGTCACTATAATCTAGGAAAGGACCAGAAAGGGGAATGTCAATCAAAAGCAGGCATCATAGCATTTCAAGTATTGGTTGTTCATGAAAGAACTGTCTAGGATTATTGTAAAGTCAACTACAATATCTACTTTCAGAAACAAACCTGTTGGAAGACAGCTATGACATGTATTTTACAGTTTATTTATCCTTAATGATTATTATTATTTCAATATTTGGGAAAAACAGCATGTTAAGTTTCATACCGAATTGCCAGTAGCTAATATATGGATAGAGGAATGGATTTACAAGACTAGAAGGCATATAGTGCTAAATAAAAACTGAAACATGCTAAAAGACACATACAGAGAAGTACCTTCCATAGAACGTAAAACAACAGTACTACCATGGAAAGAAGCTCAACTATCATGCAAAGATGAAAAGGTACCTTTTATAGAACGTAACACAACAGTATTAGCTGACATGGCACGAGCAAACCCAAAATCACAGAGCTGGGAATTAGAAAAAGGAAATGCAATTTAAAACAAATATATATAGTAAATAAGAATAAATAAAGCAAAACAGTACGCAGTTGTGTCATATACTCATATATAGTAGCGATCAACTCCCGGTGCATAAATAGGACTATGAGGTAAGGATTGTGGTTATTGAGACAAGACTTCTTTTACAAACATGAATAGACAATTAGAAACAACTATGAGCATCATACTGTGAAGCTAGACAAAATCAGAGAACTTAAAAACATAGGATAGTGTTGCTGCAAGATATAGAATTAGGTGCAATGTATAACATTTTCGATGAAGCAAATAGTCTGCAGAACAGATGATATACTAAAAGGCATTACTTTTATCTAACAAAAAGTGTTTAGCTAATAGAACAAGCAGCCATTGGCAACATTGATGTGGCAAAATATATACCTTGACAACAGATCCTTTCCCAATAAGGATGTTCTGAGGTTTCATATCCCGATGGATAATACGATTGGAGTGCAAGTAATGCAGTGCCTTAACCTGAAATAAGGAGATTTGCTGAAATGAAGACAACCAGAGAAGTCCAGTAGTGTGTAAGAAACAAGAAACTTTTTAGTGCATACCAGCTGCTTAGCAATTGCTTGAACCTGTTCTTCTGGAAGGCACTTATCATCCTCAAGCACCTCAAACAGCTCTCCCTGAGACAACCATTATATATGAAGTTTAACCAACTAAATTCCACTGCAAAACCAATTGTTGGTGAAAACTACACTGAAAAATCAACCTGTACCTGAGCAAACTCTGTTACCACACAAAATTCCTGAGGGGTTTCAAATGAATCGATCATTTCGATTATATTCTCATGTTTGAGTTTCCTCAGAATCTAAAAAAATGATGGCAGCAAACAGTAAGATGGAGGAAGCGCCATATTTAAGATATGTAAACAAAATAATTTCTACTAGTTTGAAGTTCTAGCTACATGAGAAATGTCTTATGGCGAACTAAATCAAAGCAACATTTGTGATTTCCAAGGTGCTGTATATATTAATTTTGCATTGTTCAGTAAACCATGAGAAATGTCCTGTGGCGAACTAAACAAAGCAACATCTGTGATTTTCAAGGTGCTCTATGCATTAATTTTGCAATGTTCAGTAAACCATGGGGGGAGCTCAGCCGTATCCCACAATAAATTCATCCTCAAAATCAAATTCCATCCCCATTGCCACCTTAAAAGAATCCAAAACAGGCATTTGAAGATTTCCGCGCAGATTCTAGCCCCCAAGGGTCAAGGGTTAATTCAATTAGCACTAAATATCAAATTGCACAAACAAGGCATGAGACCCTTGACGTCATGAGTCCTCAGAGAAGCAGCGCATCTCCCGGGAGCACTTGCAAGTAGAGATGAAATTGAAACATTTTATTCCCTAAGCAGAATCTCAAGTAGATAAATTAATAGCTACGATTACCTCAATCTCCTGCCTTAGATTATGTATATCTTTGTCAGTCTTCCCATGCTTAAGGATAAACTTCATAGCTACCGTCTGAAACAAATTTAAACAGAAGCAATCAAACTTCCGAGCAAAACTAGCAGAAAAAAAAAAGAAAAAAGAATTAACCATTCCATTTCACCGTACGAGCGGAATCCAGAGCACGAACCTGGCGAGTGTACTTGCGCCTTCCCATGTACACCTTCCCGAAGGAGCCCTCCCCAACGAGCACGATGACATGGTAATCTTCTATCCCCATCACCACCCACCCACTAGGCTCACACAAACCCTGGTAGCAATCCACACCGCAACGATTAATCGCGCGAAAATCAAAGCCCAAAAATACAGTGAAGGTGGGGGAAAAAAATAGTCACCGGTGATCGACTACCGCCTCCGGAGCAGCAGCCCGGGTGGGCGGAACCCTACCTTCCCAACGACGAGACAATCGAGGAGGTTCCAGTCGAGAGGGGGACCTGATTCGTGCGGTGCGCGGCGCCGCGCGGCCGATGGGGGAAGCACGGAGCGGAGGCGGGGGATCTCGCGAGAGCAGAAGACTTGGGGGCGGATCTCGTCGGGGGCTCGCCGGAGATCGCCGGATCCGGCCGCCGGAGGGGAGGGGGAAGGGAGGAGCTCGTGGGGGGATAAGGCTATGGGCTTTCTCTCTCTACAGGGTTGTGGGTGGGATATTCCCCTCAAATTCTAGGGTTTCAATTATTTTCCCGCTCGCTGCGCGAATTTGGAACTGACGAACTAGGCGTCGCGGATAGAGAGGACAAAGCTGGCTAACGGCCCACTTCTTATTGGGCCTAGTAACGGCTAGTTTCAGTCTCACCTGCATATTTCACTTGGAACAAAGTCAATTAAGTAACAGAATTTTTTTTATTTATAATTTTTTTTATTAAAAGTTTTACAAAAATAATTTTCCATTTTGAAAATTGACGGAAGTAGTCGCCTACTGCCCTCTGGGAAAAATCGCCCTCCCAGAGGGCGGCGAAAATGACGTGGCAGCCGGCCGTTCGCTCTCGGGCGACGGCCGTCAACGAAATTTGCAGGCGGCCCCCTTGCCGCCCTCCGCTAGGGCGATTTTATACTGTGCGGGGGGCCGCCTGCAAATGGGCGGCGAGGGGGGCATGGAATTTTGCAGGCGGCCCCCTTGCCGCCCTCCGCTAGGGCGATTTTGTACTGTGGGGGGGCCGCCTGCAAATGGGCGGCGAGGGGGCATGGAATTTTGCAGGCGGCCCCCTTGCCGCCCTGGGGGAGGGCGATTTTATAATGTGCTCTATATTTTTGTATAAATATCAATAGTTATCAAATCTTTTTATATTGAAAACTATACAAGATTAAAATCTCCAAGACTGGTAAAATACAATTTTATTATTTTTTAGGGCATATTTGGATTGTTACCGTACAAATATTTTATTAGTGCCAAAATATAAGCAAGTTTTGGCACTACCAAATATTTGGTAAGGCAAAATTGCATTTGATCATATTTGGTTTGCTGCCAAAATGTAAAATTGTAGTGAAGAATGTTCTACATAATCTCAAATCTAGATTACGTATTACCAATGAATAGGCTTCCATTTTCGTGTGTGGTGTGCTAGTGGGAAAGAAGATATGAAGAGGTTGCCTTCAGATTGTCAATTATATAGCGTCGTTTTCACTGCAATATATGTGAACTCAATGAGATACATTATTCATTAGATGTGACAAGACGATCACGCGTGGGCGTGATTCACTTTATGTCAACAGGCAGCGCCGAAAGTTGATAGTGATAACTCGAGCTGCCGCTTTTCATGTGTGCTGTTGTGGACTGTGCGCGCTACTGGATCTGACACTACCGTGAAGCGCCGAAAGTGTGTTGTCGTGAGCATAAGTTGTTCTAGCACCATATGAATGAAAAGAACTATGTAGACGAGACAAACACAAGTAGTACTGCAGTAGTAATAGCAAAAGTAGTACTGCTTTACAAGTTTGTAAGCCAAAAGAAACGGTCACATAAGGACTGAAGAGGTAGAACACTACTGACGAGGCCTCTTACCCCTGTCCCTCCTACCCTGCGCCCTAATGTGCCCCTGGGAGTACGTGAGTCGGTCCGGGGGTACGGCACGGCCAACCCGTCCTGCCTGTACAGGTGTGACCTCTGGCTGCTCCTGAGTGTGCGCCTCTGGAGCTCCTCCAAGCTGAGAGGAGCCTAGTACGTCGTGGTGGTGTGCACCGTGCAAGTCGTCGTCGTAGAACTGGCTAGTAGGACCAGTCCTACCGGTGTGAGACGAAGAGGCCCCAGTACCGAAGATCCCGGCTGCAAATCCTGCTGGACAAGGACCATCAGTTTCGTACAAGTATTTAACAGTAGTAATAAAAAGTAAAGTACCGTGTGGGCGAGGGATCGACGCTCCGTGAGAGGAAGAGCTGGCGAACGCGCCCGAAGAGGTGGCGAACGCCCCTGCGGAGCTCGCGGAAGCGCCGGTCGTGCCTGCGAACGCGCTCGAAGGCAGACGAGGTCCTGCGATGAGGAAACATGCAGTTAAAACATGGTGACATATTCGTGCAAAAGCTGAAACAAAAATGAACTAATATGTGGGCTGAACTGTACCGTGCGAAACCGGTGCTGTAGGTCGCACTGCTCCGAAGCTAGGGGCGCTCGAAGGCAAACGAGGTCCTGCGAGAATGGAACATCAAGTTACGACGGGGTGATGTTTTCGTAGAAAAACAGAAACAAAACTTAAGAAACCTCTGGGCTGAGCAGTACCGTGCGAAACAGGTGCCGTAGGTCGAGGTCCTGCTCCGACGGTAGGCGCGCGAGGCCGTGGTTGTACCGGACCAGCTGGAGGTACGACGTCCACGGCGCTGCGACAGGAGAAGACGCGCATGACCGCACGCATCTTCTCCTGCATCCGGTCGAAGGTCACCCTCTGCTCAACGTCAGTCAAGTGCAAACCTCTGTTCAACCTCACTTGGACTGCGGTGATATCGGCACTGATATCCCGTGCGGCATCAGCCTATGCAAGATGGAAATAAAAAATTCAGTAGTTGTCCTATATTATGCAAGATAAATGAAATAATTGTAAGAAGTAATACAAATTGGACGTACCGCCACGAAGTAGTCTCGGTCACGGTGCGTGGGATACGCGTCCGTGACAGCGGCAACGTGCGGCTCTGGGGCGTCTGGAGTGAAGGTCACACGCGCACGAGTGCGAGGAACGTACCAGCGAAGGTAGTCACGGTAGTTCTCCTCCGTGTGTGGGAAGAGCTCGTTGATCACCTCCTCTGTAGCTAACACCCAGTCGTCAACGTACTGCTGTACACGTGGAGCCCAAAGTGCGACTGCTAGCTGTCCCCGTCGAGTCAACCTGTGAAGAGAGGTAAATTATATGGCTCGATGAAGTAATTATCATAAAAATTTAGAAATGAACAATTCGAACTCACGAGTGGTCGGCAGGGAGGACGGTCGGCTGCACGTTTCCCGGAAACACCTGCCTAAGTCCGAACTGTCTCATCACACGCTGCGGGCAGTGAGGCTCAACGAAAATGTCGAACACCATCGGCAGGATGGTGAGCCAGTAAGCCTGGTCGCGTGTGCACAAGGACGAAAGTCCTAGCGGTGCTCTCGCAGCGACGGCCTCTTCTGTGTACGGCTCCCAGATGACGTCGCTCGGCTGGAGACGGTCAAACTCGAACACGAAGTCCGGGTAACCACGTCTCACCTGGACGTGAGCGTAACGACGCTGCAATAAACATGATCGGAATTAGACATGTTATGTGAAGAAAAAAAAAGAAGACGACTGATAAACTTATAACGCAGCGAAGTTGCACTAACCCCACGTCGACACCAGTAAGTCCCTATCGTGGGACCGTCCTCTGGCCACTGCGCGCTGCGACCAACCCCGTAGGGTGCGCTGTCCACCACTGGTCGACCTATGGCAAACCTCTCGGCTGCCCAAAGCTGAAGCAACATAGGGCAGCCAGCGATGATCGCTCCCGCGTCAGTCTTCGTGCACGCCTCACAGAGGGCACGGTACGTGGCTGCTAGCACGGCAGAACCCCAGCTCCACTGCGGCACGTCCTGTGGCTGAGCATCCGCGATGGACCGTGCGTAGTGGACCAGCCGGAAGTCCACAGCGTGCCTGTGGGTGCTAGTGAACATCACCCACCCGAACAACCACAATAGGTACGCCTCAAGGGAGCGTCGGACCGAGTAATCATCAGCGTCAGGGTGCAGAAGGTCCGCCTACAATTAAGAATGAAATGTTAGTACAAAACACTCATCCGGTCGCAAATAAGCATGTATGATAATAACAACTTATTTACTTACAGTGAACTGGAGCAACCAAGCCTTGCTAGGCCCGACTGTAGAGTACGGAGGAAGGGTGTTGGCCGGTCCTAGGTGTGGAAGGCGCATCACCTGCTCGAAGCGGGTAGTGATATCCTCCTTCCACCCAAAAACACCGTCCACGGGACCAACTGGTGCTCCCGCCAGCGGTAGCCCGAGCAGGTACGACACGTCCTGCAGTGTCGGAGCCATCTCCCCACAGGGAAGGTGGAACGTGTGCGTCTCAGGTCTCCAGCGGTCTACAAGAGCGGCAAGGAGTGACCGGTCTACATCCCACCGCTTCGCTGGGTCACGGTCGTCTGCCGCTGCCTCAACAAGCCTACAAAGTGGTAGAAGGCCTGCCGCACGCAACCTGTATAGAGCAAACTTCAAACATAAGTACAACACAAAGCAAAGTTGAGTTGAAATGTGAACATACGCGTACCAAGGAACGTGACGGGGGTCGACACGCAACCACTCGCGCGACGTGCGTGGACGGAAGGTGCCGAGCTGTGCACCCTCGACTGCTGACAGGAACGAGCGGTGGTTCCTGTCAATCCCACGGTTCAACAGCGCCGGTGTGTCGTACGCCATACCTGCATCAAATAGGTTGATCAGAAACATATAAATAATTAGTTCAACATAAGTAATAAATGTTCATAAGCGAATTACTAACACATATTAAACAAGAGTACAAACAAACAAAAGTGTTTAGTCCGAACACTCATCACGATAACATTATGATACAACACCGAATAGTTCGCAATACTACTAGTACAACAATAGTCGGAGGTACTCATTACAACAACATTGAATTGAAATTACACGATAGAAGTATTTAGTCCGAACACTCATTACATCACAACAGCATTTTATTTCCTAAATCGAAAGCATTGTTACACCATGGAATCGCCTGCTGCGCGACGACGCCTTGGCATTGCGCGCCTGCTTGTTGTTCCTTCACCAGGTGGTCGCCTACCATCACTTGCCTGGCCAGATGGACTAGCATCTGCGCCGCTTGGAACTTCTGCATTCTTCGGGCATTTCTTGTAAGTATGGCCGCGCAGATCACACTTGCTGCAGTGTAAAGTCCTCCCACCTGCTTCTGACTCATCCATATCATTTCTGATGCGTCTAGTTTGGCGTCGACCCTTTTTCACCCTTAACTTAGATGGATCTGGAATATAAAAAACTTGGGCACTCAGCGTTGTGTAAGATCCTGAGATCCCGAACCCATATATCTCCTCACTCCATGTATGAAAGATTGCTTCTTTCCTGAAATAATTTGAGACGTACACATTGGGAGATATGCCACAATCACCGGCAGCAGCAAGAACGTGTGAGCAAGGAAGGTGATGAAGCTTCGGCTTCATACAACTGCAGGTACATCCACCATCCGCCTTCAAGACACATTCCTGCACGGCTTGCTTGCGATAGATACCACGCCTGCTCCTATCAACACACATTATTTCATACCGATGCACTTGTGTGCCTTGAGCAACAACTCGATGTCTCCGTGCCTTTTTGATTTTATCTTCCATGTACTTTGTCACTACGTTGCCAAACACTATGTTGTTATCGGCCATGGACGGACCAATTTTCTTGTATCGATCCCTAAAGTACGCTTGCGTGCCGTGAAGGATGAATACAACAATAGCAACCAATGGAAGTACCCGAACTCCTCGCATTACCCAGTTGTACACCTCTGCCAAATTGGTTGTCATTATGCCATACCGAGATCCATCGGTGTCGAACAATAGAGACCACTTCTCCTTAGGCTCATTCTCAATCCACTGAGTGAAATTTCTGATGGACGACCCTGACCTCCTTCTCATTGTTGGTGGGTCATCATGTAATGCACCAAGAGGTATGGGAGGCTCGTCACCTTCAACTAGTGGTCTGCGAGATTGCTCATCTGTTTGCTTCGTTGTCAACTCATCCAACTTGTCCCACAACTCATTAAATTTCTTCTCTTGGTTCTGTGCACAGAGCCTCTTAAAGAGCTCCATAAGATGCTTGTTCTTGAATTGCTTGTAGAAATTTGCACCCATGTGACGCATGCACCACCGACTCCGAACATCAGGCCACTTAGCTGGAAGTCCCTTCTCATCCCAACCGTTCTGCAAGTAGTCAATAGCCCGCAACATACCCGCATGACGATCATGTATAAGGCAAACGTTGGGCCTCATACGCACCACTGCAATGTGCACTCTCTCTAGGAACCAGTACCAGCTTTCAGTGTTCTCACTCTCTACAAATGCAAAAGCCATAGGTAGAACCTGGTTGTTCCCATCACACCCAATTGCTGTCAATATCTGACCTCGGTATTTACCTGTCATAAAAGTTCCATCTATGCATAGAACAGGTCGACAATGCACAAAAGCATTGATGCAAGCACCCAATGAGAAAAAGGCTCTTTGCAGCACACTCTTTGTTCGATCATCAACCGATGTAAATATATGTAGGTCATAGTACGTATTATTATTCCTCTGGGCAATGGTGGCTAACAAACGAGGCAAATTATCATAAGAAGCTTCAAATGTGCCATACCTCATCTCAATGATCTTTTGTTTGGCTCTCCAGGCCTTTGCATAGCTTATGGTGTACTTGAATTTGTTCTCGATGTGCCTAATAATTGATTTTGGTTCAAAGCCAATGTTACCAACAACACTGCTGTACATCTCACTTGCCACAAAAGCTGAAGTGATGTTTCGGTGATACTTCTCCACCCCTTGTAAGTAGCACTTGTGCTCGGTCACAATGCTAACTTTCCAATAATCATTCCATTTACCCTTATATGCATGGACACGCCACGGACAATCTTCCTTCATGCACCTCACTTCATACACATAATTTGTTGACTTGACCACCCTAAACTCTCTCTGCAAGGAAACTGCCCAATGCTTCACCGCCTCCTTCATCTCATCCTTATGAGCATACCTTGCACCCTCAATTACCTCGTTCTCCTTATACTCCCAGGGTACATGATCACCCTCTGATATAACAAGTCCAGAGAAGTCCTCATTTGCCCAATCAGTGGCCATTACATCACCTTCCTCATCGGATGATGCGTCGTCGTCCGCTTCCTCATTATCCGAATCTTCCCTCTCCATTTCATCAACAATTATACCGACTCTCTCCCCCTCATCCGCCATGCCCATAGCCTGCTCCTCCCTTGGTTGATTTTCCTCATTTTGCATCGATGGTCCAACAACATCCCCTGCATTGATAGGACCCTCTACATCTTCGGTTTGCATTGAAACATTTATATCTTTCTCTTGTACCGACACAAATATAACGAGGGGCCATGACCGTTCAAAAGCCATTTCCACATACCGTCTCCAAGCATCAGTGCTGTCCATCGGCATTAGTTCCCAAAAATAACCTTCTGTTGCACGACTCACTACAACTGACACTGACATTGTGTAGACTTCTTGGTCTATTCTAAATCCTCTCAACAACCAACTATAAATTGACTGAAATGTTCTCTCCGCAGGCCTATCGATGCCCTTAGATGTCATTACAAAATCTGACAGATCAACACCATCTGGACCAAATCTAATATTTCCTTCACCGTGAACTATCTGAAATGTGACCTTACTTGACATTGTGCCTGATGAAAACAATAACTGCGTTAACCTCGCGTTTCTGTACTACGCCCTAAGTTACATTCTCTACAATATTGTTCTCTAAATTTCTAAAATTACGTTACATTCTCCAGATCAAACTAAACTATATCTTACAATTAACACTACTGTCTATGTCTCAATTCATACTATTATATTCTATGCTCTGGATCTACACATATGTGCTGTGTGCTACAGATGTGCTAAAATATATGGAACTAAAACTAAAACGCAACATATATACTCAAACATAACATATTAGTACAAATGCAAAAGATGTATGGGAGCATACCTGTGATGAATTGAGCGAACCAGCAGGGCTTCGCCGCTCCCCTTCTGCTGCCCTCCCCTCTCTCTCTTTCGTTTTTTTTGGATTTTTAGTGAATATAATGAAATTTCACAGAGGAGGGACTGGGCTTTATAGGGGGGAGGCAAAAATCGCCCTCCCCCAGGGCGGCAAGGGGGCCGCCTGCAAAATTCCATGCCCCCTCGCCGCCCATTTGCAGGCGGCCCCCCCCACAGTACAAAATCGCCCTAGCGGAGGGCGGCAAGGGGGCCGCCTGCAAAATTCCATGCCCCCCCTCGCCGCCCATTTGCAGGCGGCCCCCCGCACAGTATAAAATCGCCCTAGCGGAGGGCGGCAAGGGGGCCGCCTGCAAATTTCGTTGACGGCCGTCGCCCGAGAGCGAACGGCCGTCTGCCACGTCATTTTCGCCGCCCTCTGGGAGGGCGGGCGGTAGGCGACTACTTCCGTCAATTTTCAAAATGGAAAATTATTTTTGTAAAACTTTTAATAAAAAAAATTATAAATAAAAAAATTCTTAAGTAACATAGGTCAGGTGTATTTAGTTCACACCAAAATTAGTTTGATTGAAAATGGAACGATATGACAGAAAAGTTGAAAATTTGTGTGTGTAGAATAATTTTGATGTGATGGAAAAGTTGGAAGTTTGAAGAAAAAGTTGGGAACTAAACTAGGCCTTAGTCTATTCGCTCCCTCAACTGTTAAGGCTATGTTCATTTCTACAGGTTCCGACTTCCTCGCTTGTTTTTCACGCACATGCTTCCCAAAATGCTAAAAGGCATGTTTGATTAAAAGATATTCTATATGAAAATTGCTTCAAAAAATTTTTGGAATTATTATTTATTTCTTGTGACTTACTTTATTATCCCAAGTACTTTAAGCGCAACTTTTCGTTTTCTATATTTGCACAAATTTTTTTGAATAAAACGAGTGATCAAACAGTGTAAACAAAAACTCAAAATCCCTTATATTATGGGACGGAGAGAGTATGTAATTAATTATGCGCTAAGCCATCCTATCGTTTTTGCTTGCTGACATCGACCCCCGATTTTGGAAATCAGAAATCTTCTTTGTTTATCGGTACTAATTCCTGGATCGACAGTTGGTACACACATACGTAGCCAAATCATAAAATATCATGAATGAATTCAGGATAAAGAATTAAATACTTACATTTGGATCAAGCAGGCCAAGAACTATCAGAGAATAACAGCGGGAGACAAAATAATATAAGGGCCCGGTTGACATGCCACGAGCAGTCGACTAGGGAACGAGACCTAGAACGAAACCACACTCCGGTCATCTTGTTAGGTATGCAAGCATACTAACAAGGGCTTCTCTTCAACACTCTGCTAAAAGATATATATATAGAGCAACAATGAGTACAAAAGTACTTAGCAAGCCACCACACAAAATGTAGTAATATAAGGGTATTACAAAGAGTGGCTATGCCTAAGATCTAGCATTGACTGATCAAATTTTAATTCCATCGTTCATTAATCAGTGACGGTTCTGTCCACTATCCATTGTATTCTCAAGGATAGCTTCCTGCCACTAGCCGACGGCGGGAGCGGCGTGTGCGCAATTGGCCGACGGTGGTAGCGGAAGGTGAAGGTGGCCATCAGCACATCCTCTCTCCTCTCTACCTTCACTCCTTCACCCTCCATGGCTCGATCCAGATGGGGGTGGAAGAACAAGATGAAAGTGACAGCTGCAGAATAGCACGAAGAGAGAGAAACGTCAAATTTGTCATTTCTCTCTCCGGACGGTGGATGCACTAAAATTGAAGGACGCTATGGCACATGTGTTGATGCCCTTTTTCTTCCCCAACACGCTATTTTAGAGGAGTTGCTGGGTTGCTCGTAGGATAATAGACTTGACATCGTGTGAATCCAATCCAATAAATAGATAAAAGCAGTAATACTACCTAGGACCTTAAAATGGTTCTAGGGCCTTGTTTAGATAAAAAAATTTTGGCTAAAAACATCACATCAAATGTTTAGACACATACATGGGGCATTAAATGTGGGAAAAAAAATCAATTGCACAGTTTGCATGTAAATTGCGAGACTAATCTTTTGAGCCTAATTACGCCATGATTTGACAATGTGATGCTACAGTAAATATTTGCTAATGATGGATTAATTAGGCTTAATAAATTTATCTCGCAGCTTACAGGCGGAATCTGTAATTTGTTTAGTTATTAGTCTACGCTTAATACTTCAAATGTGTATCCGTATACTTCAAAAACTTTACAACTAAAAGAACTATATAACACACCATATAACTAACTAAATTTAGAGTAAAGTCCATCACCGGTCCCTAAATTTGTACCTCTGTGTCACCCCGGTCCCTAAACTCGCAAATCGACCGTTCAGGTCATCAAACTTGCTCGAATGTGTCATTCCGGTCCCTAAACTTGCAGATCACTCTTTTAGGTCCTCCAACTTGTTCAGTTGTGTCACCCTGGTCTCTAAACTTGGATTTGAATATCATCTGGATCAAATACGACGGTATAAAGACTTTATATTTAAAAATAATTCATAACTTTTTCATGTGAACTCTAATTAAGATAAACTTTATGTCAAACTTGTAGCCCTCGACACGATCTACAACTTTGTAGTTGAAATTTTTTATTTCAAGTCATTTTTTGTCCCAAAATGTAATTTTAAAATTAAAATTTCAAAATCTATAAACATGCAACAATATTTTGGGACCCTAAACAGTTTTAATTCAAAAACTTTTCAGCTACAAAGTTATAGGTCGCGTCGAGGGCTACAATTTTCATATAAAGTTTATCTTCATTAAAGTTCACATGAAAAAGTTATGAATTATCTTTTATATAAAGTTTTTAGACCGTCCTGTTTAGGGACCGGGGTGACACAACTGAACAAGTTGAAGGACCTAAATGGGTGATCTGCATGTTTAGGGACTGGGATGACACAGTCGAATAAGTTTGAGGACCTGAACGGTCGATTTGCGAGTTTAGGGACCGGGATGACACAGTGGTACAAGTTTAGGACCGGTGATGGACTTTACTTAGAACACACCTAAACTGCAACACCTGCAAGGCCAGCGAGGCAGGCGGCCGGGCAGATGGCGGACGGCCGGCGCCCGATCTCTGCGATGTGCTTTTTTCCTGATCTGTGCGATGTGTGCGGCCGATCTGTGCGATGTGGATTTCTTTTTCTGATCTGTGTGATGTGTGATGTGTTGTGGAGATGATTTTGTGATTTTGTGAATGATTTGTGATGTATTTGGAGTTAGAAAATGCAGCTTGATGTATTTGGGGATTTTGTGAATGATCTGTGGTGTTCGAATGATTTGTGGATAATATGAATGATTTGTGGTGCTCGAGATCATGCAAGCAGCAAGGAAAAAAAAGAAAAACAAGAACATTACTCCTGGTTGGTAACTCCAACCGGACTAAAGATCCATTTTTAGTCCCGGTTATTTCAACCGTCCTAGATTCGTAGTCTCGGTTGCATAACCGGGACTATAGGGGGTTGTGAACCGGGATTAAATAGGGTTTGTCCACCAGTGTTGATTCATTAATTTGCTGATGGTGTTGTACTTGGGAATTTTCATAAGAACTGTTGACGTTGCTTAATTAGGGGGCTATTAATTATAGGAGAGCTCTTACGCGGAGGCCCCCGCGTCGCTCCACATAGGGGCGACACGGGTGGCGACCCAACTCATCGGCCGGTCGCCAGCCTCCCGACCTGCTCCTTGCCGCCGCCTCAGTAGGCCGCCGGAAACCACGCGGTCGCAAGGACGGCGGCGGCGGGGCCTCTTCCCTCTCTCCCGGTTGGAACTCGGAAACCAGTGAGCAGCGAGCTCGGGGTCCTCAGGGCTGCCCCAGAGTGTTAGCATCCACGGCAGCAGCGGAGGCGGTTGTGGTGAGGCAGATGCGATGAGGTGCGGCGTCGGAGGCGGCTGCGGCGAGGGACAGCGTCGGAGGAGGCTGTGGCGAGGGGCGGAGCTTCACGGCTAGATCTGGGTCTCCACGGCTAGATCTAGTCAAGCGGCGGCGGCATTGGTTGGATCTGTTCGAGGTCGAGCAGGAGGCTGTGGTGGCGAGGCCGCGGTCGGCGTGGCTGGCAGCGGTGCGAGGGAGGCAGCGGGCATGGCGTGGCGTGGCACATCTGGCCGGTAGCGACAGGAGGGCAGCCGTAGGCATGGCGTGGCGCGGCTGTGGGTGTGGTGGTCAGTGAGGATGACGATGAGCGCTGACCACATGCAATGACAGCAAGGGCTAGCAGCAACGCCGCAGCAAATATGTGAGCTTCCAAAATGAGTTCATTCTTGCTAGCCAATCGTTTCCATCTTCTTCTCCAGGGAGCTCATCCCCTACTATGGTCGACTCCTTTCGGTTGTGGGGAGCAATTTTAGTGAGATGGTGGGGATGACGGTTGAAGGACGACGATGGTGATTGGGCTTTTGCCATGATGGTCAGCATTGGGAGCCATGGGGTTTAATTACCCTGACTTGTTGGCGCGCCGGTGGTAGTGGTGGCTCCAGTTCTTGGAGGATGACGGTGGCTACAATGTTGAATAGAAGGCCAACTCGGCATGCTGTGGCTAAAAGTGCTTGCTTTTACACTTGAGAGCAAGATCAACATCGGCGGTGGAACTGTCCTCACAGCACGTTGGTGGAGGCCAAGGCGAAAGCTTAGATGGCGACGCCTACGGGTGTCATTTCCTCGTTGGAGGCATCCTTTTTGTCTCCTCATCCTGTTGTGTTTGGATTTTACGGGTGTAAACCTAGCCCAACTCTTGGGCCGATGATGGCGGGTAGCTTGGCGTCGTGACCTTCCTGAAGGCATTGTCGAGCTAATCCTTAGTAGTTTCATAGTCTTGCTCTGTTTTGTTATGGATGGCCTTTGAGAAGTCGGAGCTGTTGCATCGAGGAGGTCGACGAGCTTGGCAACGATAAATCGAAGCCATGCTTGTCAGGCGGGGTTTGGCTAGTGTCCTCTTGTGAAAGTTAGAGCTGCTGTGCAAATGCAATCTTGGCAACGATGACCCAAGTTGGAACTCGCCCTTTGAGGTTTTACTCCAGTGGGCGGTAGCATGCTTGTTGATCGGCAAGCATTTCTTGACCCTGGCGTTTCCTAGCGAAGTCGGAGTCACCTATGATGGTGTGATGACGATAATGCTATGTTCTGCCCGTGTAGGGAGCCTTGCTTGATCTTCCAGCTCATTACTGTTTTGAAAGGCCCGTGTAGGCGCTGTATCTGCACATTTAATACATTCTATGAGACAATATATTGTGCTAGAACCGGATGGGATGTATCCTAGTACTACGAATCTGGACATGCCCTCTGTCTAGATTCGTAGTGCTAGGATACGTCCCATCCGATCATAGGTTGCTATATTCTAAGACGGAGTATATTTTATGACAGAGATAATAGTTACCGTTTCTAAAATCTCTCCTTTATTCGAGCACTCCAGGATTGTATGTAACCTGTCACTTTCTGAGCTGTTTTTTTTTTGGCTGAATTTCGCTGTGGCACATTACAATTTGCACAAGTGGCTGCCCGAATCAGACCAGATCAAGATTTTTTTTTATTTTTTCAGTAAGTAACCAACAGAAGGCTAGCTGCTGCTTGTTTTATCAGCTACTAGCCGGAGTAGCTGCCATGCCATTGCTATGCCGACAAGCAATCATGCTTGTGGTGGATCAGTGTCGGAGATTACAAAAGCTTCCTTTTACATGACAAAACGAATCCGTGATGGAACGAACAAGACGCATGTTCGTTTGTGTAATAGTCTGGTTGAGGCTCCTCATGAAGGTAAAGAGACAGACCGGTCACTCTCTAACTGCGGTCTGTTTCGGATTTGCCTCTAGACCACTGAATTTTACGGACAAAAAAAAATCCTAATTTTAAAATTTTGATCAGTATCCGGCCGAAAAATTCCAATATAATTGAAATTTGGAAGCTGAAATTTTGAATTTAAAGACATCGTTTCGCTAACCGATCAACGGCTTTGGAGTTCAGACAAGTGGTAGATATGCTATGGGGGTGGTGAGCCCGGCAGGGAGGGCTTGAGCCGCTACCGGTGTTGGACGGGACCTAAAATTTTCGACCATGGGTGAGTTTAGTTCACACCAAAATTAAAAGTTTGATAGAATTTGGAACGACGTGACGGAAAAGTTAGAAGTTTATGTGTGTAGGAAAGTTTGATATGATGGAAAAATAGGAAGTTTAAAGAAAAACTTTGGAACTAAACTTAACCCATATATAAAAGGTATAGAGGTTTGTCTAGTTTGTTCAGTACCGCTGCTATTATTTCTTAGGTCCGCCTTAGATTCTGATAAGCCACAATTGATTTTTCAAACTTTAGTGACAGCTATCCATTTTTTTTTGGGTGGGGGGTTTGATCCCACTATTGGCTTTTGGACTAGGGGAGCTTTCCTTATAAGGGGTGTTTAGATGCAGGGGCGTAAAGTTTTGGCGTGCCACATCGGATATTATATAGGGTGTTACATAGGTTGTTCGGGCACTAATAAAAAAACTAAGTATATAATCCGTCAGTAAACAATAAGACAAATTTATTAAGCATAATTAATTCGTCATTAGCAAATGTTTAATATAGCACCATATTGTCAAATTACGGAGCAATTAGGCTTAAAAGATTCGTCTCGCAAATTAGTCGCAATCCGTGTAATTAATTATTTTTTAGCCTATATTTAGTACTTTATGTAGGTGTTCAAACGTTAGATGTGACAGGGTGAAAAATTTTAGGGCCCCTTTGAATTGTAGGAATGAAAAAACGGGGGAATAGGAAAAACGTAGGATTCTGACAGAAATATAAGTGTAAAACAGAGGATTGCAAAACACAGGAAAAACACATGAATGATCATTTGATTGGACCACAGGCTCAAATGAGATAGATAGACTTAGAGGATTTTTTTTCCAAGAGGTTGGACCTCTTGCTAAGTTTCCTCCAAAATCTATATGCTATAAGCCATTCCATAGGAATTTTGTAGGATTTGAAAAACTTCAATCCTTTAAATCAAAGGGGTACATAGGAAAATTTCCTATAAGATTTCAATCGTATAAAATTCCTTCGTAATTCCTTTGATTCAAAGGGGCCCTTAAGGTGGGATCTAAACAGGGCCTAATTTTCTATAATACATAGAGCTGGAGCTTTGTCTAATTTGTTCAAACTTTCTAGATATAGCTAGGATTTACACTTTCGTTTTTCAACCAAATTTTTGAATTTTGGTTGTCACCGAATTTTCAGGATTTTCTGAACTGTGTCAACATTATTTGAAAATTATTTAACAAATTTTGAATGAATTTGTATACATTTTAACCAATTTCAAATAAACTTTAAAATACCCGAGAATATCGGGTGAGATATGGGCTTGGCAGTGGAGGGGGTGAAATTACCGAAATTCCGAAAATCTCGTAACGAAATGCAGTCCCACGATCCACATTCCACACACCAGTTACCGCTGATTTTTGGAATCGCTGAAAAAGTAGTACCCCATCGTTTTTATATGCGTTGCATTCGTTTAGTACTCTACTTGCTTGTTATCCGATCCAACCAGCAGCTCTGGGAGTAGTACGATGTACGTGCCCTTGCCTTTGCTTCCACGGTCAGCTGGTTGCTTGGCGTCTGCAACAAACTGAATTTATCCTCCTCTCTCTATCATCTGTCCATTGCTGTCTATCCAACCTCAGCCAAACAGAAAGACTTCATGCAGAGAAAGTTTTTGTTGTTCTAGAAATGCTACCTGCATATACATTTGGCATCCTCACATTTCATCTTTACCCTTTCCGATCCAAAAAAGAAAAAAAAAAGAGATCATCTTTAGCCCATTTGGTGCTAGCCTTAAGAGTTCAAGCTTGAGAAGTTCAGAATTGAGTTCTCAGCAAGTGAATGCATGGTACCGAAGTGACATGCATTTTCTTCAGCTTTGACCACACTTCACGCATTGCAGGTAGATCACACCAGATTACCCCCTTTTACTTTATTTCTTGGCCACATTACAACAGGAATGAATTTGCAGCAGGAACAGTGTGAGTCAGCACAGCAAATGCTCACCACAACTTCAGATCATCCGAATGTCTGAAAACCCCAAGTTTCCAGCAGCAGCACTTGGTCCAGATGCCATGCAAAAACAAGCAATTCCCAACCAACCATGCAAAGCTAGAGACATAAAAGAGGCATGGAAAGGGCCATGGGGATAGGGGTGATAGGTGGAAAAAGATTATTCCATCCGTCTTTCGCGGGATATCTGGGTATATTACTTCTATTATCTTAAACGAAATATGAACGCCGCGTCACATGCTAGCCTGCTAGGGGGGCAGATATGGAAGAACAACATATGAGAACAGCAGCCATGGAAAAAATAAATAAGGTCCCACGTCAGCCTGTCAGGAGGAGAATTTGTTGGGAAGGCATGGATCGGAGCAAGACACCTGATCCAAGGCAGGAATACCTGCAGGGACGGAAAAAAAATGCCAACTATGCACAGAGGATGTTCACTGGAAATTTGGTGCTTAAAATTTCAAAAAGGAATTGCAAAAAAAATGTTTGGAGAATTTGAAATTTGCATTGATTTACACTAATAAGTCTTAAAGTTTGTCATGCTTTAACAGTATATTGTGATGGGTAAATCTGAGCTACCAGCTGAATCAAATCTACCGATGGATGTACAGTTTCTTGTCATGATATAATTGCTCGATTTGCATGATAAGACTGTCACGTGCTTCTCGCCCAAGAACTGGAAACAATAAAATATAGATACATCACACATGTGTGCAAGACATTATCTAAAAAAACTTCCGTGTGCAACAAAGGCGGCCCTTTTTATTTTGTGGTTGGAGAAAAGAGCAAACAAATAGTCTAGCTATCTTGTTAACTCATCCTCCAACAATCAATTAATCGATTCTGAGGAGCGACGACAAAAATTCGTCAACAGAGACCATAATACAAAACACAGTTACAAAAGCAACTGCCTAACAGTAAAAATAAATAAAAAATAAGAAGCAAACATCAAATTCCACTGATATTCACTCTCTTTACACGCAGCCGACACAATTACTCAAAAAATATGATGAACCAAACATGATTAGTATAAATAAAGCAAAACAAATCAAATTCCACTGACCCACTCTCTTTACACGCAGCCGACACAATTACTCAAAAAACATGATGAACCAAACATGATCAGTAGTACTAGCAAATTAACCCATAGTGTGTACACGTGCATACACGGGTGTACAAATCCAGTGTGTAAACCGGGTGCATCGAATGAATTCGGACCCATCTCCACCTTTCTTGCCTTTCTTCCCCGCAACCACAAGATTCCTAGCTCAGCAATGCTCCTCCCCTCTATATATATGTGCGTGTTTCTGCACTCCTCTCTTCACAATTCAGAGCTGTATATCTTGTCTCGTGTCTCTTGTCCAGTTGTATCTCTCGCATACAGCACCAAGGTTCTCCCTCACCTACCTACCCAGATCGAATCTTTGGGCACAATTCGCATGAATTCGCACATGTTTTTGTGGTGCTCATCTTGTTCTTGAGTTCTTGCCAAGTTAGTTACAGAATTCGTTGTTTGTTGTGTAGCAGGCAGAGGAGGAGAGATGGCAGACTGCAACGACAAGTCATCAGCCTCTTCCATGGAAAAACAGGTACTTTTGCAGCTTTCTTATTGTTTCTCTGAATTGTTCTAGTCGCGATTAAGAATGCTCCTAATTAAGTTGTAATCTCTTGTTTGTGGCTGCCCAATTTCGGCGATTCAGAGTTCGATTAACTATGGATTCAGCACTTTTTTCCTGCTTAGGTTTTGATGTTATCCTGCCTGAGCCTTCTGAATTGCAGTTCTTTTGATTTTTTTTAACGATGTTTGTCCTGGATCAATTTATATTTCAAATTTGAATTCCAATATAAGAAGGGCATTTTTTTTTGGTAACTATTCATACTAGGAGCTCCAGTTCATTTCTCTCCCCTATATTGATGCTCCAGTGATTTAGCAGAAATGGAGTTCTTTGTTTTAGGCAAATGGGGTTTATCGGTTATGGCAATTTTCAATATATATTATATTTTTGATGTTGCTCTGCCCCTGCTCTGTTTGATAGAAGATAATGCAATGCAGATCTTTACAAACTGAATGTCTGAATATCTCAGGCACCATAATGTTCCTCAGATCCATGCTTGATTAATTGGGACATATGATTTTTTTTTTTGCTGCGAAATTGGGACATCCGATTATTCCTGCCACCAAAAATTTTAGCTTTTAACGATTTAATGTGAGAAAATAGAGTCAACTTGCCATCTTGATGCCTGGTTAATCGCAATGGAATTTCCGATTTGATGCTCCATGTTTTTCAAAACTGCATAAAAGTACCTCGCCTAATGCGGTTCTTCCACTTGTCCCTAACAACTACTACAAACTGTCAGTCCATGTGACAGTAGGAGAGTGCCTTTGTTGACTGTACACACCAACCACAAGAACAATACAACCGTTGAACTTTCCACGGTCTCTAAAGAATGTAACAACCAAAATTCTTCTGGGGCCTGAAGAAAAAATGGCCAAGATTACCCGCATATATATGCACCATGTTCATGATAGAATATAATATATATAACGCACAATCCTTTTTAACTCATCCCTTTTCATTACTGAGAAATAGAATTTTGGAATCTTTCACCATCTTGCTTTGCATGGATTATGTTGACCCCTCAATCATTTGAGTGGATTTTTGGCTGAAAACAGGTTCTGGAACCCTGTCCTTGTCAAGGATAGGCTTTGTTAAGGGATCAACATCAGTGTTGCATGGTTCACATGCTTGTAGTGCTCTCCCAAAAAGCACAGTGTTTTTGCATCATGCAATTATGAATGATGTATGGTTGCATGGACTTTTAGGGAAAAAAGGTTTAGGTTTTTAGGAGTAGATTTGATGAGTGTGCTTGTGTTAGTTACATTACTTTTGATGCATTATCTTCTTCTGATGATTAATTGGCTTTGCACAAAGTTAGAGGATATATGCCCATATTTGGTCATAGTCTGATGTTTGTACCTAACATATATCATATATGTAATAATAATATTAGAAACTCTCTTTTAGACGAAAACTAGCAACTCTAAATTCAATAAGACTTATAGCTCTTTGGGTTGCAGACCTATGCTCAAAACAAGTATGGAGGAATTACACCCAAGAAGCCTCTGATTTCAAAGGTATTGGTCCTAAATTATCTTGACTTCCAGTTCGGTAGAAAAGCAAAATCTTGACTTCTATTTACTACCATGGTTCACTCTCACAATAATCAATTCACCACAACCATGTTTACTGGCATGTGTTGAATGCCACATTAGTACCATTTTGTGAGACAATGGTTGGAACTTTGGCAATAATCACTCAAAGACTCATGGAATTCCTTTTGAAGAGCACTTTGTTAATAATTTCTCTGTTCCTCAATTGGATTATTTGATTTTGGCTGCAGGACCCTGAGCGCGCCTACTTCGATTCCGCAGACTGGGTCCTAGGCAAGGTACACAAATCCTTGCAATCCAGAGACAAATAAACATACCATGTACAACAAAAAGCTGTTCTTTTTTACTGAAGCTTTTGCTTTCTTTTCTGATGATGCTTTGCTTCAGCAAGCTGCAAACGGCAGCGCAAGGGCAGCAATTGAGTCCTTGAAGCCAAAGCTAAAGGTGAGTAGTACACAAGAGGCCAACTAGTGATTCTGATCCAATTGAATTGACTGCCCTGCACTTCAAGTATTTGTGTCAATTATTCCTAGTGTTTGCATTGTTGTGTAAGCAAAATTTTATATGCTCTTGTCTGTACTTGCAGAGAACGCCCCATCACCAGCTCCCCCCTCGCAACCCGACCTGTGCATCCAGCTGATCAGTGCAGCAAAGGTAGTAGTAAATTAGGGTTTAATATATTGGTTAGGATATTTCTATCTGGGTACCAATAGTTCCGAAATAATTTGTAATTTAAACAAAAAATGGTCAAATTTGAACAAAGTTTTGCTAAATTCACGAAAATCTGAAAAAAAAAAATTGAACCCTGGTAGTAATCACAGATCTGAAACTGCAGCTTCTGAGTTCTGAACTCTCTGCTATTGCCTGATTGTCTGAACAGCCATTGTCATCTGGATCATGCAGGTGAAGCTGGAGTGCTCCCTGGCTAGCAAGTCACAGGGGATCGAAGATGGGAATAGCAATTTAAAATTAGCTGGTTAATTAATTACATACGTTAGGAAAGAAAAGCCAGGATTGAACTCTGCAAATTGGATTCTTGATTCTTGGAGGAGCCTAAGCTAATTGCTTGCTATGATCAAGTTAGATGTTGTTTGGTTGCAAGTATTTTCTTGCAGAAACACTCCGTGTATTCTCCAATCCATATTTGAATGTCTTATACATACTTTCGCAAGAAATTGGACAAAAACGCCCACAATTTGGGGAAGGGAAATATGGATTCTTTTGGACATTTGGATGTGTGTACCTCTATCAAAATCGAAGCCATATTGTAAACAAAAAAGCAAAAAAAAAAAAATCCAAGCAAATCGAGCCCAGAAATTTATGATCCACATTGGTCTGTGTAGTATTTACTCCCTCCGTCCCAAAAAAAGACAAACCCTGGTTTCCGTGTCCAACGTTTGACCGTCCGTCTTATTTGAAAGAATTATGAAAAAAATTAAAAAGATAAGTCACACTTAAAATATTAATCATGTTTTATCATCTAACAACAATGAAAATACTAACTATAAAAAAATTTCATATAAGACAGACAGTCAAACGTTGGCACGAGAATACATGGTTTGTCTTTTTTTTTTTTGGACGGAGAGAGTATTTAGGAATAAGTTCATCTGAGCCCCCTTAACTTATCAACGAATCCGATTTTCGTCCCTCAACCAAAAAACCAGATACAACGGGTCCCTCAACTATCAAAATCGGTGCAGATTAGGTCTCTCGGCGGTTTTGGCTGACGTGTCGTCTACATAGCTGATTTGACTTGGTCTTCATCTTACGTGGCGCTTACGTAGCAATTCAATTTGGAAAAATAATAAAACCCGTGGGACCCACATGTCAGTCTCACACAAAAAATAATAAAAAATGATGAGACCCACCTAAGCCCACATGTCAGTTCAACTTATCCCTCCTCTTCTTCCTCCTCTCTCCGACTCTCCCCATCTCTCCTTTCTTCATCTCTCTCCAGGTGATGGAGAGAGCGGCACGTGGCGGCCAAGAAAGACAAGGAGGCGGCCACCCCGGTGTGTCGACCTAGCTCAGACACGGCCACTCCGGCGTCGACCTCGGCCGTCGGCAAGAAGGCGGCCACACCGGCGACCTCCGCCGTGGCCGGCAAGGAAACGACCACACTGGTGACCTCCGTGGCCAGCAAGGCAGTGGCCAGTGCGTCGGCTGGGCACGCGAGAGCCCAACCCACGGAGGAGCATCACCAGCAATCCTGCTAGCTCTTGCCTGTTCATGTTGCCTCTGGCCACGGTACTAGACGGTTGCATCGCCGCTGCCAAGGCGAACGTTGCAGTGGTGTTTTCGTGTGCTGTCGTTAAACTTTCAGAACCGCTTGCTGTATATATATGAAACTGATTGATGACCATCTGCACGGGGGGACCAGTTCTATCTGGTTTTACGGTTAAAGGAAAAATTGGATTCGTTGACAAGTTAAGAGACTTCGTATGAACTTATTTCATTTATTTATTACTGGGCCTTGGAGACAGAAGATACATGTAGTTGATCAGGTTGGGCCATGGCCAGCAGACCTCAAAGCTGGGCCTAGACTGTTCTACTTGTAGCACGTTGTAAGGCTGTGTTCTTTTGAAGGGAACCCCTCCCCTCCACACGCAAAATGAAGCAACGAATTAATGCATGATTAATTAAATATTAGCTTAAGAAACTTAAAAAAATAGATTAATATTATTTTTTACCACATTTTTTCTATAAAATGTTTTTTTTGGAAAAATTACACCTTTATCAGTTTGGGAATCATGCGTGTGGAAAACGAAGGGGTGAAGTTAGGAACCATGACTAAGTTCTCTCGGATTATACTGCTGTGTTCGTTAGATGATGTTTAAAGCTAATCTTTCACGCACACAAATACTTACTAATGCAATTAATTAAGTATTAGCTTTTTTAAAAAATAGATTAATATGATATTTTAAAATATTTTTTTATAGAAAACTTTTTAAAACACACAGTTTAATAGTTTGAAAAATATAAGCGCAAAAAAGATAGAGACGAGGTGGAAAAAGGAGGGGAAAGAGCACAGCCTATATAATCCACAAAGCCAACCTCTATTATTTCTATTGGAGGCTAGAAGCCTAGAACATGAGCAGTGTACGCGTGATATGTACTGCTAGATGATATAGGCGTGAGAGGTGTCGGGAATTTGATCATCCTTCTCATTTGTTAAAAGAATTTCAGAGACATAAAGTAGAACCCTGGAGGTAACTTTCCATGAGTAAAGAATCACATCCATTGGAGTAAAGAGAACCATAGTAGATAGTGATGTGAAGAAGAACAACAGTACAGTTGTATCAGTCCATATTTTGCACCGTGCAAATAGAGATAGTACCAAAGGCTAGTGCTGGAGCCGTAGCAGTGTGCTACTGTGCTGTATCTCTCCGTAATATTGATTGGCTTGCTCAGTCCTAGGCCCCTTTTTTAACAGAAGAGCAACAGCTCCTCTCCTTTCCATTAAGGAAAAGCATCAGTTCAGCTACATGAAACTGGAAGAACGGGAAAAAAAAACCACTGGCCAATTGCACAACAAAACAGTGCCATCCCACCGCTCTGTGCAACCCCCAACCACTAGCTGAAACAAGCTAAGGCTATGTTCCTTAAACTCTAAATTTTTATTTTCTTATTTTCTGTCAGCATGTTTTTCAAAATTTTAAATGATGCGTGTTTTTCTTTAAAATATATATAAATAAGTTGTTTTAAAAAAATCAAATAAATATATATTTTAAGTTCACGGTAATCAATAGTACTTAATTAACCACGGGCTAATAGGCTTTTTTGTTTCGCGTGTGCTGAAAATCTTTCTCCAATGACGTATGCTCAATTCTGGGCTTAGTACACCACGACCAGGAACAGCTAGTGAAGTGGCTAATTGGTTCTATTACTGGAAATACCAATTTGTGTATGTGAAAAACGCTATGAACAAGCTGTTCATTAGTGTTGCTGTTACGGTTCAGCTGGGAGAGGCACACATATTCTTTTTTTAATAATGGATTTTCATTAATCCGGTCTTTATATCCATAAAGGATATGCACAGTTAAAATGATAAAAAACATTTGGACTCAGTGTTCTCAGGCGGATAAAATAAAAAACGCTAGTAAAAACGTAACCGGAGGTCCCTGTTTAATAATTGTTTGTGGAAATCAATTTTTACAAGTGGTTGCGTTAACATAATTGCTTGTAAAAATAACCCTATTTTCACAAGAAGTCGTTTAAGAGGGTCGCTTGTGAAAATAGATACGCACAAACAGTCCTCTTAAATACCCGTCATGAAAAATACCCCTTTGGAGATATGAGAAAAAAAATCCTCTAAAGATTACCTTATCCCCTCCCACCAACCACCATACCCTTCTCTCTTCCTTACCTCACGTCTCCCACTTACTCTCTCCTAGATCCGACGACGGAACGGCAATGGGCGGCAGATTCGGTGGTCACGTAGGCACCGGCAGGGTTGGGCACAAGCGGGTTTCGGTGGGAAAGCTGCGGTGCTCGGCGGTGTCAACGGCAAGTGAACGCAGCGGTGCTTGCGCGGCGGGTCAATGGCAAGGGAAGGCAGTGGGGCTCGCGTGGCGTCGGTGATGACAAGGGGAGGCAACGATGCTAGGCGGCGGTGACAGCAAGGGGAAGCAGTGGTGCTCGGTGACAGCAAGGGAAGGCGGGGGTGGGGGTGGGGAGGGTGTGGCTGATCGGGTAGGCGCGGGGCTGCACCCGCACGGTCAGTCCGCCCCATCTAGTCCCATCAATACTATACACATTTGTATATAAAGTGTATGTGTGTATATATATACATACACATGTACAAACTTTGTATTCGAGCGTATAGAAACTTTGTGCACGTATATATTAAAAAACCCAAAAAATGCCAGGTATACAAAATTGTATAGGTATATTAGAAAAACGTAAAAAAACAAAAAAAAAAACCCCAAAAAAAACAAAAAAACCCCTGAAAAAACCCCAAAAAAGAGAGAAAACCGCGTCATGTGCTCCATCTCCACGCACCGTTCCACCGTCCCCTCTCCACACACGCTACGTGGCTGTGCCGCACGGTCGGGGGCGCGCGCGACCATCCGTGAAGTAGCGTTTACGGAGGTAACGGTGCTCGGCGATGGCGGCACAGGGGAGGGTGTCGCTTGGCGATAGCAGCCTTGGTGACCACATCGACGATTGGCATAGGGGAGCAGCGGGAGCGCAGATCTGGCGCCGGCGAGCCTCCGTAGAGCGGATCCACCGCCGGCCGGCGACGCCCTTCCTCGTCAAGTCCATGCTCCCTCGTTCGCCAACCTCCGAGCGCCCTCCCGCCGGCGGGTCCCTCCGAACGACGACAGAGGCAAGGTCGATCTTCGATGTCTGGCAGTTGAGATGCGAGGGAAAACCATTTTTTGTGGATTTTGTGCTCATTGAGCTGTGGTTTTGTATTGTGACATGTTCTTGTTATTGATTTTGCTTTATAATGTAGATAGGGAATGCAGGGTTGCTGCATCTGGGCATTTTCAATATTCCTTTGAACTTCTTTGCTAGCGGTCAGAGAGCAGATGCATGTATGTATTTTCAATTTTTTTTGACCCAAAAATGAGATTCGCAGGCGGCCGTCTTAACACATACGCTAGCGAAAACGGATTATCACGGGTGGCCCATATAACCATATAACACAGCAGCCAACAAAAACCGATTGTCGTTGACGATTCAAGTCCCGCCTGTGAAGAATTTTCATTTTCATTGGCCTTTGGTCGAAAGCTGCTACCCTAACCGCTAGCAAAGACTCATTTTAGCCTCTAGGAAAAACCATTTTCATAGCATTGATTGTAAATATCTTTTGAACACATAGCAATGCTCATGCTATAATACTATTTATCTAACTCAAAATTGCTGCATCAAGCAATGAAGCTAAAATATCCAGTGCATGTGTGCCTGTGCTATCCTGCTGGGAGGCCAATCCCAAAGCCTCCCAAGCTTACTACTCTACAAAATAGGATCGTGACACCGAATTTTGCTGCCCATTTGCAAGAGATCGATCTGCCATTGATAAGTGTACAAAAACAGGTTTGTGACACAGGATGTCTTGTGTTTGCAGCCTGGTGTGCTGACACTATGTCTGCAGCATGTGCATGCCAGCGGCCACACTAGCTGTGCTAAAAATTACTCCTCATCAGTATCAAAATATAAGAGATTTTATACAGATGGAATACTTCTTAGTACTTCCTATATCCAAAAGTCTAAAATCTATTTCTTTTGGCACCAAGACCAATGAATAATTATTCATTCACAACCAAGACCAATGAATAATTATTCATTTACAGTATGACAAAAACCAATGAACACGCAACCAATAAGTAATCAAATAGCTTCTTGAGTTCCGATCAACAATTTAATTTAGCACATAGTGACTATAAATAGGATTTAGACTTTGGAAAAAAAATCAAAGAATGGAATAAGTCTTAGACTTTTAAAAGGAGGGATTACTATGAATCTGAACATACTTCATATCCATATTCTTAGTACTAAGAAGTGTCCCATCTGTCCAAAATCCCTTATATTTTGTGGCGGAGGGAGTAAAACTTACTCCCTCCGTCCCATAATATAAGGGATTTTGAGTTTTTGCTTACACTATTTAACCATTCGTCTTATTAAAAAAAATTAGAATTATTATTTATTTTATTTGTGACTTACTTTATTATCTAATTTATTATCTAAAGTACTTTAAGCACAAGTTTTTGTTTTTTATATTTGCACAAATTTTTTAAATAAGACAAGTGATCAAATATTGCAAGTAAAAACTCAAAACCTTATGGGACGGATGGAGTAGTTTTTAGTTGATCATTTTTTTAATAATAGATTAAAACTCGGCCTCTACACCAACAAAGGTGTATACAGCTAATTCTATTTGGTCTTTTAGTTTCTCTGCATTGGCCGATAAATTAACCGACATACCAATTAATTCCTCTCTAAATTAAATCTTACATGTTAATAAGTCAATTTCTGCAAAATCCAATCATTAGATGGTCCAAGATGCAATGATTAATAAGATCACCATGGAAAGGATGTAACTCAGTTTGAATGATTTAGGATCATCAAAATTTCCCAACTTGTCTACATTAGATGTGCAAATCAACTGCCTAGACCCAGGTAAACCAAGATGTTTGTGATAGATCCTAAGCAGCATGTTCTAGTCGCTCGGACGCATGGATTCTCCACCAGCACCGGGTGTCTGTCTTTGATTCAAGGAGAGGGCGGCTCACATCCTCTACCTGCAGCGTCAATAGCCATTTTATTTCGTGTGCGACGAATCGTATACACGGAGCTGAAATGACACAAGAAAATTGGGGAAAGCTTATTAGCAGAAGTGAAAATGCCTAGAAATGCCGGCAAAAAATTACACATCAAGTAGGCATATACCACACGATCGATGAACCTTAATTATTAACTGTGCAGGCGGAAGAAATCTAACCTCTGAATTCTTGATGTCTCTCGTTCCAATGATATCGATTCGATTCATACCTACACAAATTTCTATCCATGGCTAAAGCTTAAGTCATAAGGTTTCCAAGCACTGTGGCAGAGAAGCTCTGGTGCATATATATATTAGAGAGCTCGCTAGCTATTCTTCCTCAAGGTCCGTGCAAAATTACAGCACAAATATAGAAAACTATTCTAATATAGAAAACTATTCTAAACTCTCGAGGGGATATCTTATAATTGTTTGCATATCACTCAAATACTTAGAAAAAAATTAGGAAAATATATTAATATGTGATATATCACTTCACAAATATACAGCTTAAAATTCAATTTCTACATACCGCAACAAAAAAATAAATTAAACTACAACTAATTAATGTATATTCACCATCAAATTTATTTGTTTCATTGCGACGTATAGAAGTTGAATTTTAAGTTCCATGTTTACAGAGTAATATATCACATGTTAAAATATCTTCTCAATTGTTTTTAAATTTTTTTCATAACTATTTGAGTGGCAAGCAAACAACGAGTGAACGTCCCCTCGAGAGTTTAAAATCCACTCTCGCACAAATATCAACTTTACTTCCAACAGATGCAAGGACAAGTACAGATATCTGCTAGCTGGCCGTGTACAGGTTAAAACATGCATTTAGAACCGACTGCACCAAGAAAAATAGACATACTGGTGACCAAACTTAACTATAATATAATTTACACATACTGTTTGGTTCACAATAATAAGCTTTTAGCTGATTAAATCAGAGTGAATACAGAGTAGAAAAATTCATTCCACAGACCGTACGCTGTTTGAGGCCAGGTTTAGTTCCTAAAACAAAAACTTTTCACCCATCACATCGAATGTTTGGATACATATATGGAGTATTAAATGTGGATAAAAAACCAATTACACAGTTTATGTGTAAATTACGAGACGAATCTTTTAAGCCTAATTGTGCCATGATTTGACAATGTGGTGCTACAGTAAACATTTGCTAATGACTGATTAATTAGGCTTAATAAATTTGTCTCGCAGTTTTCCTGGTGGAATCTGTAATTTATTTTGTTATTAGACTATGTTTAATACTTTATTAGCAAATGTTCACCCTGAACTTTCAATACCGGACGAATTACCCCCCTCGATCCAATCCAGAGCGGTTTTGTTCTACATGGCGTACGCGTGGCAATCCAATTAGCATTTTCTTTTTTTAAAAAACTGTGGGACCCACCTATCATACATCCCCTTCCTCTCTTCCTCTCTCTCTTCACTCTCTCTTTCACGGGGTGGAGCAGAGGCGGGAGGTGGGCGGAGGCGCGAGTGGCAGTGGCAGGCGCAGCTGGGTTGCAAGCGGCTGGCGGCGAGTGGCGGCGGGCGCGACCCATGCGTGCCACTGTTCCCGACCTACGTGGTGGAGGTTGAGCTCCCCGGGCGGCGTGCAGCTGAGGTGGAGTGGGCGGCTGGCGGCGGAGACATTGCTCCCGGGGTAGCGGGCAGTGGAGGCGGAGGCAGAGCGGGCAGCTGAGGTGGAGGTGGAGCGGCGGCCGACGGTGGAGGCGGAGCTCCCCGTGCGGCAGGCGGTGGGCAGCGGGCAGCTGAGGTTGAGGCGGAGGTAGAGCAGGCGGCCGACGGCGGAGGCGGAGCTTCCTAGGCTGCACCTTAGCGGGGCGGCGGAGGCGGAGCTTCCTGGGCGGCGGGCAGAGGCCGGGCACGCGTGGAGGGATGCCTACCAGCTCCGCGTTCCCGCCGCCGATGATGATCGACACGTCGCGCTCCGGATGCTCGGGTGGTAGCCGATTGTAGCTGCGGTGGCGGTGGCGATGGCGCGGGAGAGACCGCCACCTCCGTGCCGCCGTCGCCTCCTGCCGCCCATCGCTCACCTGCTGCCGCACGCACGAGAGAGGAAGGAAGAGGAGAAAAAGGAGGTGAGAGAGAGTGACAGGTGGGCCCTAACATTTTTAAAAAATGTAAATGCTGATTAGATTGCCATGCGTATGCCACGTAGGATAAAACCGCTGTTGATTGGGTTAAGGGGAGTAATTTGTCCGGTATTGAAAGTTCAGGGTGAACAATGTCTGGTTTTTGAGTTTAGGGGGGTAATTTGGTCGACTGTGATAGTTCGGCGGGGTGGGCGGGGGGGGGGGGGTAATTCGTACTTTTTCCCATCCAAAATGCTCTAGAGAAAGCGCTTCCCAATGGTAAACTCTAGGGAACCCGCTCTAGCGATCATTTCTAAGGGAAAGCCTAGGTTTCCCTAGAGTTTTTATGTAAAAACTTAGGAAAAATTTTGTTGCCTAGAGTTTCAAACCACAGTAACAACAATACACGTGGCAACTCATATGGTTGTTGGGTATGCGGTTGTTGGGTACGCATATAGTAAGATGCCCATGAGTTGCGCAGATTTCTATATATACTCTTTTAAAATGGGGTAGCGCTGATGGTGAGGGGTGAATTTATCACCACCCCCACCACCAACTCTAATTTTTGAAAGGAAAAAGGACGGTGTAGGCTAGAGGGCTCACATGTCAGTAATAAATTTATATAGATATTTGAAGAAGATGTGTACAGAAAATGATGGTACTAATGGGTTAATTTTATTAATTAAAGTCCACCGCAACATAGGAGCAATATGCTAGTTTTGTATAAAACAAAAAAAATAGTGTTTAGTGTCCGTAGTAAGTCGATTAGGCACCTAATGAACAAATATCAGGTTTATGATTTTTGAAACGTAATGAACAAATAGCTGGTTTATGATTTTTCAGTTCCATATACATCAATTGGTCACATTAAAAAAGCAGTGTTCATGATTGGGCCAAGGGTATATACAGTATTTGGATTTATTATGGCATTCGCAGGTTAATTAGCCCAAAGCTTAATGGCCCTATACGGTTCCAACTTTCAAGGAACCTAATCAATCATATATTTTTTTAGAAAATAGATTGAAATCCGGCCTCTACATTCACAATGGATATGATGTACACAGCCCAAATCAATCATATCTTGGCTCGAAAAGATTAATTAATTTAAGACACCCTCGGTTCTGCAAAATTCCCATTACAAAACAAGCCAATCCAGCACGTATGTCCTTCGAAAATTTGTATTAGCCCATTACAATTGTATGAGGAAGGAGAAACAACCCAATTCGTGGATGCTGATCTTGATTCATACACCCTTTTCTCTTGCAAATAGATACAAACATAAACGATCAAACGGACAACAGATGCAGCACTTTTGGCGCGAGTTGGCGAGGGAACCGTGCGACCGGTCCAGACTACGCGACGATGGATGAAAATATTTTCCAAAAGACTTAACGTATTTTTGAAATATAGGTATATAAAATTGTGGAAACAAAAGAGTACACAACACGACAGCACTCTCAGAGTCACGGCTAACGTCGTAGGGAGACAAAGAAACGCAGCACGTACACTATCGTTCCATCCAACTTGGTTAACGGTGAAAATCTTGTAGTTTGTCACAAAAATCAGCCAGAATGGGGAAAAGACGCATAACAACAAAGTACTCCATGATTTTGTAGTGCCACTGGTCGTGAGAATCATCCGTTCCAAAGAGTCCCCAATGTCTCCCATTACCACATTCCGAAGAGAAGCCTGTTTAGATTCATAAGGGAGTATGGAACTATGGACTAACTAGCGCTACCAACTGATGGAGCATGGGAGACATCTAACTCAAATCTTATAATGTCTCCACATAGAGTTTCAGTTGCCCTCTTGCGTGTCTTGGTACTTTTATTTACTGCGGATCTTAATTATGACCTCTGTCCTAACATGTAGCTGGCAGGTGTAGAATCGAACAATAAGAACAAAACCAACAGAAGGGGGTGAATGGTTGTAGTACCCAAAAACCAAAACTTTTAGTGGAATTAAAAGTTACCCTCAATTCGATGATCTGTGGTCTGACTGGAGTTGATCTACCGGTCTGACCGAGCCGATGTCGTCAGTTTGACCGGAGTAGATCGCCCGATCTAACCGCCCTGTCGAAGCTACAATCATATGATCTGTCGCCGGTCTGACCGCCGTTGTTCCACCGGTCTGACTGCCACGATGCCGCCGGTCTGACCGCCAGTTGGACCGCGGAACCCGACCAAACACAAATCGAAGAACTCTCAAAGTAGATGACGATTTTATTACTTCTCTCCGTGCTTACAAAGTGCAACAGCAACACTCTTCACGAAAATCTCGAGTAAACTCGAAACCCTAACTATTCTCTCAACTCAATGCGCTCTAAAGTGGTACCGAGATGCCACACCCTCCCTCTCTATTTATACATGAGGTAGGCATCATAAAGCTACGAACTAAACTTGTACAAGAAGGCCTAATCCCTCTAGGAAACCTTCCCGTACAATAAACCAACTTTACAAACTCCAATTGTACTAAATTTGGACTCCTTCCAAATTCGACTCCACATCCCATACATACACAATATCTCCATCATATGACATATAAAATCTTCACCAACCATATGCATTCATCTTTAGCCTAAGTGCCCCGCATGATATCTGACCGTCTGGACGTCATCTTATCTCTAAGTTGACTCCCAATCCACCACCATCAACACTATCCCGAGGCGTCAAGATTACCTACACATGAATCAACCAAGAAACCATATTCTGAGATCAAACTATCTCCAACTTGACTCATTATTAGCAAAGAACAGTATTACATATGCATAGTATCTAACTAGAAGTCATAAACACAAATTATCCACGGATATCCAACGAAACAACCTGAAACTAAAACCGACACAGAGTCGGCTGGTCAGACCGCGGGCTAGCCGGTCTAACCGCACGAATACCTCCGGTTAGACCGGCAACCCTTGCCCAGTCTGACCGGACCAACTATCCAGCAGTCCCTGTCTATCACGTGCAAATCCAATCATCTCCAAAACCACTTCGCCAATAATTTGTAAATATCAAAACCAATAATCTCATATGCCAATTATGGCAAATTTTACTATATAGGACTTCGCGACTTCGTGGTTTTAGCTGTAGGACACCGCACGAAATCACTTTTGGGGAAACACACTCTATAGATGTGGTTATTTGCCATGGGACACTCCATCCATTAAATGAATGTTGTCGTGCTGACTAGACGAGAAGAGGCCCACTTTTTTACGCTGCTTGACCAAATTACCCCTCCTTTCTCCTTTTCTTCCTCTCTTCCCTATCTCTTCCCCTCTCTCCTTCCTTATCTCTTCTCCCTGTGGGCAGCATGGCGGGCGGCGTCGACCAACGCCTGTGCCCGGAGCGTGCGCGGCTTGGCGGCAGTGGCGATGGCACCCGTAGCGTGTGCGGCTTGCTCGGCGATGGCGGCGCCGCCTAGATGCGCACGGCCTGCTTGGCGGCGGCGGTGGCGAAGCTCCTGTAGGGCCGGTGGTGGAGGCGTGGCTCTCCTCCATGCCGCTGGGCAGGGCCGAGCTGGTCGCGTGCAGCCTGCCAGCAGCTTGTTGTAGTGGACGCCAGTTACAAATTGGCTCCAAATCCAAAAGGCTCAGGGCGTCCCATTCCGAGCACGCGGAGAACGGCTTGCAACGGATAATCAATCCTAAATTTCTAATCCCAAGTTGATCGGTTCTTTTTACTATTTAGATGCATGTTTGAATATCAAAGACGCTTGTCTAGCTTGCATGTACAAAGTCCTAATCATGCCGCCGAGTAGGCCGCGCGTGCTCCGGGCGTCGCCACCGCTGCTGAGCTTGTCTTCTGCCGTGACCACTTGTCCGCAGAGGCCATGCGCCTGCAAAAGATTCGACACCATTGCCAGCCACGCCACGATGCCTCAGCAGCCAACCCCGCCGCGTTCTTGCCGCAAAGTGCCGCAAAGCGCGCTTCTGGGAGCATCTCGACAACCACAGCACTCACCGGTCAGCCAACATGCCGGCAACCTCACCGGAGAAGAGAGAAAGGAGGGAGAGAGAGGAAGAGAAAGAGAAAAGAGGGGCAATTTGGTCAAATCATGTAAAAAAGTGGATCCCCTCTCATCCGGTCAGCATAAAATTATTAATTTAATGGATGGAGTGTTCTCTAGCAAATAACCACATTTACATAGTGTGTTTCCCCAAAAGTTACTTCGTGCAGTGTCTTACAGCTAAAATCACGAAGTTGTGATGTCTTGTAGCAAAATTTGCTGCCAATTATTGATCACAGAATAAGAATGAAACACACTTTGATTTTACAGCACGTCCTTCATATGCACTCCTTAATTTATTTTGCGATTACACGGAATATATGTACACAACCTATTACCTTCATCACAGTTTCTACCTATAGGAAGTCAACCATAACGGGCGAAGAGACCCCTAACGGCTAGCTCCACGACAACTGTGCACTAGTGTGACCATGTATCAGATTCTTGCTTTCCAAAGAGTCCCCAATGTCTCCCATGACCACATTCATAAAGGGATGCTCGATCAGTATGAACATGTGATCTGTTAGTTTGCAGAGTGCACTGTGCAGTACTGTAATATAGTTCGAACAGAACAGGCAACATGTGTTCCAAGCAGATCATGAAAGAAGAGTAACAAGTGTAGTTGTCGCAGTCTCAAAGTAATTACCATTTTGTTGTCTTTTTGCTTCACTTTTTAAACGCTTTAGTGCTAGTCCATTAATCGGCATTTCAGTGATTTTTTTTTTCTAAAAAAGAAATGGCTGCCGGTGCTGACCAAATATTATTGAGAGGCAAGTTTGACAGTGCAAAGAGAAGCAACATGATAACTTCAGGGAACTTTTCTAGGAAGCAGAAACAGGAACAACTTTAAAGCAGTAGAAGTAGAAAATACTCCAGAACAGAATACAACGAGGGATGAAAATGGATCGAAACCATATTTACCATATTTGTTTTTAATTTTTTTTTGAAATCGTAATCAGAACTAGAAAGTACCGAATACACAAATGAAATCTAATGGTATCGAATATATATATGGAGCAAATACACATTGAAACAAATACAATGAATATTTATCGGAATATATGAACCCTCGGACTGAGCTTCCAAAACCAACAAAGACATACGGTTTGTTAATTTTTCTAAAACTGTAAAATCAAAGGTGTTTTTGATTATTATTTTGTGATGAACAATTGGCATCGGAGATTATTGGTTTTGTTATTTGGAATTTATTTATGAAGTAGTTTTGGAGTTGATTGGATTTAATTACAGGTGAATCTACATGATACTGCTGTTATTTTATGTGGACCGGTCAGACCTGGCAGGTGTTGCCGGTCAGACCGGCGGTATGTACGCGGTCAGACCGGCCAGCCTGCGGTCTGACCGGCCGACTCTGTGTCGGTTTCGGTTTCGGGTTGTTTGTTTGGATATCCATGATTATTTCATGATTATGGCTTCTTGATGGATACTATACGTATGTAATACTGTTGTTTGCTACTAATGAGTCAAGTTGGTGATAGCTTGGTCTCGGAATATGATTTCTTTGTTTATTTCATGTGTAGGTGACTCGATGCCTCGAGAGAGTATTTGCGGTGATGGACCGGGAGTCGGCTTGGGGATAAGATGACGTCCGTGGTGGTCAGAGATCATGCGGGATACTTAGGCTAGAGTTGATGCACATAGTTGACGGAGATTCCATATGGCATACGATGGAGGTATTGTGTGCTTATGGGATGCAGAGTCGAATTTGGAAGGAGTCCAAATTTGGTATGATTGGTTATGTAAAGTTTATGTCTTGTACTAAAGGGTTTACTAAGGTGTTTAGGACTCCTAGTATGAGTTTGGTTCGTGGCTTTAGGCTGCCTACCTCGGGTATAAATAGAGGGGGAGCGTGAGGCTTCCTAGTATCGCTTTTGAGAGCAATTGAGTTGAGTTTTGAGTTATGGTTTCAAGTTTAGTCGAAATTTTTGTAAGGAGTGCTGTTGGTGCAGTTTGTAAACACAGAGAGAATTAATAAAGTCGTCATCCACTTTAAGAGTTCTTCGATTGTGTTTACCGGGTTTCAGCGGTCTAACCGGCGATATACCGGCGGTCAGACCGGTGGCAAGCGGCGGTCAGACCGGCGGTGACGCGGCGGTCAGACTGGCGGCGGTGACAACAAACGACAGCTGATCTCGGCGGTCAGACCGGAGATCTAACTTCGGTCAGACCGACGGCAACCAGGCGGTCAGACCAGCAGGACAACTTTGGTCAGACCGCGATCCGTCGAATTCGAGTGTAACTTTTATTTCCGCTAAAAGTTTTCGGTTTTTGGGTATACCAACCATTCACCCCCCCTCTAGTTGGCTTAGTTATTGTGATTTGATCCTACAAGTGGTATCAGAGCCTTATTTTCTTCTTTGGATTTTTATCGACCTAGAGTTTTTGCCATGGCTACTCCTGTTAGGTTTTCAACTAAGCCTCATGTTTTCGATGGAATGGATTTTTCTCATTGGTATAGTAGGATGCAATCTTACATTATGGCTGAAGATTATGATATTTGGAGAAAAGTTTCTCATCCTTGTGTGATTCCTGAAGTTATTAATACTGCTGCTGCAAAAACTGAGTTTGAACAAAATTGCAAAGCTCGCAATATTCTTTTGAATGGGATTTCTCGTTCGGATTATGATCGTGTTGCACATTTTCAAACTGCTCATGAGATTTAAAATGCTTTGAGTAACTTTCATCAAGGAACAAATAACATTAAAGAACTTCGTCGTGATATTTTCAAAAAGGAGTACATTTAATTTGAGATGAAACCTGGAGAAGCTTTGGATGACTATCTTTCTAGGTTTAATAAAATTTTGAGTGATCTTAGATCTGTTGATTCTTCTTATGATGCTAACTATCCACAATCTGAGATTTCTCGTCACTTTTTGAATGGTCTTGACATGTCTATTTGGGAGATGAAAGTTACATCTATTCAGGAGTCTGTTAACATGTCTACTTTGACTTTGGATTCGCTTTACACAAAATTGAAAACACATGAGATGAACGTTCTTTCTCGTAAAGTTGATTCTAAGTCGAGTGCTTTGGTTTCTTCTTCTTCTTCTTTGGATGTTGATGCTTCTTCATCTAAGTCTTCTTTTCTTGCTATTTTTAATGCTACATCCGATGATCAACTCGAACATATCGAGGAGAAGGATTTGGCTTTGGTTGCTAACAGAATTGCTCGAGCTATGAATAATGCCAGGAACAGGAAAAAAGGTGGTCCAAATCATTGCTTTGAATGTGGTTCAATTGATCATCTTCGTTCGTATTGTCCTAAGCTTGGGAGAGGCAAAAGAGAAGACAAAGATGGTGAGAAGACCAACAACAACAAGCCTAAGGGTACATCCCAAGGGAGGAAGTTCAAGGAGAAACTTAGGAAGGCTTTTGATCAAGTCTACACCACATTTGAGTCATCAAGTGATGTAGATGGTGAAAGTGGAGATGAAGATAAGGGAAAGAACATCTCCGGTGTTTGCTTCATGGCGCGTGGTGAATCGGATATAGAATATGAAGATTATGAGGTAAGTGCTTTTGAGGAAGCTATTAATATTTTGAGTGCAAAAAATAAGAAGTGTGAGAAGATGTATAGAAAACAGGAATTTATCATTGAATCTCTTAATTCTGAAATTGCTAGATTAAAATCTCTTATTCCTAAGGATGATGATTGCAAAAGTTGTGAGGTTTTAATGAATGAGATTTCAAAAATTAGAGAGGTTAATGCTGCACATGATTTGAAAAATAAATCTTCTCTTGCTCTTAGTTTTGCTTTGCACAGACGCACTTTGGATGAGTTGTTTTTAACTAAAAAGTTGTTGCAAAAATATCAAATTGCTTTTCATGCTAGTTTGATGTTTAACATGATTTCTGCTAAAAAGTTAAAACAACCTCATGATGTTTTGGATTGCTCAACTTGTAATTTGAATAAGATGAAATTGAAAGATGCTTTAGGTCGTGTTGAGTACATGGAAGGTGTTGTGAAAAACAATGAAGTGCTTTCTTGCCCCAAATGTCGTAAAAACAAAGGTGCCATGGTAGATTGTGAAAATTGTGCTAATTTGGAAAAAGAGGTTTCTTATTTGAAAAATTCTTTGCTAAGGTTTTCTGATGGTAAAAAGAACCTCAACATGATTTTAGATCAATCTAAGGTTGGCACAAATAACCGTGGTTTAGGTTTTAACCCTTATGCTCATAATTCTAGACATCCTCCTGTTGTGTTAGGTGATGGTGCTAGAGATGGTGAGATTTTGGTTAAACCTGACACTAATAAAACTGTGTTTAAATCTACTGGTATCATGTCTACCTTGAGTGCATCTTCTTCAAAATCCAATGTTGTGCATGCAAAACCTCCTGTTGTTGCTTGTGTTACTAAGTCTTCTGATTCTACCAATGTGTGTAATCATCGTGAAAAATATACTTGTTCTTTTTTAGCAAATATGGACATATTGTTGGTTTTTGTTTCAGATTTGCTCATAAACAGAAAAAGGAGAGAGAGATTGCTTTTGCAAAATCAAAGTGGCAAAAATCGGGTTTTCCCTCGAGGAAACCAGTTAGACCGCAGTGGGTCCCGCGGTCAGACCGGTGACCGGTCAGACCGGCTGCAGATCCTCGGTCAGACCGGCGGTACAGCGGCGGTCAGACCGGCCCCCGGTTAGACCGGCCACTGTACCTCGGTCAGACTGGCCTCGGAGGAATTTTTCTGAAAATTCTTAAAATATTTTTGCACGTGGATATATGCCTATTGGATCTTTTGGTCGTGTGTCTCAGTACTGGATTCCGAAATTTTTTTTATCATCTAACCCCAGTATTGAGGCTTTGACTTCTGCTTGTGTATAGGCTTTCGTGGCAAGGAAGGAGAACGTGTGGATCGTGGATTCCGGTTGTTCGCGGCACATGACCGGTGATAAAAATTGGTTCTCCTCTCTCAAAAAGGCATCCAAGACTGAATCGATTATCTTTAGTGATGCTTCTACAAGTGCCTTTCTCGCTACAGGTTTGGTTAAGGTTAATGAAAAATTTGAATTAAAGAATGTAGCTTTGGTTGAGTACTTAAAGTACAATTTGCTTTCGGTTTTACAAATTGTTGATGAAGATTTTGAAGTTCACTTTAAGAAAACTGGAAGTAAAGTTTTTGATTCTTGTGTTGATTCTGTGTTGAATATTTCTCGCTATGGAAGAGTGTTTAAAGCTGATTTTGAAAATCTTGTTTCATCGGTGATAACATGTTTGGTTACTAAGTTTGATAAAGATGTGATGTTTTGGCATCGTAGACTTGGACATGTTAGTTTTGATCATCTCACTAGGTTAAGTGGTTTGGATTTTGTTCGTGGTTTGCCTAAACTGAAGAAAGATCTTGATTTGGTTTGTACACCATTTTGTCATGCTAAGATGGTTGCTTCTTCACATGCTCCTATTGTTTCTGTGATGACGGATGCACTAACATATGGACACTGTTGGTCCAGCTAGAGTGCAATCTGTTGGAGGAAAGTGGTATGTGTTGGTTATTGTTGACGATTTTTCTCGATATTCTTGGGTTTTCTTTATAGCAACTAAGGACGAAGCTTTTCAACACTTTCGTGGTTTGTTTCTTCGATTGGATCTTGAATTTCCTTGTTCTTTGAAAAGAATTCGAAGTGATAATGGTGGAGAGTTTAAAAATGCTTCATTTGAACAATTTTGCAACGAAAGAGGTCTTGAACATGAATTTTCTTCTCCTCATGTTCCTGAACAAAACGGTGTTATTGAAAGGAAAAATCGTGTTTTGGTTAAGATGGCTAGAACGATGTTGGATGAATATAAAAAACCTAGAAAATTTTGGGCTGAGGCAATTAACACTGCATGTTATATTTCAAATCGGGTTTTCTTGAGATCAAAACTTGGAAAAACTTCTTATGAACTTCGATTTGGACGTCAACCCAAAGTTTCACAGTTGCGTGTTTTTGGTTGCAAATGCTTTGTCTTGAAATCTGGAAATTTGGATAAGTTTGGGGCACGTTCTATTGATGGATTGTTTCTTGGTTACCCCGCACATACTCGTAGCTATTGTGTACTTATTTTGGAGGCTAACAAAATCGTTGAGACTTGCGAAGTTTCTTTTGATGAGCCTAGTCCAGGTATTAGACCAGATATTGCAGGTACACTGTCACAGGTTCAGGGGGAGGATGGTCGTATTTTTGAAGACAAGAGCGAAGACGACAATGACGACGAGGTCGGCTCGGCTGGTCAGACCGGGCGCCAGGCCGGTCAGACCGCCGGCACACCTCCGGTCAGACCGCCTCAGGAGGAGCAGTCAGACCGGCCAGGAATGTCGGGTTCGGGTCTGTTGATGCTGATCGAGATGGTCCTCCGGAGATTACTACTTCGACCAGTACTGATACAGAACGTGGATCAACTTCAGAAGTCGCTGCTCCTTTGCACATTCAACGTCGACATTCGCCGGAACAAATCATTGGTAATATAGGTGAGCGGACTACAAGGTCTAAGGTAACGACCCATGATATTTGTGCAAATTCTGCATTTGTTGCTTCTTTTGAACTCAAAGATGTGTCACATGCATTAACTGATGAATCGTGGATTAACGCCATGCATGAAGAACTTAAAAATTTTGAGAGAAACAAAGTTTAGACTTTAGTTGAACCACCTTCTGAACATAATATTATTGGAACCAAGTGGGTTTTCAAAAATAAACAAAATGAGGATGGTTTGATTGTGAGAAATAAATCTAGACTTGTTGCTCAAGGTTCTACCCAGGTGGAGGGTTTGGATTTTGATGAAACCTTTTCTCCTGTTGCTAGAATTGAGGCAATTAGACTTTTGTTGGCTTTTGCTGCTTCAAAAGGTTTTAAATTGTATCAAATGGATGTGAAAAGTGCTTTTCTAAATGGTTTTATACAGGAGGAAGTTTATGTCAAACAACCACCAGGTTTTGAAAATCCTTATTTTCCCAACCATGTTTTTAAATTGTCTAAAGCTTTGTATGGTTTGAAACAAGCTCCTAGGGCATGGTATGATAGGCTTAAAAACTTTTTGCTTGTGAAAGGTTTTACAATGGGAAAGGTTGATAAAACGCTTTTTGTTCTTAAGCATGGTGATAATCAACTTTTTGTTCATATCTATGTGGATGATATCATCTTTGGTTGTTCGACTCACGCTTTGGTTGTAGATTTTGCTGAGACTATGCGCAGGGAATTTGAGATGAGCATGATGGGTGAGTTATCGTACTTTTTGGGATTGCAAATTAAGCAAACACCTCAGGGTACTTTTGTGCATCAAACGAAGTATATGAAGGATCTATTGAGACTGTTCAAGATGGAGAATTGCAAGCCAATTTCAACACCAATTGGTTCTACAGCTGTGTTGGATCCTGATGAAGATGGTGAAGCTGTTGATCAAAAGGAGTATAGAAGTATGATTGGATCTTTGTTGTATCTAACTGCTTCTTGGCCAGACATACAATTTAGTGTGTGTTTGTGTGCACGCTTTCAAGCTTCTCCTCGTGATTCACATCGTCAAGCGGTCAAGCGAATAATGAGGTATTTGAATCATACACTTGAGTTTGGAATTTGGTATTCTACTTCATCTTCTATATGCTTAAGTGGATATTCCGATGCTGATTTTGGTGGTTGTAGAATTGATAGGAAAAGTACTAGTGGAACATGTCATTTTCTTGGTACATCATTGATTGCATGGTCTTCTAGAAAACAATCTAGTGTTGCTCAATCAACTGCTGAATCTGAATATGTTGCAGCTACTAGTTGTTGTTCACAGATTCTTTGGCTTTTATCTACTTTGAAAGATTATGATCTAACTTTTGAGAAAGTATCTCTCTTTTGTGATAATACAAGTGCTATTAACATTGCTAAGAATCCTGTTCAACACTCACGCACAAAGCACATTGATATTCGTTTTCATTTTTTGAGGGATCATGTTGAGAAGGGAGATGTAGAAATGCAGTTTTTTGACACAAAGTTGCAACTTGCTGATATTTTCACTAAACCTTTGGATTCTAATCGTTTTGCTTTTCTTCGTGGTGAGTTGGGAATAATTCATCCTTTTGGCATGGTTTGAGGGGGAGTTTGTACCTCATGGTTTTATCAAGCAATAATATGACAATAAGAAAAATTGAGAAAAGAGAGCTTTGTTTATGCATATGTATTTTCTTGTTCATGCTAGCGATACTTTGAAGGTTTATTTGTCTCTAGCATAGCTTGTATGTATTCTAGTCTTTTCATGAGATTTAGATTCTGCTTTTAAGGGAGATGATACATGACACTTAAATTCTATACTTGAATTAAGCAAATATGCAATGTTGATGCTAGCATAAGGTTTGATTTGTAAATGCTCTATATATATGCTTTATTGAATTGTTATTCCTCAAATAGCTTTAATTGCTTATTGTGAAAAAGAGCATAAAAAATATAAAAAAATGAATACCGAATCCTTGGAAACAGTCTTGACGACAAGTACGTATTCGATATTGAAAGCACATTAATCCCTCTAGTGGGTTTTGGTGATTAATGACAAATGTGGTTAAGGGACTAATGAGTTTATTGAGCTACTTTCAGGTGCATTAGTCCAAGGCGTGGAAGATGGATGCTTGGAGACCCCCCCAAAAGTATTGAATCAAAGCGGACCGGAACTCGAGAAGTGCATAGGACAGTTTATTTAATTGCAATCGAGTTTTAGGAAAAACCGTACTATTAAGAGGGATTCCAGGTGGTGCTCTGAGATATATCAAATGCTCTTAGAGTGAACAAAGTGTCAAAGTTTCCCTAGGAGTTATTTTTGCAAATGCTCCATCTGTCCAAAAATGCAAGTCCGGAACTTACTGTCTCCCAGGTCCGGAAGTTCCGATCTGATGAAAGAAATTTTCCTAAGTGTTATCCGGAAGTTCCTGGCTTCCAGGTCCGGAATTTCCTGTCTAGTTTCCAGTTCAAAATTGTGAATAACGGCTAGATGACGTCACCTAGCCGTTATACATATACCGCTCGTTTCCAGCTAGTTCTTTGGCTGTTCTACTTTCACTTTTCAAACCTAGAGCTGTTGCTAGCCTCTCCCAAGTGTTTCTTGCTTTCTCCACTCAATCTAGAGCCTAATTCTTATGAGAAAGAGAGATTGAGAGGGAGAGAAGAAGATTTGGAGAGGTGTGAAGACTAGGAACATGGGTGAGCACTTGGAATATCTCGTGGGCTATCATCTCGGTGCTTATTACTCTTGGAGATGATCTCCTAGACGGTTAGGTGTCTCCTGCGAGAATCCATTGCATATTGTGGATGTCCCTGGTAAGTTTGTGAAGGATCTCAACGAGGTAAGTTAATGAAGTTCTTGTGCTGAGATTCTAGAGGTTTTCCAAGTAGAGCAACATACACTTGTGGCGGATTTCTAGAAGTAGGTTGAGTTGGATCTTGGTGGTCAATTCTAGAAATTTTCCTAGAAGTGTTTGGGGTTGAAGGCTGTGGATTTCCTCTGGGGTTTTTGCACAAGTGAGGCAAGGGGTTAATCGACACCCAGCTCTTTGGAGCTCCTCAACAGAGAGTAGGATCGCAAGATCCGAAATTCGGGAAAAAATCGCTCTTGTCTCTTTCTGTGATGTTTCTGTGGATGATTCTGTGATCTATCCTCTGCTTAGAATACCTGTGCACCTTCTTGTGAAGATTGGCTTAGTCTCCTGTTTCAAAATTTGAATTTCATCTCTGTTCTGTTACCCAGAAGTTCCTGTACTAGAACACCGGAAGTTCCGGGCTTGGCAGGCCGGAAGTTCTGGAGTTCCTTACCAGGAAGTTTCAGGTCTGTTTGAATTTTACCGCTGCGATTTGTTTTTAAGTTTTCAGGGACAGCCTATTCACCCCCCTCTAGGCTTCATCAGCGCGTTCAATTGGTATCAGAGCTTGGTGCTCTTGATTCAAACTTCACCGCTTTGAGCGATCCACGATGTCGGACTTAGGGGGAAAGAACAGGGAAAATGGAAATGAAGATGGAGCGAGCAGCAAGGGAACTCCACCACCCAAGGGAGCTACTATACCTTTTGATTACAACAAACTTACCATTGCCCCTCACAACTTCGTCTCCGTGCCTTCCGGGCGTGCTCCTCAATTTGATGGGACACATTACGCCGCTTGGAAGCACAAGATGAAGTTGCATCTAATCTCCTTGCATCCAAGTATTTGGAAAGTTATTTGTACAGGTGTTGATGTACCCCATGATGATATGGAGCTCACTTCAGAGCAAGAGCAACTCATCCACCACAATGCTCAAGCTTCCAATGCAATTCTCTCCGCCTTGAGTCCGGAGGAGTTCAACAAGGTTGATGGACTTGAGGAGGCCATGGAGATATGGGATACTTTGCAATTGGCTCATGAGGGATCACCCGCCGTTCGTGAGGCCAAGATTGATTTATTGGATGGAAGGCTTGGAAGATTTGTGATGGATGACAAGGAGACACCACAAGAGATGTATCATAGGATGATGATCCTTGTCAACAAGATTAAAAGACTTGGGAGTGAGGACATGACAAATCACTTTGTGGTCAAGAGACTTCTCCGTGCATTTGGTCCAAGAAATCCCACTCTTGTATCAATGATACGGGAAAGGAAAGACTTCAAGAGACTCACCCCAAGTGACATTCTTGGAAGAATTGTGTCTCATGAGATGCAAGAAGAGGAAGCTCGTGAAGTGAGGCAAATGGTGAAGAATGCCGCCATGATCAAAAATCAAGAAGTTGCTTTGATGGCAAAACAAGAAGAAGAGTCAAGTTGTGAAGAAAGTGAAGATGAAGAGATGGCTTTTATTGTCAAGAGATTCAAGCACTTTCTTCGCAAGAGTGGCTATGGCAAAGGGAGGAAGGATGATGACAAGGGAAAGAGGCAATCAAAGAGAGCTTGCTTCAATTGTGGTGAATATGGCCACTTCATTGCCGATTGTCCCAAGTCAGATGAATTTAAGGCTAAGGGAGGCAAGAAGAAGCCGGAGCGTGCTCATGTGGTGGAGACACACATGGCGGAGGTGTGGTACTTCGGAGATGAAGAAGATCCCGAGGTCAAGCCCAAGCCCAAGCCAAAAGACAAGGTTGAAGGAGAAGGTGGTGTTGCTACCGTCGCCTTCAAGTCATCCTCTTCAAGCAAGGAGCGTCTCTTCAACAACTTGAGTGATGACGACGACGACTCCTACCATTACTCATGCTTCATGTCCCAAGGCCGCAAGGTGATGACTCAAAAGCCCTCTCACACCTCTCTTGATGTTGATTCTAGTGATGAGGAAAGTGATAATGAATTAGATGATGTGCTTAAGAGCTTTAGCAAACCCGCTATGCAACATTTGGCTAAGTTAATGAGAGCTTTAGATAGTAAAGAACAATCACTCGAAAGGCAAGAAGAATTGCTTATTCTTGAGAAGAAAAGAAACCTTGCCTTAGAGGAGAGCCTAGCTAAAGAATGTGCTAAAAATGAACAACTAGCTAATGAGCTTAATTTGGCTAATGGTTCTCTAGCTAGCCTTAGGGATGTCAATGAAACTCTTCAAGAGAAATTTGCTAATTTAGACAAAAATCATAAAGATCTTGAAGTTCAATTTGACACTCTTTGGAATAGCACTTCTCAACCAAATGTGGTTTCTAATTCTTCCAACCCATATACTAGCAATGGTTGTGCTAGGTGTTACAATATTGATTTGAACTCTTATGCTACTAATGTCGATGCATGCAAGCTCTTAAGAAAGAGAATGAGAGGTTGGGCACATTGGTGAAATATGGATGCATGAAGACATATCATTCAAAAGATGCCCTTTACAAGACCATCACCGCTCATCCTAATAAGGATAGACACGGGCTCGGGTTTTCTGGTGGAAGTCCTATGTCTAAGCGTGTGATGGTAAATGAGAAAGAATGTTTGATGTTTGTGAGAGAAGGTAAAGCTCCACAAGCAAAAGAGGTGACTTGCCCCTTCACAGGTCAGACACCCGGAAGTTCCGGGCAAAATGACCGGAAGTTCCTGCCCTGTAAGACAGGAAGTTCCGGACATTTTGTCAGGAAGTTCCGGGCTTCTGATAGGCCGAAGGGGCTGACCGGAAGTTCCGGGTATAATACCCGGAAGTTCTGGCCAGAGGGTCTTTACTATGATTCATATGTAATTTCTAAAAATTCAGAGGGCAAAGTGGTTGCTTATTTTAATGGAAATTACAATGATGAGTACCGCACTTGTGTGTGGGTACCAAAGGCTTTGGTGACTAACATCAAGGGACCCTAAATCCCAAGCTTGATTTCTTTTGTAGGCATACTCCTCCGGTGGCTCAAGTTGGGTTGTGGACAGTGGCTGCACCAATCATATGACGGGAGAGAGGAGTATGTTTACAAGTCTTGATGAGGAGGGTGGAAGTCATGAAAATATTGTTTTTGGAGATGATAGTAAAGGAAAGGTAATGGGTCTCGGTAAGATTGCCATTTCCAAGAATCAATCTCTATCTAATGTCCTCCTTGTCAATTCTTTAAGCTACAATTTATTGTCCGTGTCTCAATTGTGTAAGTTAGGATTTAATTGCTTGTTTACAGATGTGGATGTGATCGTTTTTAGGCGAGATGACTCTTCCATAGCATTCAAGGGTGTGTTAAGGGGTGATCTCTATCTCGTTGATTTGGATATGGATAGAGTGAATCCGGAGGCATGCTTGATTGCTAAATCCTCTATGGGTTGGCTATGGCACCGTAGGCTAGCCCATGTTGGAATGAGGAATTTGGCATCTCTTCTAAAAGGGGAACACATTCTTGGTCTATCTAATGTTTCTTTTGAGAAGGATTGTGTGTGTAGTGCTTGCCAAGCCGGGAAGCTAGTTGGGAGTCCGTATCCTATAAAAAACATCATGACCACAACAAGACCACTCGAGCTTCTTCATAAGGACTTATTTGGGCCCGTGGCCTACATAAGCATTGGAGGTAACAAGTATGGTTTTGTCATTGTTGATGATTTTTCATGCTTCACTTGGGTGTATTTTCTCCATGACAAAAGCGAAGCTCAAGATGTCTTCAAGCGCTTCGCAAAGCAAGCCCAAAACCTCTATGATCTCACTATCAAGAGGGTGCGAAGCGACAATGGAGGAGAATTCAAGAACACTCAAGTGGAGGAATTTCTTGATGACGAAGGAATCAAGCACGAGTTCTCCGCCTCCTATGATCCTCCCCAAAATGGCATTGTTGAGAGGAAGAACCGAACACTCATTGAAACAGCAAGGACAATGCTTGATGAGTACAAGACTTCGGATGTCTTTTGGGCGGAGGCCGTGAGTACCGCATGTCATGCCATCAACCGCTTGTACCTCCACAAGATTCTAAAGAAAGCTTCATATGAGCTCTTGAGTGGTAAGAAGCCTAATGTTTCATATTTTCGTGTCTTTAGGAGCAAATATTTTATTTTAAGTAAGAGGCCTCGCTCATCTAAGTTCTCAACTAAGGTGGATGAGGGATTCTTACTTGGCTATAAATCAAATGCACATGCCTATCGTGTCTTCAACAAAACCTCCGGTATTGTTGAAGTCACTAGAGATGTGACATTTGATGAATCTAATGGCTCCCAAGGGGAGCAAGTTGTTGTACATGTTGTAGGTGTTGTGGATCCAAGTCAAACTATAGGTACTAAGGCTATTGGAGACATACGACTAGTCGAGACGCAGGATGACCAAGAAGATAGGGATCAACCTCCGTCATCGACATCCAATAGCCCTACAAGTGCTGTGTCTGCTAAGCCAGAAGTTTCGAGTTCTATTGACCGGAACCTCCGGACATCTCCAGGCCCGGAAGTTCTGGGTTCTACAGTCCGGAACCTCCGGACCAATGGCAGTGAAGACGTGCCAACGGCACAAGTGGATGGGATCGATGTTGCAGGCACTTTAGAGCATACTGATCAGGCTCAGGTTCCCCCAGTGCACCATCCAAGAATACATCACACTGTCCAAAGAGATCATCCCGTTGACAACATACTTGGTGACAAAAGAAAAGGGGTAACTACTCGCTCTCGTGTCGCAAGTTTTTGTCAACACTTCTCGTTTGTCTCTTCGTTGGAACCAACCAGGGTAGAAGATGAGCTTGGTGATCCGGATTGGGTGATGGCTATGCAAGAGGAGTTAAATAACTTCACTTGCAACCAAGTATGGACTTTGGTGGAGAGACCCAAGCAAAATGTCACCGGCACCAAGTGGATCTTTCGCAACAAGCAAAATGAACATGGGGTGGTTGTAAGGAACAAAGCCCGGTTAGTTGCGCAAGGGTTCACCCAAGTCGAGGGTCTCGATTTTGGTGAAACCTTCGCACCTGTCGCTCGCCTTGAGTCAATTAGAATTCTTTTAGCCTATGCCGCTCACCATGATTTCAGGTTATTCCAAATGGATGCCAAGAGTGCCTTTCTCAACGGACCTATCTCGGAGTTGGTCTATGTGGAGCAACCACCGGAGTTTGAGGATCCAAAGTTGCCAAACCATGTGTACAAGCTCCATAAGGCGCTCTACGGGCTCAAACAAGCCCCTAGAGCTTGGTATGAATGTCTCTGAGATTTTCTTTTGAAAAATGGTTTTGAAATTGGAAAGGCGGATACTACTCTCTTCACTAAAAAAATTGAGAGTGATTTATTCATATACCAAATTTATGTCGATGACATAATATTTGGTTCTACTAATGCCTCTTTTTTGAAGAATTTAGTAGTATCATGACTAAAAGGTTTGAGATGTCTATGATGGGCGAGTTGACCTTCTTCCTCGGGTTACAAGTGAAGCAAGCACAAGTGGGCACCTTCATCTCTCAAACCAAGTACGTGAAAGACATACTCAAGAAGTTTGGGATGGAGGATGCCAAACCTATCAAGACGCCCATGCCTACTAATGGCCACCTAGACCTCGACGATAATGGTAAATGTGTGGACCAAAAGGTATATCGCTCCATGATAGGATCTTTGCTTTACTTATGTGCATCTTGTCCTGACATCATGCTTAGTGTTTGTATGTGTGCCCGTTTTCAAGCGGAGCCTAAAGAGTGCCATTTGATTGCCGTCAAGAGAATTCTAAGATATTTAGTTCATACATCATGGTTGTGACTTTGAGCTTTTGGGCTATTCCGATTCGGATTATGCCGGGTGTAAGGTTGATAGAAAAAGCACAACCGGGACTTGCCAATTTCTTGGGCGGTCCCTTGTTTCTTGGTCTTCCAAGAAGCAAAATTCCATTGCATTATCCATCGCCGAAGCCGAATATGTCGCCGCCGGGTCTTGTTGTGCCCAACTCCTTTGGATGAAACAAACTCTAAAAGACTTTGGCTACAACTTCACCAAGATCCCACTCCTATGTGACAATGAGTGTGCCATCAAAATAGCCAACAATCCCGTCCAACACTCAAGAACCAAGCACATAGATATTCGCCACCACTTTTTGAGAGCTCATGAGACTAAAGGAGACATATGCCTTACCCATGTGAGAACCGAAACCCAATTAGCTAACATTTTCACCAAGCCTTTAGATGAGAAAAGATTTTGCGAGCTTAGGAGTGAGCTCAATATCTTAGACTCTCGTAACATTAGGTGATGGGTGGTTGGCTAATTAATAGCTAAACATGTATCACTAAAATGTAAATTAAAAAAAAATTGAGCTTTTGTGTCTTGAGATCACTTCTTATGTAGAAGATGGTCTTGATACCAGGAATAAAATTCAAACATTCCCTCTCTTATCCAAAAACCCTTTTGTGCAAATTTGCGAAAATTTCTTGGGTGTGTTTTTATTGCGAAAATTTGGTTTTTATCCCCTTCTTGTGATGTATATTGACCATTGTTATGTAATGTTGATTGTTGGCTGGTCATATGCATTATAAGTCTCTATATGTCTATAGTTTTTCTTTTCTAAATCGTTGAATTCTCATCTATTTCTTTGAACTTGGGCTTGACTGCCCTCTGTTCTGTCAGGCCGGAAGTTTCGGTCATCCCAGTCCGGAACTTCTGGGGGTCAGGGGTATAAATACCCAGGGGGAGCCTGAGCCTGCCATCTCTCTCCTCGTGGTTTATACCCAGGGGGGTATAAATACTTGAGGCTTGATCCTCTTATTCCCTTGTGGTTTTGTCTCTTTTTGGTGCCTTGATGCCAAAGGGGGAGAAAATTGCAATCGAAGGGGGTCAAAATTTTTGTTTTTCCTGCTTGCTGCCTGCTCTGTCTGTTTATCCGGAAGTTCCGGATCCTCTTATCCGGAAGTTCCGGACCTGGCAGTTCCCTCGCTATTTTCCTGTCAGCTTGTCTGGAAGTTCCGGGTATTTTATCCGGAAGTTCCGGACCTGGCAGTCCTTTGGCCTCTACTCTTATGAACTTATGGACATGTAATAATTCTCTATTTGTGTGGATGTAATGACTGTTAGATGCTCTTAGCTGCTCTTTATATATATTGCATTTCATTTATGCTTTGAGTGTCTTATTTGTTGTTTGTGATGTGATGTTGATTTTATCCTTTTGAGTGCTCACCATGTCATATCGATTCTCACTGCTTATTTGCATCCCACGAATGAGTAGAGATGAAGGAAACTCTCCTCGGTTGCTCCCTTAAATATATACCTATGAGTTTCTCTCATATATTCCATATGCATTCTCTAAGGGGGAGTTTCATCCACCTCTAACCATTCAAAACAAAATTCTTATCAATCTTTTGTAAGCTTTAACCATGTTGTCATCAATCACCAAAAAGGGGGATATTGAAAGTGCATTAATCCCCCTAGTGGGTTTTGGTGATTAATGACAAATGTGGTTAAGGGACTAATGAGTTTATTGAGCTACTTTCAGGTGCATTAGTCCAAGGCGTAGAAGATGGATGCTTGGAGACCCCCCAAAAGTATAGAATCAAAGCGGACCGGAACTCGAGAAGTGCATTGGATAGTTTATTTAATTGCAATCGAGTTTTAGGAAAAACCGTACTATTAAGAGGGATTCCAGGTGGTGCTCTGAGATATGTCAAGTGCTCTTAGAGTGAACAAAGTGTCAAAGTTTTCCTAGGAGTTATTTTTGCAAATGCTCCATCTGTCCAAAAATGCAAGTCCGGAACTTCCTGTCTCCCAGGTTCGGAAGTTCCGGTCTGATGAAAAAATTTTTCCCAAGTGTTATCCGGAAGTTCCTGGCTTCCAGGTCCAGAACTTCCTGTCTAGTTTCCAGTTCAAAATTGTGAGTAACGGCTAGATGACGTCACCTAGCCGTTATACATATACAGCTCGTTTCCAGCTCGTTCTTTGGCTATTCCACTTTCACTTTTCTAACCTTGAGCTGTTGCTAGCCTCTCCCAAGTGTTTGTTGCTTTCTCCACTCAATCTAGAGCGTAATTCTTGTGAGAAAGAGAGATTGAGAGGGAGAGAAGAAGATTTGGAGAGGTGTGAAGACTAGGAACTTGGGTGAGCACTTGGAATATCTCATGGGTTGTCATCTCGGTGCTTATTACTCTTGGAGATGATCTCCTAGACGGTTAGATGTCGCCCGCGAGAATCCGTTGCATATTGTGGATGTCCCTGGTAAGTTTGTGAAGGATCTCCTCTCCTCCAAAAGGGAACGAGGTAAGTTAATGAAGTTCTTGTACTGAGATTCTAGAGGTTTTCCAAGTAGAGCAACCTACACTTGTGGCGGATTTCTAGAAGTAGGTTGAGTTGGATCTTGGTGGTCACTCAATTCTAGAAATTTGCCTAGGAGTGTTTGGGGTTGAAGGCTGTGGATTTCATCTACGGTTTTTGCACAAGTGAGGCAAGGGGTTAATCGACACCCAGCTCTTTGCAGCTCCTCAACGGAGAGTAGGATTGCAAGATCCGAACTTCGGGAAAAAATCGCTCTTGTCTCTTTCTGTGATGTTTCTGTGGATGATTCTATGATCTATCCTCTGCTTAGAATACCTGTGCACCTTCTTGTGAAGATTGGCTTAGTCTCCTGTTTCGAAATTTGAATTTCATCTCTATTGTACTACCCGTAAGTTCCTTTACTAGAACACCGGAAGTTCCGGGCCTGGCAGGCCGGAATTTCCGGAGTTCCTTATCAGGAAGTTCCGGATCTGTTTGAATTTTACCGCTGCGATTTGTTTTTAAGTTTTCACGGACAGCCTATTCACCCCCCTCTAGGCTTCATCAGCGCGTTCAAATATGAGCAAAATAATGGGTGCCGAATCCCTGGAAACAGTCTTGATGACAGGGACGTACCCGGAATAAAAGAGAAAAATATGAGCAAAAAGGCTCAAGAAAAAGAAAGAGTTAAAAATTTCTCTTGGTTGTTTTGTGCTAAAGGTTATTTGAAAAAGAGTGATAAATTCAATAGGTATATGTGTTTAGTGTTTATTCTTCAACCTATGTGCTTGTTAAGATGTTGCATTATAAATCGTATGAAATCATGAATTTTGATTGTTTATTCAAGCTTAATTGTAAAATCTTTGGTTCATGGTTATAGTTTAATGCATGCTTGTTATATTATAGATGGGCTCATCTTCTTTTTGTTGAATCACATGACTTGATATGCTATATGTATGCTAAGCTCTTGAACATTAATGACCATAATTCCTATGCTTGATGAAATCATTGTCAAAAGGGGGAGAAGAGATGTGTTTTGGGAGAAGATTTTCGGAATTGTTGAAAAGAGCATGTTTTTTGGTTCATGAGGGAATTTCTTTCTTTTAAAAAGGGGGAGAAGTTTTCTTTTGGATTTTTGAGCACGATGTGTACATTTGTACGAAGTGTGCTTTTTACCACTTTTGTTTTTATTTTTCCAAACACCAAAACATTTTTTTGATGGGTTTGCCAATGTGTTCATAAGGGGGAGATTGTAAAATCAAAGGTGTTTTTTATTATTATTTTGTGATGAACAATTGGCATCGGAGATTATTGGTTTTGTTATTTGGAATTTATTTACGAAGTGGTTTTGGAGATGATTGGATTTACAGCTGAATCTACAGGATACTGCTGTTATTTTATGTGGACCGGTCAGACCGGTGGTATGTGCGCGGTCAGACCTGCCAGCTCGCAATCTGACCGACCGACTCTGTGTCGGTTTCGGTTTCGGATTGTTTGTTTGAATATCCGTGATTATTTCATGATTATGGCTTCTAGATGGATACTATACGTATGTAATACTGTTGTTTGCTACTAATGAGTCAAGTTGGTGATAGCTTGGTCTCGGAATATGGTTTCTTTGTTTATTTCATGTGTAGGTGACTCGATGCCTCAGGAGAATATTTGCGGTGATGGACCGGGAGTCGGCTTGGGGATAAGACGACGTCCGTGGTGGTCAGAGATCATGCGGGATAGTTAGGCTAGAGTTGATGCACGTGGTTGATGGAGATTCCATAAGGCATACGATGGAGGTATTGTGTGCGTATAGGATGCGGAGTCGAATTTGGAAGGAGTCCAAATTTGGTATGATTGGTTATGTAAAGTTTGTGTCTTGTACTAAAGGGTTTTCTAAGGTGTTTAGGACTCCTAGTATGAGTTTGGTTCGTGGCTTTAGGCTACCTACCTCGGGTATGAATAGAGGGGGAGCGTGAGGCTTCCCGGTATCGCTTTTGAGAGCAATTGAGTTAAGTTTTGAGTTAGGGTTTCGAGTTTAGTCGAAATTTTTGTAAGCAGGGCTGTTGGTGCACTTTTTAAACACAGAGAGAATTCATCCACTTTAAGAGTTCTTTGATTTGTGTTTACCGGGTTTCGGCGGTGTAACCGACGATATACCGGCGGTCAGACCGGCGGCAAGCGGCAGTCAGACCGGCGGTGTCGAGGTGGTCAGACCGGCGGCGGCGACAGCAAACGGCAGCTGATCTCGGCGGTCAGACCGGAGATCTAACTTCGGTCAGACCGACGGCAACCAGGCGGTCAAACCGGCAGGACAACTTCGGTCAGACCGCGATCCGTCGAATTTGAGGGTAACTTTTATTTCCGCTAAAAGATTTCTGTTTTTGGGTATACCAACCATTCACCCCTCTCTGGTTGGCTTAGTTATTGTGATTCGATCCTAAAAAACAATAACCAACATTTTACAATTTTAATAACTAGTAATGCCACTTTATCATAACGACAAACACCTCACAGACTTAGTTCATCCACTTGAACAGCTAGGTAGGAGTACGTAAGACAGCTGCTACTTGCATGTGGAAGCGTGGAGCGGCATAACCGCATAAGCGGATGAACCAGCTTGGGCTTCACGTCGAGCGATGAACCCAATCTAACGTACCTCATAGGATTAGGAACGTGTACCTCTGACGGGCTATGAGGACGTACGGGTCCCACCTGTCCGAGACTCACATCTCTCAGACTTTATATCAGAGAGGAGTTGCTTCTCACGTAGAAACGAGATGAGAGGCGACAGGGAGACGGTGAGACAGCATGATCGCAGTCGTCACTTGCCCGCCTTATCCACGTATCATAGCGATTCGCAAGGCCATGAACGTCCAACGCACGTATCATGCGACAACAATGGAGCCTGGATATCGACGCGTTGATCGTCGGACGTGCTAGTGACATTGTTGAAGTCTAGATCTAGATGCGTCCCTAGTAATGTTGTTTGGTCCTCGTTTTGTTGGAGTCTAGACGGCTACATCTTGCCTATGGTAGAGTGATAGTTGGGCCATTGGGCTAGGCCAATGAGATGGATAATATGGCCCACGCATTGTAGGCTTGTTCTCTGGATGTCCTACGAAAATTTGAGATAGTTTTTAACCTTTTTCTGATTTCGCTGGACAATAAGGCCATGTTCTATTCTTTAACTGCAAACTTTATCTTTCTCTTTTTGTTAGCACGCTTATCAAATTGTTAAATGGTGCGTTATTTTAAAAAAAGTTTATATATCAAAGTTGTTTAAAAAAAGCAAATAAATGCATTTTTCAAATTTATAACCATTAATACTTAATTAATCATGTGCTAATAGGGTTTCTCATTTTGTGTGCCATAAAAATCTATCTTCAAAACTGGATATCGAACGGGGCTTAGTCTAACTACATCCGTTTGTCTCAAGAAAAAAAAATCGAATCCGTTTTCATTTCCAACACTATCGAACCGAAACTTCCATTTTCAAAAATATGTCCGGATGGCTAGAAACTATGTGAACCACTTTCATCCCTAATTGTAGCAGCAGCCCCACAACCGCGGGAGTCACGGAGCTTGCCATTCTTCTAACAGCAGAATGAAAGGTTGTGTTCTTTTGGAGGGGTTGGGAAGTCATCCACTCCGTACGGAAAATAAAACGATAGATTAACACGTGATTAATTAAGTATTAGCTATAAAAACTTGAAAAATGGATTAATATGATTTTTTAAGGCAACTTTCATATATAAACATTTTATAAAACGTCTATCCTTTAGCAGTTGAAAAAGCGCGCACGTGAAAAACGAAAGAGATGGGGTTGGAAACCCATGAGAAAGAACACATGCTTACAATCATTCACCCTTTACAGGAAGATCTGGACATTACACTCCTTCCCAACAAAACCATCTAACCAAAATTACAGCAGTGTCAAAATAGCAGCCTGCAAAGCTTTCAGCACACAGAGATTAGTTATTACTCCCTCCGTCCCAAAATAAGCGCAACCATGAGTTTCCGTTTCTAACTTTAACCGTTCGTCTTATTTGATTTTTTTTAAAAAAATAAAAAACTAAGTCACGCATAAAGTTTTATTCATGTTGTATAATCTAATAACAATAAAAATACTAACCATAAAATTTTTTTAAATAAGACGAACGATCAAGGTTGGACACGAAAACTCATGTCTGTACTTATTTTGGGATGGAGGGAGTACTTCCAAATTTCAGTCATCCATCTACTCACATCGAACGATTGACATCATTTTAATGACTAGCGGTACTACCTGTCATGAGTGAGGTGGTTGGAGGAGGTACTTGGAGGGGTAAGAGCAGGTACAATACCAAACTATAAATCAGCTATAAATATATGTCGAGAAGATAAAAAAAGTGAGAAAAACAACGGGTTACAAAATTGTAGTCAGTTGTAGCACGATTCCAAGACGTCATGTGTATATGACATGTGGAACTCCCTCTGTCCCAAAAAAGCGATTCCTATATGCCCAAGGCAATTTTAGCAACCATTATCAAATACCAAAATACCCTTATATAAGTACAACATCCATTACATCATTTAAATTAAAAAACAAACTTCCGTGCAGAAGTACTACTCTTGTGCAGAGTGCATGTGTGAGAGAGGGAGTAGACGAGATAAACGAGACAGAAGTTTGCGTGAACAAGTGAGGAGACTGTTGTCCTGGTTGCTCTGCTATGACTGTACTGCTATCTCATTCAATGCACAAATTGCTTTTTTCTAGGACAAATGCTCCATCCAGAAATCGATTCTTTCTGAAACGAAGGGAAACGAAGGGAGTATATATTTATAGGTAAATATTATATAATTCTATTAAATTGACTTTAAATTATTTAAAGCTAATAGTTAGCTATACTATTAAACTTCTCTAAGTAGGTAAATCCCTTTGGCCACCTCCTAATTGCTCTATCTCCGGCGCTACTATGTGCAGAGACCGTTAGGACGGCAGGTGGACCAGCAGGCGCTTCTACAACAACAATATATGGGGTTGTATTGTGCACCCCTTCACCAGTTCACCACCAAGGCACCAACTCTACAGCCTTGGTGGAATTTATCCTCCATTCTCTGGCACCATAGCCTAATGGTAGCAACGAGGTTCGTCTTCAGAAAGCATAGCTGCAGCTAGAAGGTTGATCTACACACCTTGTCGTTGTCGATAGAAGCAGCTTCCTCATTGTCTTCAGCAAGCAGTTTTTTTTTCATTGTCGGTGTCGTGAGCTATTTTCTCCTTGTCGTGATCTGTACATCTGTCGTGAGCTATTTTCTTATTGGAAAGTTTTGCTACAGGACACTGCTTATGTGCGGTTTTAGCCCTAGGACACTGTCGAAACTCATTTTTGGGGAAAAATACTCCATAAACGTGGTAATTTGTCAGTGGACACCGCACCGATTAAAATAATAATTTCCGATTGAAAAGGAGAGAGAAATCGCGTGACACGATGGGCGCCCACGACACGTCGAGGTAGCTCTTGACGTAGCCCTCCATACGCTCCTCCCGGGCACGTGCCCATCCCGGTGGCAGGAACATGGCGAGGTTGGAGCGCACGGCGCGGCGCACGATGGCGTTCGTGTTGTTCAGCATGAACACCTGCCTCATCCTCGGGAATGCGAGCTCGCCGGACTTCTCCTCGAGCACGGCCTCCAGGCGGACCGCCGGGCCAAGTCGACGGTGGGTGCACACCCTGGCCACCGTGGCCGGCGTGGCGACGATGGTGCAGAGCGCACCGTGGGTGGCCAGCAGCAGTGCGGTGTCCACCGCCGGTATGAGGTGGCCCTGCGCCATGAGCGGGATGAACACTAAGTGCGCCACCGCCATCGATACAGATAGCTCGTGTTCTCGCTAGCGATGTATTGCTATTGCTTGTGCAGCTAGCTGCTGACACTGGTGGAGAAACCATCTTTGGTCAGTCGACCAAATTTCACAATAGTCCCGGTTCCATTATAAACCAGGACTAAAAATTATTTTTAGTCCTGGTTTAAAAATTTTTGATCTTTAGTCCCGGTTCATCCCCTGTCAAATGTATGTCAGGGGGTCGAGGATCTTTAGTCCCGGTTGATACTACCAACCGGGACTAAAGATTACCACTTTAGTCCCGGTTGGTATCACCAACCGGGATTAAAGATCGATTGATCTTTACTCCCGGTTGGTAATATCAACCGGGACTAAAGATCAATCTTGAGTCCCGGTTGGAGTTATCAACCGGGAGTAAATATTTCTCTCCCACATCCGATCGGTTAAGTCCCAGACAGATATTTAGATAAGATTGAAACATCCCCTCTCTTCCTCTTCTCAGATCCAATCCTCTTCCTCCTCCCCTCCCCTCTCTTCCTCCCCTCCTCCCCTTCCTCTTCTCCTCCCCTCTCCTTCCTCCTCCTCCCCTCTACTCCGTCTTCCATCAGCCGGCCGGCGGCGCGGCCGCGAAGGGGGAGGCGGCGGTGGGCGGCGGGCGGCGGCGGCGCGCGGAGAGGCGGACGGTTGGCGCGGGGAGGCGGGCTGCTCGGCCGCGTGCGTGGAGGCGGGCGGCGGCGCGGCCGCGCGTGGGTAGGCGGGGGCGGGCAGGCGCGCGGGCAGGCGGCGGCCGGGCGCCGGCTTGTTTTTTTTTTTATAATTTGTGGATGTATAATTTTTTATATTTTGTGATTCATTGCATCGCATGGATCTAAGATATATAATTTGTATAATCTGTGATGTATTTAATTTGTGTGTAGTTTTTTAGGATTTGTGATGTAGTTGATCTGTGTGTGTAGGATTTGTGTGTATAAGTAACATTAATATTTGGGATATTGATTTGGGGATGTGTATCCCATTCGATTCGGGAGAAAATACATAGATTAACACTAGCCATTAGCAAAATCTACAACAAAATAAAATAAAAAAAATCTCAATGAACTGTCGCGAACTGTCGCTTCCCCTCTTTAGTCCCGGTTGGTAACACCAATACCAACCGGGACTAAAGATTCCCCCTCTTTACTCCCGGTTGGTAACACCAACCGGGACTAAAGATCGATCTTTAGTCCCGGTTATTTGAACCGGGACTAAAGATAGCGATCTTTAGTCCCGGATTCGTAGTCCCGGTTGGAAAACCGGGACTACAAAGGGTTCTAAACCGGAAGTAAAGAGCATTTCTCCACCAGTGTGATCCATCCATATGTGTGTGTGCGCGCTTTAAAGAGAGAGCCGTGACGGCCGGTGCTGTGTTCGATTGTTTGTTTCCGTATGCCGGCATTTGGGAAGACGACGATGACGTGGACAGGCCGGCCTCATTACCAGGAGGAAGAAGAAGGGAGAAAGAAAAGAGAGGAAGAGAGATGGAAAGCTGACATGTGGGCCCAAGGGCATTTTTGATATTTCACGTTATTTCTCTCTCCTCCTCAACCGAAAATCATTATTTTAATCGGCGCGGTGTCTACTGGCAAATTGCTATGTTTATTGAGTGTTTTTCCCTAAAAGTTAGTTTGGCAGTGTCCTAGAGCTAAAAAACTACACATAAGCAGTGTCCTGTAGTAAAATTTGCCTTTCTTATTTCTATCTAACGATTTCGATCTATACTCCGGACTGGTGTTGTTTTCTTCTTCAGAAAACTATGTCGAAGAGGGAAAAAGAGTAGCTAGAATCAGTTTGCATTTCATACATATGGGTTGAGTTTTGACTAAGCTGCCTTGTCAAGTTTCAGTGAGGATTGTCTGCAGTACTGCACTTGCAGTAGCTACCACTGACATGTAGGACCAGGTCAACTTATCAATTACTGCTATTGCAAATGCAGTACTGCAGAGGATTCATTTCCGTCAAGTTTATGCTCTGAAAGAATCTCTAGTTGGGATTGAATGTATCATCGTGGATTTGTCCCTAGCTGTCCGGGATGAGCAACAAAACTGTGGAGTTCGAGGTGGCATGGAGTTAAACTGGCGAGCGGCGCCGAATTGAGCCGTGACCGCAACGAGCCGGTGAAAGATACTATCGCAAACAGATAATATAATAGCATCAGTGGCATCTTTTTTTCCACTCAGACCAACATGCCCTTCCTGATCATTAAACATTTATATTTTTTAGTATACATCCTGTTACACTGATACCTCTTGCCCTTCCTGATCATTAAACATTTATATTTTTTTACTGTACATCCTGTTACACTGATACCTCTTGGTAAAACCTTAGGTATAGTAAAAATGTTATAGAATAAAACATTTGGTAAATCCTAATTAAGCAGATTAGCTTGAGGGTTACAACATCACTACATCAGTTGACATGAAGTAAAATATCTTACTGTTACCATCTTTACAGGCATCAGAATTTGTTTTTTGTGATGAGCTTGTTCTTCCTGAAGTCCTTCATATGACTGGGTGTCTAGGCTTGCTCGGTAAACAATTACTACCTCCGTCCCATATTACTTGTCGCTTTAAGTTTTTGTTTGTAATGTTTAATCATTCGTCTTATTCAAAAAAAATTAGAATTATTATTTATTTTATTTGTTGCTTTATTATCAAAAGTACTTTAAGTATGACTTATCTTTTTTATATTTGCATTAATTTTCCAAATAAAACGAATGGTCAAACGTTGAAAGCAAAAAAGTCAAAATGACACCCATTATGGGACAGAAGGAGTACTAATTTCATCTGCAAAATACGTCAAAATCTTCCGTTAGGGCGTAGTTTCAATGGGTGTCCATCACATTAACAAAAGCACGCTTTTCGTTTTATATATTTTGAAGTTTGTCTGTATATGCGAGTGTGTGGATTACTTCCTACATAACTGATATTATTTCCGTACTATAATTTTTAGCTATACATCTACAAAAGAACCATAACCCCACATGATGAAACATTGATTTTTGATGAAACATTGACAACCTTAAGCAAAATTTTGAAAATTTGATTTTTGATCCACAAAGCAAATAATTTTGCAAAAGACAAACTTTGGTCATTTTGAAAACGTAAAAATCAAGACCAAGTGACAAAGAAGATAAGGGATGCAAGTGCAAGAATGCTCCCCCTATGTGCCAAACTCCCTCTTTCACCAAGATCTAATGCAAATTTTTAATTTTCAATGAGTGCAGATTTCTCTCCCCTTTTATCAATGATGCCATCAAGACAAAAAAGAGACAAAAATGCAAATGAAAATGAGATGAAACTTGCAAATTTTTAGTTTATGCGAGCTTAATTTGAGAGTTATGTAAAGGTATCAAAGGTAGACATGTATCAAACAGAGACAAGCAAGTGCTCAAGCCTAGCTAAAACATGTGCAAAAGAAGTGTGAAACATGTCATAAATATCAAGATTAAGCTTAAAAGGAAGCAAATCAACTCATAATCATGCAAGATTTACATAATCAAAGCAAAGAACACATGCTAATGTGCTAATGGCCAGTTCATAAAGAGTATCAACATGATAACAAAGCATAGGACATGAGCTTTTAACCTTTTCTCATCACTTTTATTTTATGATGATTTTTTTAATTGCTTTCAAGATAATAGCACAATTACAATGGTCCACCTAATCTTATCAGTCAGCAAGTGATGGTTGTGTCAAACACTGCCGTCTGGCCTCAACCAAGTTTTCCAGCTAGTGTTCCCATTATAGGCAGTCTCAGTGCTATCTTCGGCACTACTCATGCGTAAACCGCTCAGTAGCCCGGACAAAAACAAAGATAAACCTTATAAAGCATGATTTACAAAGTATGAATAAACAAGCATGAGCATTCAAAAGCATGTATTAACAGTTATTGCCAAGAGGATGTAAACATGGCATGACTAGGAGAGGGATACTTCAAGATAAACAAACTTCTAGAGCAAGCATATTGCACATTGATTAAGTTCAAATGAATAGTCAATTTAAGCAGGTTTCAACAAGCTTGAATAGCATAACATGATGACACAAGTTACTTAAGCAAATGAAAGCTAGATAAAGATCAAACTAGCATAAGAGAGATACATGCATAGCATAGTGATGACCAAGAGATAACAAGCAAAACTTAATTGAATAGTGTATAAAACAATGCATAATAGTAAACATGATGCAATATGTTACAAATGCATACAAAAGAAAAACAACTCCCCCTCAAATCAAACCATAGGGGTGGATCACCCCTAACTCACTTCGCAAGAACTCAAAACGAGAACGATCAAGTTGTTTTGTAAAAATGTCTGCAAGTTGTTTTTCAGATTCAACAAACTCTAGCGCAATGGCACATTTCTCAACATTGACTCGGAGAAAATGGTACCATATCTTAATGTGCTTGGTCCAGGAATGTTGAACTAGATTTTTAGTAATGTTGATCGCACTTGTGTTATCACAAAGCAAAGCAACACTAGAGAAAGACAAGCCATAACCTTTCAGAGTGGAAATCATCCAAAGAACTTGGCTACAAGAACTAGCAGCAACGACATATTCAGCCTCAACAGTGGATTGAGCAACAGAAGACTGCTTACGAGAGGATCAAGAAACCAAAGAAATGCAGTTGACTACTTTCAAAGGCATGGTGCAGTTGACCACAGAGGATGTCAATCTGACTTAGTGCACTATATTAACAATAAGGCATTGTTCATCTTTTTTCACTTGAGGTGTGCCACAGCAAGCAATTTCCAATGCATCCCAAGCCTAAAGAGCATATCTCGAATTCTTGATCATATCTCGATCGTTGATCTCAAAAACAAAACATATCTCTCTATCGTTTCTGCATGCACAAGTGCGTTACACACTCTGGAATATATCTATGTGGAGCGTTGCACCCATGTCCACTGACTTGTTTCTCCGGACAATATGACCAGGACAGCCATTAACTATCCGTCGAACAGGCCAGCTATATGCTAGCCTATATTCATACACACACACATGTTAATTACAACAAATCTTTTTTCCATAGATTTAGGTTATTCAATTAGGAGACTGTTGGGATCTTGAAGATGCTTAGAAAATTATAAACGAGAACACTTAGTATCGGTAGCTCCAACGAACGAAAGAAAATCGGGCTCTAGCTCAGCTACTACCTAACTTCAATATTAGGGTACTTCCACTGGTGGAGAAATGCTTTTTAGTCCCGGTTCGTAACCCCCCTGTAGTCCCGGTTTTTCAACCGGGACTACGAATCCGGGACTAAAGATCGCTATCTTTAGTCCCGGTTTAAATAACCGGGACTAAAAATCAATCTTTAGTCCCGGTTGGTGTTACCAACCGGGACTAAAGATGGGAGCATCTTTAGTCCCGGTTGATAACACCAACCGGGACTAAAGATATTTTTTCTTTTTTTTTCTGCTTTTAATATTGAATATTGATTTCACACCATCCCCTCCCATATCCAAATCATCACATATTACAGAACATCTCCAAATCCTCAAACAAATCATCTCCAAATACATTACAAACTCTTAAAAAAATTACATCACAGGGTTCTAAAAAATTCATCACAGATTCACATCTCACACAAAAATACATCACAGATTCACATCTCAAAAAAAAAAAGAAAAAAAATCCGGCCGGCGGCCACTGCCGCCTCCCCTCCTCCCCTCCGCGCCGGCCGGCCAGCGCCGCGCCGGTTGCCGCCGAGCGGCCGCCCACCGCAGCCGCCGCCTCCGCGCGGCCTCCCGCGCCGCCGCGCCAGCCGCCCACCGCCGCCGCCGCGCGGCCCCCCGCGCTGCCGCGCCGGCCGCCATGTAGGCCGCCTCCGCGCCGTCCCCTGCGTCGCCGCCTCTGCGCCGGCCGCCTGCACTGTGGTGAAGGAAAAAAGGAAGGAGAGGAGGGGAGTTAGAGATAAGGAAAGAGATAAGAAGTTAGAGAGGAAAAAAAGAGATAGAGGGAGGAGTTTGTTGTGTGGACGAGAAAAGAGGATCGGTACTATGGATTATATAGTGTGTTTTGATTTTTATTCCCGGTTAGTAACACCAACCGGGACTAAAAATAGGTTTTTAGTCCCGGTTGGTGTTACTAACCGGGACTAAAGATTATAGGGCCCTGACACAGCCTGACATGGAATCAACCGGGACTAAAAATCATCTTTAGTCCCGGTTGGAGTTACCAACCGGGACTAAAGATGATTTTTAGTCCCGGTTGGTAACAACAACCGGGACTAAAGATCTTCCTCTTATTAACCGGGACTAAAAATCATTTTTAGTCCCGGTTTTTAATGGAACCGGGACTATTGTGGATATGGGTCGACCGATCAAAGATGGTTTCTCTACCAGTGTTCTTTGCTCTCTCATTACTCTTCATATATATACATATCTGTGATTGTTGTTAAATTATTTTTCTCCTAAACTACTTATACGATTTCAAATCCGATCGCACCGTTATATTCATTACAATTAAATCTTTACAACAAGATATCATATGATTATATCTATTATTATATATTAAAAGTCCATTAAACTTCCTACAAACGCTCTTAAGCCGCCACGTGGCATTCCTACAAACGCTCCTAGACCACCACGTGGTAATACTTAATCTCACCGTTGATTTTCAGTTAAATCGGTGAACCCGATAATTTAGACCATTAGATTAGATTAGTTGTATTGACACTCTAATAAATCAGAAAAAATCCTTAAAAAAAAACTAAACTCCCTTCACCCACCCCTCCTGGCTGGCCCCACACGTGCCTACACGTACGTACGTGTGCCTCCCCACCCGTGCCTATGTACGTAGCACGTACGTGTGCCTCCATGTGCAAAATCCAGTTCCTCTCCCATTCTCTATTTTCTTTCTAATTAGATCACACCATAATTGTTACCATAAATAAAAATGATTGGATCTGTTATGTAAATGGAGCCTTGAGCCGTGAGTAAACATGCCAGCGCCAGGGGTTTATATATAGGAGGGTCTTTGATGTTGCCTAAATAAATAATTATTTTTACAGGTCTCATATTTTTGGGGTAAAAAAAATACTGTGAGATATAACTACAGGGATGAGCTGTCAATTATATGAGATTATCTGTAGTGAGTATAATTGTGGTATGCTAATATGATATAATTGTAACATGCTGCATATGATCTACGATGGGCCACAGCTAATAAGTCTCCGCTTTCCTCACACTCTCTATATTTTTAGCTAACGATTTAATATATAAACTATCAGTAATTAGATAGTTAAATGTCTAGAGTTTTAACCTATTCGATTTTAAATTTGATAAATATTGACTATTAAATTTGACAAATATTGACCATGTTTCAATATATAAGAAATACTTTATTTGCACATAAACCCCTGTCCTATAAGAACTAATAGAAATTAAAGATTTATATAAAAATTGATAGCATGTATCATGTCATCGGTTAAACCTTCTCTAGACACCGGTGCTCCTAAGCCATCACTTGTCACAGCTAATAAATTATTTAAAAAAAATCCTAAAATTTCTAGAAAAAAGAAAATCATAGGATCCATTATTTATCACGGCCTCCCCTTTATAGCTATGGCTCCCCACCTCCTCTTTCTCTCACTATTTTTTTTACATATAAAATCAAGAGAGAAAACAATCAATAATTTTATATATCAAAATGAACATATTTTTTAGCTACACATCTGATTTTTAATCTATCCATTCATTTATATCAAATCGACAATTTAAGATCCATAATACCTACTATCTATCATTGGAAACAATAATAAAAAAATGACTGAATCCAAAAATAGTGATGCTTATCTTCACACTTATATTTAGCTATCCGATCATATTTTCGCTATAGGCTACATCGTGCCTCGCACACTCTGCACAGCAAGTTCCCTAGATGGGTTGTCCTCAACGCCGTGCAACCGAAATGCACTCTACAATCCGATCCGGTTAGCATACCCTTATGCCCCATCCAATCTTTTGATTAATACTAAAAAAAATATGAACCTGTATTAGTCTTAGCTACTTATAAAAAAAAGGCATTTCAATTTGTTCTCACAAAAAATTGACTCATGAGGTGGAATGCTCTGTCACTATTTATCATCTTTTAAAATTTGGATTCAAAATAGGACTTGTATAAAATAAAACAAAAGAAACAAAATGTCCAAAGGAAGTAAAGTGGACCAATTAAGGAAAATCAAGTGCTTAGATGCTAATGACCTTATCTCTATCCTATGTCGTGGAATTATAAGTTTCTCCACATCTTGCTCCTAGACTACCACGTGGAAATACCTATTCTCACCCTCGATTTTCACTTAAATCGGTAGACCTAATAATTTAGATCATTAGATTAGATTAGTTGTATTTATTTAAAAAGAAACTAATACTTTACTGTTGACCGGAAATAGAAAAAAAATATAAGTACGTACGTACTACTAACAAAAATCAAGCTTTCAAGCTTACATATTGTTCATTGGAAGAAAAAAGAACCGGCGCACGGATTTACTATAAAAAATAATAAAGCCAAAAAAACATAAGTACTTAGTACCATTGAAAAAATACTATAAATATCACCGTCGATTTTCACATAAATTAGTGAACCCGGTATTTTAGAACATTATTAGATTACATGTATTTTATTTTAAAAACTAATACCTTATTACTCTGTGTGTATGTATATGGGAGACTATATAACTGCAGGCTAGAAAAAGACAAAAAAAAGTCGTACCTATGTATGTACGAGTGGGAAAAACTAATGAAACTTACCTATACTATCCATTGGAAGAAAGAAAAATCTACGCATGGACTTACTATAAAAAAATAAAACAAAAAAAATGTATTTCATTGGAAAAATATCGATGTCTTTTGAAATAGTATTTTCTACCATTTAGAAATAAATATATTACTCTATAAATTTATGTAAATATACGAAGTTACACTAGATTTATATTTTAAATACGAAATATACAAAATATCTTTAAACGTTCCATCTTAATATATGAGTCTGATATATATAAAAAATAATGTTTTTATTTCATATCATATTTTAGGGTGCCAAATATCATGAATATACAACGCTAATTTAAATATACATATGTAAAAATAGAAACAACACGATTTAGTTGTTTTATTTTACACCATAATATTAGATTTATTATTTAAAATAAAAAAAATATCTTATATACGAATACATGAGAAATATATAACTATTGACAAGAAAAAGTACTTCGTACATACATATGATTAAAAGAACAATAATGCTTACATATCGTTTGCCAGAAGAACAGAAAAAGTACTTATGATAAAGCCAAAAAAAATTGGGAGTCCTAAAAATAGAATTTTGTTCAATTTTAAGAAAAAAAAATAATAATCTTGAAATTTATGCAAATGTAAATATAAAATATCCAATTAGTGCTTTTTAAGCGTTCTATCGTTTAAATTATTTTGCAATTATGTATCCATTTTGTGATCGCGTTGTATTCCTTTATATAAATAAACTATTAACGCCTATAGCCCTAAATACATCACAACATATGGAGCCGACAAGTAATTATTAATGTTATGATAATAATTTCACATTATATTTGAGGTGTGAAAAAACACTAGACTAATATACAACACTAATTAAAATGCACATTTGTGTTCTCCAAATTACTAAAGGTGTGTCATGTGATTAGAAAGAATAGGTGTTGAAAACAAACCATACACTGAACTAACATGCATTACACTATAGATATTTGTCAGAAATATAATATGGTACTTTGGAGATTATCATGGTAGTATTTAAAAAAATCACTTTATCTCGGTTACATATAAATTATTCTATTGTTTTTTAATAAAATTTAACTACTTCGATTTATGTGATAGAGGGAGTATAAGTAATATAAGTCTATCTATTGTTAGATGGAGTAGTATCATTACCTATATTTTTAATAATGAAATTAAATTTAACATATGTTTCATTAACATATAATAAAATTAAAATGTTACTTAAAGTAATCTATAGCATACAAAATAAAAAAATATAAAGTTTGGAAAATCAAAAAACTTTAAAAATAGAATCACACATAATACAAATAGCTGTGAACCAACTACATTATTTATTGTGACACATTTTTTCTAATAAAATTGAGAATATGCGGTTTCAAGTAGTATGCCCATACCAGTTATTAACAAACACACCTTTAAAATAGAGCCAAAAATATTTTAAAAATATCATCCACATATAAACATTCGTAATAAATTAAAAATTCAAACAACATTAAATAATATGCCCGCGCGTATGCGCGGGCTACATTCCTAGTTCTGATAAAAGATAAACACATGTTTCAAACCATTAAGTCTCAATGTTTCGTACGTAACGGCGACATGTTTCGAGGTGTGTGCTTTTATTGTCTTTCACAAGAAAAAAAATAAATATTTCAATGGCTAATTTTTTGTTTCTCCATGTATAAATTGTTGACAGGAACAATATTGGACGTAACGATCCATACTCTCTTACCTGCCATATACTTGCTCCATCACCACTCCATTCATGCATGTAGGCCTGTAGCAATCTTTAAAACATCTTTTTTCTACTAAAGTACTTATTTAATGTACGATCCGATCACACTATTGTACTCGTTGTAATTAAATCTTTAAAACTAGATATCATATGATTATACTCTGATAAAAAAATATATGTTTCAAACCGTTAAAACACATTGTTTTGTGTGATAATGATATTTTTAAATGTCTCACGATGTACTACTCAATGTTCACCCGGAAAATACGGGCCCATCAAAGGTGTTTGTCACCTCTGATGGGCAGCGGTCCGTCGAAGATGAGTGGACTCGTCATCAGTGAGTCACGAAATGCACTAAGCACTGCCCAGCACATACAGCCACACACTAGCTAGCTTACTTATGAGTACTAGTCCTTATAGCGTATGACTTGAATTTACAGAAATCAACATTGCTAATATCATCCCTCATTTTAAATATGTACTACACGATTGGACTTTAGATTCAACAGATATAGTGACATTGGAGTTGTTAAAAATCAACTGAAAGATCTATTGGCAAAAGAAGCCAACTAAATTACTTAAATGCATTTTTCTATTTTTCTTCGCAATATATCTAGGGATGATGGTTTTATTATTTAAGCACAAGTTTGGATGTATACTAAGATATTAGTTCTACTGTACCGGTCCTACCTTAGATTTTTGGTTCGATTTTCTATCCTGCAAGGAGATGTGTGTGTGTGCATATCCAGCGTGAATTTTCTGGGTCTGCCACTATCAGTGACCACTAATTTCTAACTAGGCTGTGTTTGCATCCCATGTTCCCAACCCATCTCCCTCGTTTTTCGCGCGCACGCTTTTTAAACTACTAGACGATGTGTTTTTTGCAAAAAGTTTCTATACGAAAGTTGTTTAAAAAAATTAAATTAATCTATTTTTTTAAAAAAATAGCTAATACTTAATTAATCACGCGCTAATGGACCGCTCCATTTTCCACGTGGGAGAGATTAGTTCCCATCACTGGAATCCGAACACAGCGCCTAAACCCATCAAAGGTGAAGGTTTGAACTCGTCAGAGGTGATCTGATCAGGCGTAATGATAGATTAAGCTGAAATAAAAAAAAAAAGAAGATAGCATGCCTAAACATCTGGCTCTGATAATTCAAGTGTGATTTGCTCCCCCAAATATTTGTTAAGGAATGACAGGAGCACAGTCTCGGATTAAAGAGGGAACACAAGTAACACTGTCTCGGATTAAAGAGGGAACACAACTAACTAACAACAAATAAAGTACGACTGAAAATTTTCCATCAATATTAGTTGTTATTTCTCCCAAGAAAAACAACAAGCTCCATCTCTTTAAAAGAAACTCTGAAGAAAAACCGATCCACCCTCCCAAAAATTTGTTATTGCTCCATTAGCTATTGTATAATTCTTATTCGATGGTTTTTTTTATATTCTTTGAGAGGGAGATTATGTCATCAGTTGCGAACCGAGAGTATCAAACTAACCGAAATTTAAGATGTATATTGATATCATATTTTCTAAAAAGGCAGGAGGGAGACATGCTATTAAGCCCTATTTTCCCAACTCATTTTCTTTGTTATGCACGTTTTTCAAATCATTAAATGGTATCTATTCTTCTAAAGCTGACCGCAAGCGCCGCTAGCTGATTGGTCGAGAGGGGGCTAAACAACCATGCGACACGTGGAGAAAAACGAACAAATAGCGAAACCGTTGCCCTTCAAGATTTTTCACCACACGCGTCGCACAGTCACGTCGCCGTTCTAGATTAATCACGCGCGTACACACGCATGGGCCAAGACCTGCCGCAAGAGCAGCCCACCCAACGTAGTCCATGTGTTGAGTTAGTTTTTGCCGAGAATAAAGGAGAGAAAAAAATGATATTGCTGTAAATAAAGAAACAAAAAATCAGGGAAAAAAAGTAAAGATCAATTAAACAACATGATAAAAATTAGATCAAAGCTACAAAGCATATGTAGGGTACATCGAAGATTTCTCCACCATGATGTAAAAACATCTCCCTCTCTTTATGTCACCAACTCACCTGCATTAAGTACTCTATAGTTTAGGCTTTAGCATGTTTATGGATGAAAATCTTGAAAAATAATAAATTTTCAGTTGCAGAAAAACAATCCTATATTCTTGAGAAAATGTGATAGCAATACGGTGAACTGCTAAAATACTGGTCGACCTTGGAAGTTGGCCAATTGCGCTGCCCTATGACAAAATGATGCATGCCATTGCTAACACTTTACGATGTCTATCGTGTTCAAAAGCTTTACCAATCGACACAATAATCTTAAAAGCGCAATACCACATTTATTATAGATAAAACAATACATATATCAATAGTTATTGCAATGTATTTAACAATAAAGAAACAATGGGATGCATGAAGGACCAAGCTATGTAGATAAAGGGTAGAACGATTGCAGTGAAAATCTTCTCACTCTACAATACCAACATCCATAAATCCTAACGAGCGATCGGTCTCTCTCCCCACATGATTTCCTTTTTTTTTTTTGACACCGTAGTACTTTCATGTTTTAGTAAGTTTATACACCTAAACTTTGTACACATTAAGTTTACACATCTAAAGTTTATATATCTAAACTTTATACACTTAAAATTTGTAGACCCAAAGTTTATAAGTAAAAGTTTATATACCCGATTCAAATTTGTATTTAGATTCAAATAATTTTTATATAGAATATTTATATACATAAAGTTTATATGCGGAAAGTTTACGGTATAAAGTATATATATAAGTATAAAGTCTATGCACATGAATAAAACATATTAGTTTTGTTTTCTATTTTTAAACTTGTTTTTTTTAAAAGAAAAATTATGGTGCAGTAAGTAGAGAATAAGGAGGAGCTGTGTTAGGGGAGGGATGGCAACGGTCACCCGCCCATTAGCACTACCCACCAATATCAACCTTCTAGCATTTCTGTCCATTTGATGGTTAATATCTAGCATTGTTCTTTTTAATATCATCTTCATCCATTCATTAGTAGAAAAAAGTCTACATCAGATCTTTTCATATAGGTTATAAAAGAGCACGCACTCCAATAGGCACGTCTACTGTCTAGTATTTTTTTAAAAAAAATTCTATAAAAAATTTGCTATAAAAAATCATATTAACCTATTTTTCTAAAAAATATTAATATTTAATTAATCATGTGCACCAAAACTAAACTAACGAACACAGCCTAAGAAATGGAACTACTAGATGGCAAAAAAAAAAGGAAATGCAAATTTTAATAAACCACCCCAATTGTCACTCTCGTCTTAAAATTCCTTCCCAAGTCAATTTATTGCAAGGCAAAAATTGCTACAGTAACTCAAAAAATGTGTAATTAGCTGTGGGACACCTTAAAGACGTGAATTTACCCGAGGACACTCCAAAAATGTCGTAATTTGCTGCAGGACACTGTACACATTAAAATATAATATTCGGTCAATTGATGAGAGAGAAACAATGTAAAATGACAGTTTTGCCCTTATCTTCTTCTCCCTCTCGATCTTGACGAACCTGGAGAATAGCCTTCTCAGCTCGTCGTGTTTGGGGGAGGTTGGCCGAGCGACACGAGCTAGCACGCGACGAGAGAGAGATCGACCAGAGACAGCCGAGAGAGAGATCGGCGTCGGCTGAGTTCGACGCGTGTGCACGACGTGTCAATGCCTCAAAACGCCGAGGCGAGTCTTCATCTCGTCCCTACTGCATCGCCATCTGCTCCACTTCATTTCCACATAGAGCAAACCGAGGAAGAGAGCTCCAGCTCTCCCTCTCCACCTATCTTTCGTCATCGGCCATCGAGAAGGAGGACGTCGCCGATCACCAACGAGCTGTCTCCGTTCCTATCTAATTCACGTTCTATTATCTTCTCTCCATGCCGATCAAATCTCGCTTTGACAACCTCTCGATTCGTGCAGCCAATCAACGGGAACGCTGCCGTGCCCACCGGAGCTCTGGAGCATGCTTTGTGCACCGCTGTAGTGACATCATCGCCGTTCCCACTTATTTGGACCAAGCCGGGCAAGCTGTCGTGTCAGCATCTTCGGCTCATCCTCCTCTCCATATCCCCTCAAGGACCCTGAAAAATGGTGCACCGGAGAGGGAGATCACACCCCTTCGTCGGCGCCGATCTGAACCCACCGCCGTTGTCGGCACTCGTCAAGCGCACCGAAGGGAGCGAGGGCACTGGCCATCGTAGCAGTGGTGACGCCGGGACCCAAGCCGTGACGCCGGGACCCATCGTAGCCTCCCCGCCTGCGCTTGGTGCTGCCTCCCGGCCGCGCCTCGCCACACTGGCACGGCCATCGCCTGCCCGCAATCGATTTGGCCGAACACTGCGCCTCCATGGTCGCGCCATGCCGTTGACCGCTCCGGCCGCCGGTGATGCCGCACCACGCCGCGCCGACCTCGCCCCACCGCGGCTTTGAGGCTGCTATGCCGTCTCGGCGAAATCAACAAGAAGGGGAAAAGAAGGAACGAGTTGGAGAAAAGGAAGAAAAGAGAAGTGCAATCTGGGTATTTAGAAAAATATCTCACCTCTTTTGTAGTGTCCTACAGCCAATTACATATTTTTTTTGTGTCCATCAGCCGTATCACGTTTTCGTGGTGTCTCCCAGCCAATTACATGTTTTTTTCGTGTCCTGTGGTAAATTTTGCCTTATTGCAAAGACCCACTCACCCAAATCCCTCGACGCATGCCAATAGCCGAATTAGTCCATTTGTGGCGACGTGTACCCACAGCAGGGGAAACCGAGCTCGATCACGGTTGTTCGTTTCTATTGATCGCTGTTCGAGATCGTCTTCCTTCTTCAAACTACATCGGGGGTCCGGATCGAATCAGATGCATATGAAAACCAAGCGTGTCCTACAGATCTAGCTTGGCTATTTCCATCCTCGGAGGGGATTTGAGTAGGCGGGCCATTGCAGCAAATTGGCTTTTGAGAAAAGTTCTCAAAACAAGAGTAACAACTGGAGTGGTTTATATGCAATCTTGTCAAAATGAAACACCAGTTCTAGAATCGGTGCCAGGTTGATCACGTTTGACATAACTGATTGGATTTCCATAATACTACAAGAAGAGAAACAGTAGTAAGCTGAGCAGCATAGCTGGTCTTACCTGCTTCAACCTACCCTTCAATTCATAGTCTCCGCCCGTCCACCAAGCCTTGTTGGCCCATATTTCTAGTGCTACTGTGCTAGTATGTCTGGTCATAGATGGCGATGTTTATATTCATGACCAATAATGCATTACACAGAATGTCATGTAGCTATACTTTTCAAACTATGTGCATGATGAAATGGAACTGAAGAAAAATGTAGTGCATGGAAGAAAATACAGCCGTGAAGAATCTGGGCATCCATAATTTCCTCGATTACTATACCATCTCTGTCCACAGAGAACAGAGATGTTTTGAGTCGCAGCACGATTAAAATAAACTGGTTTGATTAATATTTATTGTTTACTAAAATCAGTAAAAACATATAGTAAAGATATACTATTCGGTAACTGTAATCAACACATGTGACAATGAAAATACTGATTGACCGCACGTAGAATAAAACAACTTATTTGTGACAATGGGGAGAACACATCGTTAACAGAAATAGTCAGCCATCCTGACCGGATGGATTTTCCTTATCCAAGAAATTAAGGCACTGCATTATTAATGCCTTCGAATAGTATACTCCCATCTTTTTGCTGCAATCTTTGGCACCTACACAGGCCAAGGTCGTTGCAGATATGGTCAGAGACGACGACTAAGCATGGAATTAGTTTCACTCCCTTCAGTGTGTTAGTGTGTCGTGTACAGTCTGCAGACGCAACTGCACCCGCTATATAGCATACCACTTCAGCCGATCCATTCAATTCCACACACATCGCCGCCGCCGCCGCCGCCGCCGCCACCGACCTCGCCGGAGCTAACTACTTTCCGGCCAATAGCTAGGTCGATCGATCGCCCTTGGTCGTAGGGTTGCTCGAATGGAAGGACACACCGCCCCCACTCTCGGCCTCACCATGCCCAACGTCGTCGATCCTCCTCAGGTGCGTCATGCGTGACTTATGCTAATTATCTCCCGGAAAAACAAGTTGCTACTTTCTTTGACTTGATCACTCTTTGACATAGTACTCTCGCTCTTGACTGAGAATATATACTTATCGTTTTGGAGATGGGTATTATCAAACTTTTAAAATTTTAACTATTAATAACAAATAAAATATTTGTCTTATAAATATGTAGAATATGCATAGATTACTTTTAGAAGGTAGGTAAATAAAATTACATATTTATTGATATTTATATATATATTGTAATAAAAATAGTGGTTAAAGTTATTATTTGAAAACTATGTGTTTGTCAAAAACGATAATTATAATCAACCTGGAGGGAGTGCAGTGTTTCTGAAACAATCACTGATCGAGATGAGATCATTTTAGTGTTCTTCGCAAAAGTTTTCTTCCATTTATTTCTGTTCGACAAATTCTTCGTACAAATTTTGCGTCATCTTTCAAACAAAATGAGGTCAAATTTTCTTGGTTAAATTTTATAGATCAGTTTTGCCGCCAAGGACATGGACCTCACCGAGTGGGAGGGAGACATCCTAGCCGTCCTTGTGACCGAGACCGACGTGTCCAAGGCGACATCATCAAGCTCCAGGTTCACGAACGCCGCCGCAGCGCTGGCGAAGCTCGACGGCGAGCTCGGCGGCCTCCTGTCGGAGGCGTCGGCGGAGGAGGAGTTCGCCGGGAGAGCCGGGCAGTCGGTGGCTCTCCGGCTCCCCACGGCGCCGGGGCTCCACGGTTTCAAGAGGGTGTGCCTCGTCGGCGTTGGCAACAACATGCCGTCCTCAGCTGCGGCTTGCCGGAGCACCGGCGAGACCATCGCGGCGGTCGCCAAGTCCGCGCAGGCTCGCAGCGCCGCCGTTGCTCTCGCCTCGCCGCCGCCGGGTTGGGTTCAGGGAGAGGATCTTAGGCTGAATGCTGCTGCGGCAGTGGCTTCTGGTACTGTGCTGTGCTCCGGTTGCTTTCACTTGTTTTTCTTTTTCCGTTATCTTTTTAGGACCCATTCGCAATAAGCGTTGAAATTAACTACTTCCCCCATTTAATTTTGAAAATACATGTAGTTTAACGACATGTTAATTGTATATTATGAAAATATTTCTCATAACGGGTCTAAAAATATGAATATTATGATATTAAACTATATGAGTTTATAAAAGCTAATCATAAAAAAAAATAAAATGTTTTAAAACAAGATAAGTTATAACATTATTATGACAGTATTTTTCAAGGTAAATCTGTTCATATATATAGTTTCCACATAACCAATCCATGTATATTATATTAAGTAGACGCCACTTTTCAGAATTCTAGAAATTTTACCTGAAACATATTCAAAACGACATGTTTTTCTTTGTTAGATACTTAGATGTAGACGTAGTACTATTACCTGCTGGATTGACTTCCTCTTCGGATTGCAGGAGTTGTGCTTGGGTTGCACGAGGACAGGAGATACAAGTCTGACTCCAAGAAGGTGCATCTCAAGCAAGTAGATCTTATCGGATTTGGCTCCGGCCAAGAGATGGGCAGGAAACTTCAGTACGCCAACCATGTTTCCTCAGCCGTGATCTTCGCCAAAGAGCTTGTGAACTCACCTGCAAATGTCCTTACCCCTGGTAAATCACTGCATTCTTCCTACTGAAACACTGTCTGAATTTTCTGCATAGATTCCATTGCAATGTCTGCTTATCTGAATATTAACTCTTTGATTCTTTCTTCAGCTGTTCTCGCGGAGGAGGCATCGAACATTGCTTCTAGTTACAGTGACGTGTTGACGGCGACGATATTAGACGAGGAGAAATGCAGGGAGCTGAAGATGGGTTCGTACTTGGCAGTTGCTGCAGCCTCTGCAAATCCTCCACACTTTATACACTTGTGCTACAAACCCCCTGGAGGAAATGTCAAGAGAAAGCTAGCAATTGTTGGGAAGGGCCTCACATTCGACAGGTTCTACCTCTCTCTAGATAATTTGTTGATTGTTACAGTGAAATACTCCCTTCATATTTTAATAGATGACGTTGTTAACTTTTTGCAGGATGTTTGACCATTCATCATATTTAAAAAGTTAATAAAATATTATTTATTTTGTTGTACCATGTTTTACTATTAAATGAACTTTAAGTATGACTTACATTTTGATATATTTACCCACGAATGGTCAAATGTGACACCAAAAGTCAATGACGTTATCTATTAAAAAAATATATAGTATTAATTAGTTCTTACATGTGATTTAGAAACTTTCAATATGCTTGTCATAATGGTAGTTTTTTCTACTACATCGGTAATAAATAAAGTTAGTTTTTACAATTGATTCAGAAATTTGTGTGCATTGGGGGCTACAACATTAAGATTGGAGCAGTCACCACTATTGAGCTGATGAAGAAAGATATGGGTGGCTCTGCAGCATTGTTTGGTGCAGCAAAAGCTTTGGGCCAAATCAAGCCTCCTGGAGTAGAGGTACTTCCCTTTTCAGTTACTTGTGTGAGCAAGCACTGGTTTACTTGTTATGGTGTATCTACTAATAATTTCCCTGATCACAGGTTCATTTTATTTCTGCTGCATGCGAAAATATGATAAGTGGCACAGGCATGAGGCCTGGTGACATTGTGACTGCTTCTAATGGAAAAACTATTGAGGTATTATTCTTATAATACTTTGAGAAGACAACAATATTCAGCATACACGAGGCATAGTTATTTAGTAACGACGTGATACCTTTTCTTGTAATACTTTTGAAAATCAAAATATTCAATTATACATGATCCATATCTTAAATCAGTACTTCCTCCGTTTCACAATATAAGTCATTCTAGCATTTTTCACATTCACATTGATGCTAATGAATCTAGATAGATATATATGTCTAGATTCATTAACATTAATATGAATGTGGAAAATACTAGAATGACTTACATTGTGAAACGGAGGGAGTAATATTGTGATGCTTATCCTGCTTCTCAATTATCAGTAATGCTAAGATCACACTGTTCTTATCGTCCAGTTCTTGTCTATCACTTTGTTCAGGTGGACAACACTGATGCAGAAGGAAGGCTTACACTTGCTGATGCTTTGGTATATGCCTGTAAACTGGGTGTTGACAAGGTAATGAGTTAATTTTGAAAGTTGCTCGTGTTCTATTGATATGACTGCCATCTGTGAAGTTCCATATTTGAAAATTTGTATAGGACATTGCTATTGTTGGTTGTAAACTTTTTAGCCCTGCCACCATTAACTCTTTAGAAACAAGTCATTTATAAAGCCCTGTTTGGACTGGAAAAATATTTTGCGCTGCAAGGAAGCACAAGAACCAAAATATAGGGATTATCACACAATAATTTAAACAGCTCATTGTTCTTGTCGATCCACCAAAATATAGGAAAATTGTCTCTCTTTTTTTCGGTTATGCAAAGTATGGTTTTCACTTCTTGGTCCATCTTATAGAGAGTGTTGCTCACGCTACTTACCTATCTTTAATTATGCAAGCAGATTATTGATCTGGCAACACTTACTGGTTACTGCAGAATTGCACTTGGTCCTAGCATTGCTGGTAAGATCAAATATAATATCTCTTCTGTAATCTTCTCCGTTAATAAGTATGGTAAATTTTGAGTGCTTACAAGAAGGAATAGTGGGTAGTACATTGTTCTTCAGCATACTAAGAGAAATATTTTTACAGGGATTTTGACTCCAAGTGATGAACTGGACAAGGAAGTCGCTGCCGCATATGAGGCATCAGGAGAGAAGTTCTGGAGACTGCCACTAGAAGAAAGCTATTGGGAGCAAATGAAGTCTAGCGTTGCTGATATGCTTAACACCGGTAGTCCGCTGGGTGGTGCAATTACGGCTGGACTATTTCTGAAGCAGGTATATTATTTTCTCTTTCTTATGAACCGAGAAAGAAATTATCTGTGCATCCTTTCGTGGAGTATCGTAAAAAATGTAAACCATATGATATAAATGGAGCGTCTAGGCAGTTTGTATTTTATAGGATACATTACCCGTGGGCCAAGATGAAATTTGTCTGAGCAGCCATCATTTTGTCTAGGCAAAATTCTGCTAGAAAATTAGGTTTTCGTACGGAAAAAGTTGCATTTAAAAGCGTTGAAGGATGGTATAGAACACGGAAAATTGCTTTCAAACTTAAACCAAACCAAAATTTCTCAACAAAGACAGAATGAATTGAAATTACGTCGAAACTGAAATGAAGTGATGAATGTAGCCACATTCTGCTAGAAAAAGAAAAACAATGTTGGGTTTACAAAAGTAAATCTAGTTGACAAATTCGTCGTCATCAGTAAGTAAAAACAATGGACTACTTTAATAGTTCTGTTCGTCTCAAACAGTATATTTACATACCTGCACTGATCGTCAGCAACATCATGCATCTTAAAACAATAAAATGGGTAGACAAACTACTGCAATCATCCAAATGATAAAAAATATCAACATAATTATGGTGAATTAATGGAAAACGAGGCTCTTTATACATTCCCAGGTCTTAATGCTGCCATTACATGGCTATATATGAAAAAGTATTTACTAGAAACAAAATAGTACTCTTGAACTGTCAAATTTGTTAAGGGTAAATGTGAGATAGTTTATGTTAAATGTATCAGAGCAATTTCTCATCACTTATGTACACAATATATATGTCATTTAGAGCCAAAGTAATTGATCGAGATCAAGCCCCAATTCCTTGTCTCTAAAATTGACAAAATCATTAGCTCCAGTTCAATGTTTTTGACATAATTTTCAGGGTATATATATAAATGCTGATGCTTTTTTCTTTGCAGTTTGTTGATGAGAAAGTGAAGTGGATGCACGTTGACATGGCTGGGCCGGTTTGGAACTACAAAAAGCAAGAAGCCACCGGATTCGGCGTGTCCACATTGGTGGAGTGGGTCCTCATCAACTCGTCTTAGAACAAATTCTTGCCCAGTCTGTTTCCATCATCATACAAGCTAGGGTAGTGAAAAGCATGCCGATTAGTGTATTTGGCATAAGCCAGGTTATGTCGTATTGTAGCTTTCTGTTTGTCAAAGCGGAATAACACCGTTGGAGTTGTGGACCAATTCATATTGTAAAAGCTGGCCTTTTTTCAAAAACTCATGCGTGCTTTGTTCTTAGTCTGTGGCGAGCAACAAGACTACTAATAACACAATATGTTTCTTGCACATGGAGAGCGTGAATACCATAGGAATTTTGATGGTGTTCGTATTAAAAAAGGTAAAGATCGAACGTTCCTCAATCACAGATAAAATGTAGAAGGTATTTAAGTATTGGTAAAGGTATTTAAGGGTAAAAACATAATTTTGCTAGTAGAGCAAAAATGGCAAAATCATCTCCCAAATCATATGCATAAATAACCGTAGTATAATTTATCAATAGGCTTGCGCCAAGCCATCGATTGGCCGATCCCGTCTCCTCTTCAACCCTCAAACAAGAGACGCTTCACCATCTGTCTCTTTCCAATGAACCAGTTCAAACCCTCCAAAAAGAATGAAACTTAGGGAGAGAAGAAGCGAGACGTGATGTGAGTATTTTTTGGTATAGATCGAATTGATCGCTGCTAAATCAATGGGTATCCATGATTTACGTTGTCTCTGCAACAGTACAAATCACTACGACGATATACCGATTAATTGATGTAGGCATTCAATTCACATATAATGCCCATATTTTACTAGTTAATTACTCTACTACCATCGTGTTAAAATAATATTATTCTCTACCATACCCCTCTTTTGATCAACGGTGCTAATTGTTCCACCTCCAAGTACATTCCTCTAAGTACCTCAAAAACACCATAAAAGGTCATACATAGGGGTTTCAAACTTTCAATCATGCCACCTCTCTGATAACGCTAGGCTCCATTGGAGCACAACATAGAAAAAACACATAGATATAAAAAAACATAGGAATAGGTAGGATTGTACATGTCAAATAGAGGAATAGAAAACACATGAATTCTAAAGAATATGTTGTTTGGAACACACGAATTAAAGAAATTAGTAATCTAATTTGGTTATGGACTAAATACTACATGAATTCTAAAGAATGTGGTGTTTGGAACACACGAATTAAAGAAATTAGTAATCTAATTTGGTTATGGACTAAATACTACCCACTGGTATCACATTCCCACGTCCTTTTTCTTCGCACACATGATTTCTTGCAAATAGATTGGACTGGATATTTTTTTCTTTTTCCTATGAAAACAAAGAGACTAAATTGTGTTTCTCATGAATTCGAGAGAGAAAATTATAAGGTATCTAAAGTCCTCCATTTGAAAGGACCCCTCAATTTACATGAAGGGTACCTAGCACTCATGGTTGAACTGCCAGATATTATGCTTCCCCATGTCCTGGCTCTCCATGCCCGTACAGGATGGACAAGTTCGCCGGCCAATACAACGCCGTCGTCTCCCACGACACAGTGAGCTCAAACAGGAAAAGGCTATAGGTATGGTTCTGCTTCTCTTAACCCTCCCCGTCATCTTCTTTATAAAATAGGCATAATCTTGATTTGGATTGGATGCATACTAGCCCGTCCAGCCAACCTGTGGTACTCCGAATGCAGTTGGACATCTCCAGTTTGGTCACTTCTGTGCTAGCATCGTGTGATTTATCGTCAGCTATTTGAACCAAATACCTGTATGGCATATGTCCCTGCTTGATCAACTGCTCCACAATCATAGTCTACAGGTATCTATTATATGTGTACGTGTTAGCTCAGTAAACATTGTCGCCACCACACATATTGCCAAAATATTGATTTCGCTTAATTTCGGTTGCCTCACAACAAATTGTAGCTCTATGTGATCTCTTTAACCACATGGTTCAGTTAGAGCAGAACGTGACACTAGCTATGGCAGGTACCACAGGCCAACATAATGTCTGAAGTAGTCTGCGTTGTTGCAGTATATTTAGATCACATCGAAATCGGGTTATGTTGTCATTTACTCTGATTTGGTCTTCAAATTTTTTATACAAATTCAGGTAGCCTTTTTATTCTACATATGCATCTTATTGTTCTGCTAGAATACTATGCAGTGTTTTTCCCACCCAATTATCTGCTGGCCATTTTTTGATTAGATTATCATAGTATAACTAATCTACCTACCATTGTGCAGCCAGATAGGTATGTCAAGATTGCCGAGCTCGGCGGTGCCATTCATCTTACCTTTCTTCTTCAAGAATTTGGATGAGCTGCTATACTAGGTTACAATTATGGGTGCAAAAATACTGCAAGATTAACCTTTATAATAATGCTTGTTTGGGTGGCTTCCCCCCTCCCCCACCCTATTTTTTTGCACTCCGTCGATTGTGTGCTATATATTATACACGTGCTCCCTAATTTCCCTCTTGAAACACCAAACTTATTCAGCACCTATGTGCCACCTGCGTGATTTGGGTATAATGAAAAAAAAATCATTCGAGGCTGCATTGATTTGTTTTTTCCCTAACTATCTTTTCTCACTATCATTGTCCTAATCAGGTATTGTGATGTCTACATCTAATGATACACCGGTTCCTAATGTGTGCCGCCGGCGCTGGCAATATACCTTTACCGATTCACCAACATGTTTTAAATTAGTTGCATAGCTTTCGCTTACTTATTACAATCAAGTTCTACTTATTTATAACACCAACCTGCATAACTTATACAGATAATGAAATAATTTCTTTTTCTACCTTCATGCACTCCAAGTTGTTGCACTATCGGGTGGTGATGACATCTTTCCTATGGATTTTCATTTGCCTTCTAGACGTTCTGTGCGGCGGAAGTTGTCTGCTCAGCCCATCGGTATAATTGCCATGCCGCACCTTTTGTGCCATGTATATTGCCCTTGTCTACCTGCACTATATGATGCATACGCGTACATGCTATGGCCACATATTCGACCTGCTGCGTTGTAATGTCAATGAACATTATTATGTTTCACCGCTTTTATACCGACTTTATTGCATTGATCATGAGTTCATGACGATAACACTTATGTCCTTGATTAGATTTCCCGCGGCCAGATTCTGCGACAGCTGCTCAATCACGCAAGAAGCGTAACGCATGTATGCTGGCATCCTCAAGGCAGAGTATGTATCACTTAATTTCCTTTGCTTTTTATTCTCTATGGTTTTACTTGGTGGTGCTACCTGTTAGGTGATTTTAATACTTGCTAATCTGGGAGATGGTATGCGTAGGTTCGTCATCAACCACCCATGCCTTTCTAACTCCATGAACTAAGCATCTTTGTAAGTTAATTTCTAGGCTCTCTTCTATGCATTTATTTTTTTGCTACATTTCTTTTTGTTGTAATTATATGCTTCGCAGCAAATGCATTGCTCCCGCTGATGTGGATTAGCTTTGATGAACAGGCTATAGATCTCAGTTTAATCTGATTACATCTCATAGCTTGGTTCGTGCTATCACAACAGAGGCTCACTCATGAATGTTCACCATGCTGATTGGTGTTAAAGCTCGTTGACAAATGCTCATCATACCATTCCATTTTGGATCAATTTATGACATAATAGCTCGCGTTTGAAAATTACTATTGTTCTATATATCTGTGATTCCAGATTTCTTAAAAAAAGTGTACCCCTCAGAATTGGAGACAGTTGTACATATATATGGTCTGTCCATTTACAATAGCTTAGATAATATATATGTGATTTATCTAATTTCCTAAAAATATTGCACAAGTTACATGGCATGTATGAAACTATAACCTTTCCTTGCTTCAGATTTTACTTATATTGCTCTTTGCTGAACTTAAATGTTATTATGCTTTAGTCATATCCTTATGAGGATAATCAATGCCCTTCTAGATTAAATCTACCTCAATGTCTTGGGTATCCTCTTTCCATATACACTTATATTGTAGCTGATTGAGATTTTTTATGTGCTCTTATGCAGATCCAAACTTCTAAAAGAAACAAATGCTCATCTACTGTAAACACTTGATTACTTTGAAGGGCAAAAAAAATCTTTTGCTATAATCACGATGAAGCCACCTAGAGCATTTCTTGCCAGCATGTTTGATCAGTTAAGCAATACCTACATGTGTTCTTGGTAAGATTAGAATAGACAAGTATCACATCATATATGTTCTCAGTAAGTGATGTACTCCTGAATCCCCACAAAGATTAAAAGTGACTTTTCCCTTATCTGTCGTCCTTGCCAAACTATAGTGTTTATTATATGGCGACCTTGCTTTCAAGTTCTATATATGAAATTTGTCTTCAGGGAAGCTACACATCAATAGTTATCATGTTGGATGCAAATGATTATAAATATATGTTGCCTTTTGTTGTCGTCCTTTAAAGTTTTTTTATTAGTACACAGATCTTACATTTTTTTGCTCTGTTTTTGTTTTAGCTGGTAGTGCATCCATTCTGTTTGCTGACATCTACTATTAGTTTTCGATCCACTTAGCTCTGTTGATGTTGATGTGCGGGTAACATCCAGTAGATCAACTAGATGAATGCCCCGCCGCATTGCTGCGGGAAATTAAGTTGCATAATATGTTCAAATAAGATGAAATATGAATATTAAAACTAAAACAAATTGATACTTATGAATTTTGAAGCCTAAAAGTGATTGAGATTACTTGGTGTTATGAGAGAAGAAAGAAGAGACAATTTGAACCATAGATTTATCATTCAGTGGCTAGAAATAATTAGGGTGATGTGGCTTAATGAGAGAAGAGAGAAATAGCATTAACTACACTTAGTGAGGATGAACTATATAAGTTTATAGGATTACTCAAATTATACTGATGGGTGGGTTTTTTTTTTGGGTTATATATTATGGATAAATTAAAAATCAACACTCGTTATGAATCCAATGATCATAGAGCACTATATATATTGTTCCCCATTGGTTTATACAATACATTAGTAGTTTAGACTTGGAAAATTATTATTATCCCATGACGGTTGCAATAGGTTGTGGAGTTTAGGATATAAAGATATCATAAATTTAGACTTGGATATATAATATACAACACGTTGATTGGATGCAGTTTATTCTAATATAACAGTTGCATGGTCTGATGTTGCCTGAAAATTTACATTACTAAACATACCATATAAATTCTAGAAAATTTATTTAATTTTTCAAAATTATTATCCAAATAAAATTCAAATGCATAAGTAAATGTACTTAAACATAATTAATCCGCTTTTATCACTCACGTTTGGTTTGAAATTGATTCCAACTGCAGCAGTTGTTCTTTTTTTAGGTTCACATAAACACAAATTTTAAATGTAAATTAGATCACGATATTATTCACATAGTTGGTACAATAATGGGGACAAAATTACATACAATGCTAAATCACCGATGCATGAATTAGAGTGTATTCTAGGGTTTTTAAAAAGGAAAAGTGACGGTTGTATCATGTGGTGCTTTAGATTGTGTAAATAAAGATATAGGTCGAACTAAAAAATATTTCAATCTAACTTATGATTTTAATGATGATATCATTACATTGGAGAATGTTGATAAAATAGATCGTATGACAATTATTGTAGTGTCAGCTCCGATATTTCGTTCCCATGGTAAATTCATTGGCAAACTATATATTCACGTGATGATTGGGGCGATACAGAAATTGGGCTGCATGCCAATTCCATTATCTAATTGATCGAAGATAAATTCGAAATTGAAATTTCAGAGCTAAGTAAAAAATGCACATATATGTTTTTTCTATGTTCCCATTGTTACTTTCCAAGTGTGTTAGCAAATATATGAATTATATAACTTGTAGGCAATCATGAAATGTCTTTCATGTGAGAGATATATAATATATGATGATGAAAGAGAGAGACATGTTTCATCATGCTGTAGTTTTTATATATCAACTAGTTGGGTGCCCGTGCTTTGCAACGGGAAAAAATAACACCAACTTTGCCTCAACTCACATTAATTTAGGTACAATATACGATGAAAGCTACAAACGTTCATCTAGATACAAATAGCTACAAGTGATCATTGTACCATTACAGAATAGATTAGATTGTACTCCCATCTAATAATGAAAAAACAAAAAATATAATTCAACACTCATAGGACAAACAGTAGCAATTTCAGATCTTATCTCTCACCATTGACCATATTTAAATTTGTTCTGACCAATAGGAAACTGAGATGATCAACAGTATCAGTATGGCCTTCAAATTTGTAAAGAATACTTCATACTTACAGGTCCCAAATATACCCAAAGCTATCTTCTGATCAACTAAAAATATAATTTCCATTTGTAATAAAAAAAACATAGGCTGGATGTAACATATGTGTTTGGACCTTGCCTTCCGAGGTGAGTCTTGCTCAGCACCCTCATTTGCTTTCCATGCCAACAACTCTGTACTGTCTCTACCCTACTCCTTTAACAACTCAATGAAACAGTGGCCTTCATATATAACATATATTTTCATTATTCCAGCACTACACATTCTAAAATTTGAATCTCTTTACAAACAAACAACATGGAACTGAAGGTCTGAAGCCTAAAGTAATGTTCATGCAAAGCATTTCACCCTGTTCAACTCTTCATTTCTTCAAATTTTTAAATCACACTCTATAATTATAATTACCAAGGAACTAAAATATTAATTAAACGGGAAAAGAAGAATATTTCAGTACATTCTAAGACCAAGTAAAGAATTACTACAAAACCATCAATGACCAATTTAATTATATAAAGTATGCAAATTTAATGCCATTTTGAAAAATCAATAGTTGTTGAAGAAAAACTGGTTATTTGCTGCATATCCTTCAGGCTTTGCTGCTCGATTAGATTGTGAAAACAGGGAACATAAGCCATGGAAGATATGTCACATAATAAGTTTTATCAAAAAGGCACGCAGAAGCCATGGAAGATATGCCACAGAACCAAATTTATCCAAAAAATCACATCACAACTATGTAAATGATGCTTATAAAAATTACTTGAATAGAGGCAATGATCAGCGGTTCATTATTCCCTGAAACATATAACAACTGGGTTAGAAATTGTGAAACATTTAATGACTGCAGAAGATGGTTCCTCATACCTAATAACCTGATGACCTCGAAGACATAACCTGCAACGTTCTCATCTAACAGATGACAGTAAATGGAAGATCAATTCCAATGTCCTTGTTTGCACTATATATATTAGTAGATAGCAGAGATCCTTTGACAGCATCAGCAAATAGAACTACAAGAGAAGCATTTAGTAGAGCATAATCTTCTGCTTCAGTAGAAATGATTAAACTCATATCACTAAGCAATAAAATGTCAAAGGCCCTCTTCTTTGCTAAATAAAGTAAGGACTAACGAGCACTGCTGCAGAATAACAACAAAAGCATCATTATGCATTCAGTGATGAGCTGTTCCATAATTGTCAACATGTTTGCAATATGCAGTAACCAGTGATTCAGACGATCACACCCAAACTTTAATTTCAGAAGCATGTACATATCAAGTATAAAGAACTAAAGAGTACATTTTTGTTTTGATATTGACATAAACTCTAAAAGAAACTATAGCAAATACTTCGATTATTTATGACAACTTAATGCAATCATGTTAGGGTCCAAAAACCAATTGTAATCTCATTATCATCTAAGAGAAACCACTATTCTCAAACCAACAACAGGGGCCAGCCAGATGTTGTGTGTATCTTCCTTCATTAATCTAACATATGCACAAAAAGAGATAGAAAATGTGCAGCTCATGTGGCAACTGTTTACATGCCCACATTGCCATGGCTGAGAAACCACAATACCACTCCATGCAGCTGGTATCTCCATTAATATGAAAGTAGTAAAACATAGTAGTGGGTTATGGGCTTTTGATCACATCAGAGCATCATGGTTAGATTATCTGGCAGAGGGCTATGTGCTTTTGATCACAACAGAGCATATCAATATTCAGATGCTTGCCTAGTTGCTCAGTCACCCCTCTCTATCAAAAAACAACATATTGACTGATATATCACCTCTAGGAGTATAGGACTTCCTAACTGATCAGGAATCATACATAAAAATTAACGGTCCTTGCCATAATGCTTAAGCTATTATAAACAATATATTGACGGACAAACACATGTAAGTGTGATATAACGCTATGTAGTACCTACATGATAATTGATGCCTTAGGTTGAGAGCAAATCAAGTCACAAAAGAAAATGAACCACATTAACCATGAGAAACCATAAAAATTGAAGTGATTGCCATGGATAATATCAATGGTCCAATCTATGATAAAAACAAAAATAGGATGAAGTAGCAGAGAGGTGTGGCATAACAAACTCTTAATTTTGAAAAATTCTATTGGCAATGTAATCAACCAATTACAAAGACATAGTCACAGATAAATAATACCTTAGGGACACACCCTTACTCCCACAAAATCATTTGACATGTACATGTAAAAAAATACATGTACAAATTTGGTCATTTCAAATCTAACACCTAACATAGAAGATCAGTTCAGGAGCAATTAATTTGTTATGATTCTCACATGGATTAGAATCAAATAGATGATTTACAAATCAAATATTTGTAGCATCAAATGAGCATGAACTGATGGTTCAATTGCCACTGAAGCAAACAAATGTAAGTACGTAACACGATAATTAACCAATCACACCAATCAGTTAGACAATTGTACTTTTTTTAGAAAATCAAAGAGTATATAACATGCCACTGAAATATGGCATTTGAGAAAAAAAGAATGAACAATCACCTGAGATCTAAGGGGTATGTAGTGCTCACAGTACTTGAGTCCAGGGCAGCCTCCTTCGAGCACTGCCACTTCTTGCCATATATAAGCTCTAGGTCCAGCTTCTTTCCGAAGTATGGTCCAATAGCACTTTCCGAAGTACGGTCCAATAGCACGAAACACACATATCAGATGAACAGTGTTATCCCTTTACAATGTCATGAAGATGCAACACACACTTCTACAATGTCATGAAGATGCAACACACACTTCTCTTGTTAGAAGTCGGTAGAAAATGATGAGCAAGGGAAGAGCTGCCAAGGTGCTTCACCAAGACAAATGCTTATGCCAGAGAGATAGTGGTAAAAAAACTCTTTACCTGATCACCTTGTCGTCAGCCATGGCAAGGAGGCGGCCGGAGGGTCTGCTCGTTGCAGGAGGCCGCGGTAGAAGTTGTGCAGTTCTGGGCATATTGACCACCGGCGGCGATGGATTTGAGTGCAAGGTGGTCTCTTCCCTTTTCCATCTCGTCTCGCAGGCGAGTCACCTTGCGGATGCTGCATCCAGAGGCGTGGGCGGAGGAAAAGAGAGGAGGCGTGGTGGTCATCGATGGTGACCTGGCGGCAGAGCTTGCAGCAGATGGGTGGTGATGGAGCTTGAGGGCCGGCGACAGCAGCACGTCGATCTGCGCGGGGCGGCGGTGGAGCTTCCGGCAGAGGGAACAGTAGCGCTCGGCTGAGATCGGTGGTGGCGGTGGCGGTGGTGGTGGCGGGAGACGATCGAGGATAGATTGGGGGCGACGCGGAGGAGGACGAGAGGGGATCAAGACGAGTGGCAGCGCGGAGCCGATCGTCGGGACGGAGATAGTGGGCGGCGTTTGCGGCGGCAGCGGCTGTGCGGGAGGGACCTGGTGGAGGAGATCGGCGAGGGCGGCGGGGAGGATCGATGGAGGCGGCGGCGCTGGTCGGTTAGGGGAACCACGGTGACGGTGGGGGAGGGAGCTGGTGGAGGATGAAAGAGAGGGCGGCGGGGAGGATCTATGGCGTCGAAGCTGGTGGGGGAAGATGGCGATGGCGGTGACGAGGACGGCGGGGATGATCGATGGCGGCGGCAGTGGGGGAGCGATCTGGTGGAGGACGGCGTGGGCGGCGGGGAGGATCGATGGCGGCGGTGGCGGGGACGGTGGGGGACGACGGTGGGACGGCGGGGAGGATCAGCTTGTCGAGGAGGACGGCGAGGGCGAGCGGGCGAGAGGAAGGGCGGCGAGAATGCGGCGAAAAGCGAGCGGGCGCGCGGAAGCTGTAAGGCCAGGGTGTACTGGGTAGTTGGAGCACGATTGGAGCGCGATGGTGTGGGTGGATAGGAGCGTCTGGAGCGTTGATTTGGTGGGAGGATCCTAGAAAACATCTCAGCCGTTCGATTGTCCAGGACTCACCACCACCACTAGGAACTTTTTAAGTAGTAAAGATATGTGCGTGATATTTCATCCCAATATGTTAAGTCTTCTTTTATAAAAAACTGAAGTCAGGCTAAACTGGTGTTATATTAAGTAAGAATAAAGTATTTACATATTCATCAAACGGTGAGTGAAGGAGAATAAAAGCCAAAAAGACAAGGAAGAAAAAGAAAACCACACGTTATTAAGGAAACTTAAGTGGATATTCTCGTGATGTTTTTTCGCTCCACACATGCTTCTTAGCTTGATCTCATTTTGTATCTTGGCAGCAGTTGCGACATTGTTTTCTCTTGATTCCGAAAACTCTCTTGTTTCCCTCACACCATATTTCCCATGCCACCAGCATGTGGATTAATATAATTGCCTTAGCTTTGTTTCTCCCTCCTTGAGATATTCTCCTGATCCACCATTTCAGCAACAGGTTTTCATCGTGTGGCAGGTCTATTTTGCTGTAGTTTAGCCTACTCAAAACCCTATCCTAGATCAGGCACAGAAAAGTGAAATCTTTCAAAAAGATATCGAGGGTTTTATAGGTTCCTATAGCAGAGTTGACAGAAATAATTATTTGGCCATTGTCTCAGATGTCCAAATCCTATTTTGCAACAGGAGCCATGCAAAGTGCTTGCATTTCGAAGGTGCCCATTGTTTCCATATTAGTTTTGCTGTAGCCGAGCTTATTCTTCGATTAAACTACGCTATATAGGCTGATCTCGCACTGTATTTTTCCATTGCTTATCCATCATCAATTTGTGGCATCTTCGACACCTTCTATGAGGACGATATCGATGTTCCATACTTGGTAAAATACCTCAAAGGATTCCTTGACGAGCTCAACTATGAGGTTGTGCCTGATATCCGCTATCCATTGATTATTTGCTAAACGTTCTTGGCCTGACCTCCTTTCCTTTTGGTATGTTGGTACAAGGCTAGAGCTAATTCCTTGAGTGGTTGTCCACCAATCCAGTTTGATTCCCAAAAGCTCGCTTTGTGTCCATCTTCTGTTGACACCAAACATTTTTTTGTCCATCTCATCACAAGGTGGAGGTGTCCCTGCACAAGGCTTGTTACTACAACACTTGGTACTACTTCTGCATTTTTGGCTGCAATATGCTGATCACAAATGGTTCTCAAGATTGAAGTTTATGATGTGTACAGTCCATTTCTAATTTTTATCTAGAGACTAACATGACAATCCACAAGCCCCCAAAATCTATGAGCATATGAATATATCACCTTTTTGCATAGTGAAATCTTTTTTTTCATAAAGATGATTTTAATATCAGATATTGGTGTTGGAAAGTAAATAAACAAAATAATATTACTTGATGGGTCTCATGGGCAAACTCTCAATACCAACTACGTATGATTTATCTCAGATTTTTATGCAGCATATTTACAACCAAAAGGAAGCAATTATATATCATGCAACGCGTGACTAAATGACTATTTATATTGAACACAATATCGTTGGCATGATTTTGCATATAAGGTGGAGTTCCTTTAAGGTACACTACACTAATGATATAATAATGATTTCCTTCCCAAAAAAAAAGTATAATAATGATTGGCATACTAGTATGGTTAAAATTTGACTATTCATTTGTGTGTATATCTTTTTAATGATCTAGTAATTTAGAGAACTACCAACCATGTCACTGAGGGTAATTTAATCCAAACTAGGAAGGTAGCCCGTGCATATGCACGGGCACCTTGTTTAATGCTGATTTAGTTTTTATTACGAATGTTTAATTTGTTTTAGATATACTCATTTTATTAGTCTTGCTAAAATGTTTGAATGTTTCTATTTAGAATTAGATAATTTTTTTGTTCAATTTTCATTTCCTTTCATCTCCTTTTTGTTTTTGGAGAATTCCACTCTATGAAGCATACTTGAAATGCTTTGATCTCTGCAATTCGGGATGAAAATATGCGGGTTGATCCTATAACCTGGCATGGGGTAAAGGTATCCGTACTAAATTATATCTCTCCAATTAAGTAAGAAAATTTAAAATAGAGGTCATAGTATTTTTTTTAGTAAATTACCACTAAACTGGAGTGTCATGTAGCAAATACATGTTGTTTCTAGATTGTTCTATGCTAAATGTCTGGAATTCACGATGTACCTAGCAAGTTTAAATGGTCATTTTTTTAATTTCTATATGGAATTAACTTATATATTGCTAAGTACACATCATGGTTGTTTCACTGCTAAGATTCCTTGGTGCAACCAACGTGCTTAGTACGATCAATATGATATTCAACTGGCCATGCGACTTCATATATCATATATATAATTTATATGCTATGACCATCTTAATATTATTCATTTATCTGTTAAAAAGATAATTTATTGATAAAAGCACTGATATCAAATTGTATGGGTAAATAGCTATGATATACATGTTGAGAGAAATTAATTAAGTAAATCTAAAGTCATTAGATATCTAACGGGATATAAGTAATGGGTCTACCAGTTCTATAAAAAATTAAGGTGGGACATTTTGATTTTTAGTGAGAAATATTAGAATTTTCTTTTATTTTGGTGGAGGCCTCAATATGCATGTGGGTCCAGAATGTAAATTTTTGTTAGGAAAATATAGTCAATATGGGTATTAAATTATTGATTTCACATAAAAAAATATGGTAGTTCAAACGGATCATAAGGGGCATAGGTATAGCTGGATAGACCTAATATGTAGACGTTCAATTGTGGTCTTTTCTTTGCTTATAAAGACAATTTTAATTTTAATTGTTTTAGAGATAGAAAAAATAGAGAAAATTATTGCCGCACACCACACAGGAATAGGGATGGAGGGAGTGTTGGGATGTTTCTTTTTTTTTAAAAAAGAATGATTTATCTAATGATCTTGAAAAATATGTTGATGTTCAAGTCAAAATAAATTGTTAGATGTTTTATTTTTCTCAGATTTATTAGGATTTTCTGTAATTTAAGCGAGATTAGTAGCAACTTAGTAAAGCGTTTATATACTTTAATGCCCATACAGATTGAGAGAAAGGGAAGATGGTTTGGGATATTTAAAACAATTATATATATATATAATGACATAAAATAATGTGTCCATCGTCTTAAGTGGAAACCAATGATTGGATGTTTCTCTAATTTAAGAGTGCTACACAATAGTTAGAAACATTTATAGTATCTTTAATGGACATATGATGTCTGTTTGTGGGTTTTTTTCTATAAAGATAATTTTAATTTTAATTGTGATTAGGATAAAAAAAAGAGAGAAAGGAACAGAGGGAGCGTACAATACGTGCGTGCTGCACGGAGGCACGGACATTGAGAGGTTTTGGTTTTTTAAGATACATCTAACATTCTAAAATAATCGGTCCACGGATTTCAATAAAAATCGATGTTCAGATTTCCGTATTTTATTAGAATGCCACTTGGCAATTAAGAGTATTTTTAGGGTACCACAGGGTGACTTGGGAGTGTTTATAGGAAGTTTAATGGACTTAGAAATAGATCTAATTATGACGTAAAATAATGTGTCCATGAACCAATGGTTTGATGTTTCTCTAATTTAAGAGTGTCATACAACGGTTAGAAACATTTATAGTATCTTTAATGGACATATGATGTCTATTTGTGGGTTTTTTCTATAAAGATAATTTTAATTTTAATTGTGATTAGGGTAAAAAAGAGAGAAAGGAACAGAGGGAGCGTCCAGTAAGTGCGTGTTTCACGGAGGTGTGGACGTTGAGAGGTTTTGGTTTTCTAAGATACATCTAACATTCTAAAATAATCGGTCTACCGATTTAAATAAAAATCGATGGTTAGATTTTCATATTTTATTAGAATGCCACGTGGCAACTTATGAGTATTGTTAGGGTTCCACATGGCGGCTTAGGAGTGTTTATAGGAAGTTTAATGGACTTTTAGTATATAATAGATAGATGATTCCTATTGTATCTACATTAAGACATAAGATTTTTGATTATTAATGTACCTCCTCTATGATCTCCAGCCTGGCCGCAGTTGCACAGGAGACATGAAGCTGGGGGAGCTGTATGGACGGAAAAATAACGAACCACTAGCACCAACATTTCCATGGACGTTACGTCATATGTGATTTATGAAATATATGTATAACTGGATTATTAACCGCATGTAATAATATTTTCACACTACTGTATGCACATTATTTGTACATTTGATTGAAAACTTTCTTTTCTTTTTTTTGGGCAACACGCAAAAGATTTGAGGATCTTCTGAAGACTCGTGCATTTTGCTCCCCAAACAACAGTAGAGAAATTACAGGTTTAAATTTGGAAAAAAATAAGTTTTCAACTTCAACTTTATTTCCCTCGTCTGTCCGAGAATAAAGTTCCTGAGATGCAGATGATGGGCCTCCTGTCACAGGCGAAAAACATGGAAGACTCGCGAATTCCACCCCTTCCATGCCATCCACAGGAGGAGAATCAACAGTGTTGAAACCCTGTCTCATGGGTTCAGGATGCAGAGTGGTTGATTGCAGCCATCCTTCTAGCAGGTGAATATGCTGTGTACCCTATGCTCTCTTAGCTGTTTACTCCTATATGGAAGCTTCTCACACTTGTTGCAGCTGAGTGGAGGAGCCTGTATAGACACCTGTTGAGCTTCTCACACATGCCACAGAGTCACCATGTTGCGGATCATCTGTTCTGGTAAAGAACCTAGACACAGGTCGGCATGTGGCATTGGACGGCGCAGCTTTCTGCTTCCTTCTGATGCATCATATTCTTGTTGTACACAAATGCTGCAGTTTGCACTAGCACCGCTGCTGGGTGGATGACCCAGTACGTTACTCATGTCAGACCAAGGCGAGAATGGGAGGTGGTATTTTTTATTGAGTTTCTAAGCACTGGACTCACTGATCTTGTTGTATCTCAGGATCTGTTTTATTTATTTGTCGTCCATGACACTATGACATGCACAGGACAAGGATTATTTGAAACGGATTCTTAATTTATCTCTTTCTTTAAAGGAAATACATTTTTTAAGAAAATCGTTCTTTTACTACATTGGTTACATGGTTTAGTTCGAGCTATTTGTTAAGTTAAATCATTAAAATATTTAATCATACTTAATGAAGTAGTCTGGATTTGTTAGGGGACCATGGATCTTTAGTCTGGATTGGTGTTACCAACAAGGACTAAAAGAGGTTGAAAAGTAGGACTAAAGAGGCTTTTCCCAGCAATGATAGTTTGTAAACTAAATCATTTCTTAGCAAACAATGCAATTAAATTCTTATATTTTCCGTGAATAAGTATGACTCTACAGTTTCGATATTCAAAGTCCTCGTTCCCAATAAGAACTAGCTAGGAAACTTAAATTTACAATATTTTTGGTTTTCTATTGGTTTCGGAAGATTTTGGTGGTTTTTTCCGTTCCCTTTCCATCGTCATAGCAGTGGGTGTCCTGTAAATATTCAAACCTCGTCCTCTTCTTCTTTTGAATGCATTATGCCGTTCTCTTGCGTATTCGGGTCTAATTTCATTAAATTATCAACGAACATTCTTATATGATGATTTTTCCTACAAAAATCCATTCAATATCCATTCAAAAATCCATTCAACATCCATTAAAAATAGAAAATCCATTTCTATTTTTTGTTTCATGGTACAATTGTAAATGTATAAAAATGTAAACACATTGAATTAGATGGAAAAATTATGGTAAAACATCCAATACAATATAATGTGAAGAAAACCAAACACTGAAAAATGATGTGAAATAATAATTTTAAATACGTTCAATTCAAATAAAAGATAAATATATGTAGGAGCCGTGTCACTGGTGGAGAAACCATCTTTCGTCGGTCGGCCGATTTCCACAATAGTCCCGGATGCAATAAAAACCGGGGCTAAAGATGATCTTTAGTCCCGGTTCAAAAGGGTAACGGGCATATTTGATCTTTAGTCCCGGTTTGTGTTACCAACCAGGACTAAAGATCATCTTTAGTCCCGGTTCGAATGCTGTCAGGTCATGTCAGGCCCCCCCGGAATCTTTACCAACCGGGACTAAAGTCGTACTTTAGTCCCGGTTGGTAATACCAACCGGGACTAAAGATCCCGGTGATCTTTAGCCCCGGTTGGTGCTACCAACCGGGACTAAAGTCCCACCCCTATATATATGTCTTCTTCCTCCTCCAGCTGCCCGAGCAAGCTTCAAAATTTCTTCAAAAAAGAGGGGAGGTCATGCCAAAATTTCTATTGAATTTATTTTGGTGATTACATACAAATCGGAGGTGCCTAAAAGGTTTGCAACTTCATCCTCCAATGTTTTTTTTGTCATACTGCATTTGCACCTATGTTTTGCACACTTTTTTTGTCTCCAAAATTTAGTTGTAAGTTGATGAGAGAGAAAATGTGTGTGGGGAAGAAAGAATATATAGAAATTTAGTTCATTTGCTAAACAAGGTTTTATAAAATAGTTGAGAAGGAAAACTCTAGTGAAAGTTAATCTTAAATAATAGAAAACAAACTAAAATGAAAATTAAAAGAAGTAAAACACATTAAAATTAGTTTAAAACTTTACAAATAGTTTTTAAGAATTATTTGGTGTAATATTTTATGATTTTTGTATGAATAAAGATATCTTATAATTATTGTATGACTGTCATTATTGTAAGAATAATTATTTGTGTACGGTTTTTTTGACTCATGTAGATGGATCGGCAATGGATGTACGCTGACAGGCGGTCCAAAGAGTTTATTGACGGCGTGCACTATTTTTTGAGAGTGGCCGAAGCTAACAGGCAAAGGGGTTTTATTTGTTGTCCATGCAATAAGTGTAAGAATCAGAAGGAGTATTCTGCATCCATGACTATTCATTTCCACTTGTTTGAGTCGGGGTTTATGCCAAGCTATAATTGTTGGACATTGTTGGACATCCCACGGAGAGCAAGGTGTTGAAATGGAAGAAGATGAAGTGGAAGACGACAATATTCCGGACTTTGCTCAGTATGTTGGATTTGAAGGAAATCAAACGGGCGAGGAGGAAATAGCTGCTGATGGTAACGACGTTGCGGATGATCTTGGTCAGATGTTGCAGGACGCCAGGGAGGACTGCGAAAGTGAAAAGGAGGCCCATAAATTGGACAAGATGTTGGAGGACCACAGAACTTCGTTGTACCCAGGTTGCGAGCAGGGGCACAAAAAGTTGGATACCACTCTGGAGTTGTTGCAATGGAAGGCAAAAAATGGGGTTAGTGACAAGGCATTTGGCGATTTATTGAAACTCGTCAAGAACATTCTTCCGGGGGGAAACAAATTGCCCGAGACAACGTACGAGGCTAAGAAGATAGTCTGCCCGTTAGGACTGAAAGTTCATAAGATTCACGCATGTCCGAACGATTGTATCCTATATCGCGGTGAGGAGTATGAGAACCTAGAAGCATGCCCTGTTTGCAAAGCACTACGATACAAGATTAGACGGGACGATCCAGGAGAAGTTGACGGGCAGCTAACAAAGAAGAGAATTCCTGCTAAGGTGATGTGGTATTTCCCTATAATACCACGGCTAAGGCGTTTGTTCAGGAACAAGGGGAATGCTAGAATGTTGCGATGGCACGCTGAAGAGCGTCAACAGGACGGGATGCTGAGACACCCCGCCGATGGTTCGCAGTGGCGAAACATCGACAGAAAATTTAAATCATGCAGTATGTACATACATATCTTAATTAGAGTTTTTACCAATATAATAATATCATTCATATATATGCTCAGTATATATATATATTGGAATTTTTATTAATTATAAGTCATATATTTGCTTATTACGATTTATCCACTTAATTTATTACAGACAAAAATAATTTTTCAAAGTAATTGTCATTAATCTTTGTACTTTAAATAATGTTAATGCATTAACTTCTATTTTATAAACACATATGTAAGCGAAAATCATATGCAGTGCTATAATCTTTAGTCCCGGTTCTTAACCCTAACCGGGTTTAAAAAGAATTTCGAAATAGCGGGAAAAGATATTTACTCCCGGTTGTTGAGAACAACCGGGACTGAGTAAATATCTTTTCTTTACTCCCGGTTGTTCTCAACAACCGGGACTAAAGATAGTCCCGGTTGTTGAGAACAACCGGGAGTAAAGATCCGGGGGTATATATATTCCCGGTGCGCCCTCGTCTTCTTCACCAACACTTAGACGTTTTCGGCTGATCGATCTCTCTCGGCCTCTCTCCTTCGCCGCCACTGCCTTGGGCAAATCCCCGCGCCGACGCCACCGTATCTCGCCGTCATCTCGAGCTCGTCATCCTCGCCGCTGCCTCCGCCTCCTCCACTGCCGCCGCATCTCTGGGGTGAGAGCCGCCGCCGCCAGATCTCCCTTCATCTCGATCTCTCCGATCTCGATCTCTCTCCGTCGCGCCGCCCGCCACGAGACGCCGCGCCACGACGACGACGCGCCACGCCGACGCCGCGCCAAGCCGCCGTCGGCACGCCATGCCGCCGTCTTCGCCGCCGCGCGCGCAATGCCGCCGCCGGCACGCCCCGCCACCGCCTTCGCCGCCGCGCAACGCCGCCGCCGCATGCCAACGCCACGCCGTCGCCGCCGTCGCCACGCCGCCGCCGCCTTCGCCGCCGCGCGCGCAATGCCGCCGCCGCCACGCCACGCCGCCGCCGCCACGGCCCCGCAACGCCACGCCGCCGCCGCCGCCGCCACGCCGCCGCGCCAACCGCCGCCCCGATGCCGCCACACCGCCGTTAGCGAACGAGAACAAGAACGATCGAACGAACGAGAGCGAGAACGAACACGTCAACGTACGTTGCCGTGAGAACGTGAACGAGAACGAGAACGATCGAACGAACGAGAGCGAGAATGAGAACGATCGAACGAAGACAAGCGAGAACGAGGGAACGAACGTGAATGAGAACAAGCGAACGAACGTGAACGAGAACGAGCGAACGAACGTGAACGAGCTAGGGAACGTGAACGAGCGAACGAACGAGGACGAACGTTAACGTGAAATATATATATATATATATATATATATATATATATATATATATATATATATATATATATATATATATATATATATATATATATATATATGTTACTTCGCATTTATCCTAATACATCTTTTTGTATCTTGCAGAAAAGACGTGTTGTCGGAGTCGTCCGTCAAGCCTGAGTGGAAGAGCTAGCCCTAGAAGGAATTGGAGCAGGCAAGTGACGTAATAATATAAATGATTGTTATATTTGTAATGCAATTAATTAAGATTATTAGACCTGTAATTAGACTTATCATATAAGATTGTGTAGTGTTCTAATATTATTTGAGTTTTAATATAAGATTATTTTATTGCAAATTAGACTTAGTATGATATTATTGACTACGGAATTGGTGCGACTCCTAACAATTGACTATTGTAGTCTTAATTAGACTTAGCATATACGCACGAAACACTTAGCATACATGACTATTTTAGTCTTAGCATGTAATATTATTTGAGTTTTAATATAAGATTACTTTATTTGTAATTAGACTTAGTATGTAATTATTGACTACGGAAGTGGTGCGACAAGTAGCAATTGACTATTGTAGTCTTAATTAGACTTAGCATATACGCACGAAACACTTAGCATACATGACTATTTTAGTCTTAGCATGTAATATTATTTGAGTTTTAATATAAGATTACTTTATTTGAAATTAGACTTAGTATGTAATTATTGACTACGGAATTGGTGCGACAAGTAGCAATTGACTATTGTAGTCTTAATTAGACTTAGCATATACGCACGAAACACTTAGCATATACATGACTATTTTAGTCTTAGCATGTAATATTATTTGAGTTTTAATATAAGATTATTTTATTTGTAATTAGACTTAGTATATAATTATTTACTAGCTAGGGTTGTATAATATACGTCACCTAGACTTAGCTTATATCACGATTTGTAATTAGACTTAGCACGTAAGGTTGTGTAGGGTTCTAATGTACGACATTTACACTTAGCATACATGACTTAGATTGTTAAAACATAAATGTCTCGTGACTTAGCAGATGTTTCTTGTATCAACAGATGGCTGACCGCGATGAGAAACAGATATTGTACGATACAATCGCGGAGGGAAGCAGCCAGTACTGGAATGAAGAAGAGGGAACGAGGATCCAAACCAGTACTTGAACGAGGAAGGGAACGTGGAGAGGGATGCGGAGGGAAACCAGTAGGGGCACGTGGAAAGGGATGTGGAGGGGAACCAGGAGGAGGAGGCTAGTGGTAGTCAACCCTCCGTTGGACAGAAGAGGGCACGCGGGCAACGAGGTGCAGCGAAGAAGCTTGAGGGTCGGCACATCATAACGGAAGTGGAAGAAGATGGACGTCCTAGTGCCCCGGCCGAAGCCGCCAAGAACTATGTACGTCACAGCGGTTGGGTTGTGCGGGATAACGTGCCTGTTAGTACGGTGTACTGGCGAAGAACAAGGGCACGCGGAGATCATGAGAGCTTTGTCCCAGATTCGGAGAAAGAGATGCTGTGGACCACAATGCTCGAGACATTCACCCTTCCTGCGGGTACAGAGGACAAAGTGAAAAGGTGGACTCTAAAGAAAATGGCAGAACAGTTTCAGAGCTTCAAGGGAGATCTGTACCGGAAGTATATACTGAAGGGGCAGACACCGAACTTCGACACATTCCCAAAGCTAAGGGATCACTGGGACGAATTCGTTGCATATAAGACATGTGAACAAGGGCAGGCGATGATGGAAAGAAACAAAGAAAATGCCGCCAAGAAGAAGTACCATCACCACTTGGGGTCAGGAGGCTATAGCGTCGCGATGCCGAAGTGGGAGGAGATGGAGGCTAGCTTGATTGAGAGGGGTATCGAACCAGCAACAGCCAATTGGCCGGAACGATCGAAGTTCTGGTACTATGCTCACGGTGGAACGCTCAACCCAGCTGATGGCTCACTGGTCTTCGGCGATTAGATACGAGAGGCTGCGCGACGACTAACAGATGCAGTGGAAGCCTCCTCTCAGGGCACGTTCCGACCAGACAGAGATAGTTACGAGCTGACACTCGCCCTGCAGACTCCAGAGCATCCAGGACGAACACGAGGGAAAGGGGTGATTCCTTGGAAGATTGGTTTCAAGGAGGACATCCACACGTACAGGAGTCGGATGAGGAGCAAGAGAGATACCGAGGCGAAGATTGCAGACCTAGAGTTCCGGGTATCGAGCTACGAACTCAACATGCAAGAGGAGGTGGCAAGGAAGGTTGATGAACGCATGGCCGCACATCGGTCCCATGATCCCCAGCCGACCATTCCTCCTGCAATGGTGAGCCCGTCAGGAAACCGTAGCAGCTGCGCCTCAACGGGGCAGGTAGGATCACAGAGCATGGACGCCATGCAAACACAGGACGAATCGACCTGTCCCGTTGATGACATCACTCAGCGGACACCATGTGAGCTGCATATTCCTTTCAAGAACTTATCAATAAAGGTAAGCTCATAGTTTATATATTTTAAATTTAGCCATTCTGCTAGTTGCTGCTTATATATGTTGATTACTAATAAATAATCTCTCACAACATGAAGGTGGCTTCGGGCATGGCCATCCCAACGGACCCTTCAGGTACTTACCACTGCAGGCCGATTCCAGCAGGATACTCGAAGGTCGAAGTTGAGTTGGTCGAAGGCGCGTACGAGGACCTCGAGCTGGATTACCGTGGAGGAGACGGTGAGACGCATCTACGAGACACAAGCCATGCCATTATTCTATGGCGCAGGCGGTACATCATCCTCCCTGGGCGACAAGCGGCGTCTCGTGCACCATCTCCTCCGGCTCCGCCATCTCCTCCTCAGGATCCTGCACCGTCTCTTCTTCATGCTCCGCCAGCACCGTCTCCACCTCAGGCTCCAGCATCGACTCCTCCTCAGGATCCTGCACCGACTCCTCCTCGTGCTCCTACACCTACTCCTCCGCAAGCTCCTCTTCCGGCACCTTCAAAGTCAAGGGCCCCCCCCAGCTCCACCGCCTGCCCACACAAGGGCAACAAAGAAGGCGAAAGTTGACGCCGCCAAGAACAAGGACCCGGGGTACGATTGCACGCAAGAGGAGCTTGACGCTTACGTTGCATCAGAAGTCAAGAGACAATTCAAGCCTCGAAGTCCAGAAAAGAAGATTCCTATAGACCCAGTGTCATGAACTTCTTCAGGGGTATGTCTGCACCTGTCAAGGAGGCCATCAAGCTATCGGATTATGAGCGAACGCTGAAGAAAGCATCTTCTGGAAAGTCCAAACCAGTCCCTCAGCTTGGAGAGCAACCAAACCAGGAGATCGAGCCGTTGGTGACCGGGAAAGACATGACGATAGAAGAATTTATTATTGACACCGGTCTAACTACGGATCAATTGCTAGGAGTTGAACCAATAGAAAAGGCGGAATTGAAATACATGTACGAACTCGGTAAACCGCTTGTCAAGCCCGAGCTGGTGCAGTCCCTACCCACACAAATGTACAAGTTCCATCAGCTGTACGTGGAGATGAGCGCCACCGGTAGAGAGATGATCGGAGCGAGGATCAGGGACCCGGACTTCTTGCAAGGAGATGATATTCTCTGGATCAATTTCAAGGGAATCTACGAAGTATACCAGCTGGATGCCCTCGACGTCTCTATTATGAGTTGCTGGACTTTGTAAGTATATCGTTCAATTATAATTCTTAATTACTACGTCTCCTTTAATTAATTAGGTCCTTGTATATAAGTAGACTATATAAAATAAAATACTCCCTTTTATCGTTGTAGAATGGAGATTCAAAGGGCCCGACGGCGGAGGGTTTTCGATACTGGATTCATCGACCCTCGGAGAGTAAACGTTGTAATGCTCGACCAATATCCATAGGAAACAGAGGACAATCTCGTCCATCTCCTGAAGGCGCAGCATTACAAGACGTTCATACTGTTACCGTACAACACAGTTAGTTTAATTTTACTGTCTTCCTACATACCAAATTTCATTCCCGTACGAACTTGCTAAGTGTTTCATATGTAATGCATCCCACGCACATTGCAGATTCCACTGGGTGCTTTTACTCTTCAACCTGTCGGCCTGCACCGTCAATGTATATGACTCAATGGATAAAAAAGAGTCTACGTTTGACAAGGTTTTCGAACTTATAGACAGGTACTGGCATAAGTTTCTCTGTTAATTAAGAAATTCTTGTTATGTTAATTATTTCTACTACGAATCATATCTTTAAACTCCATGTAGGGCTTGGTATCGGTTCCGTCATTTGGTCCGCAGCAACTGGAGAGAAAGACTTAGGAGGAGGTTCAAATTTCCTATGAGTACACATGCTCTACATTTATATTTCTCCGATTCAAATTAATACATACAACTGTATATTAATTAGATCTCACGCCGTTAATTTGTCATTTATTTGTAGTGCGCAAAGCAAAAGCAGGGAACTAACTTGTGCGGCTACTACGTGTGTGAGTATTGCCACTGCCTTGCAGACCAAATCATCACCACAAGAGAGCTCGATGTACGTACAAATAAATTCAAAATTTCATTACGTAACGATTTCTTGTTTAATTACTAATCAATTTCATACATTCATATAGTTTATTCGCATGAGGGATAACCTGACCACACACAAGGAATTTATCGCAGCGGTTCAAGAACAACTTATGGGATTCATCAACGAAGAAATCCTTAATCCCAAGGGTGAATTGTACTACGACGGAAACACAATTCACCGGTCCTTAGCTTCTGAGCTAGCAGCGACTACTACTACGTCGAAATCGTAGCTAGCTAGGACATATAATGGATTGTAATTAATACATGACTACATATGTTTCTATATGCATGTGTACACATTTTTTATAATGCAAATATATTTTGGTCATATATATATCTATTTACATATGCATTTGCATAACATATATATGTATAAATACATATATATTATGCATGTATATACATATAATATAATATAATATATATATATATACATATATATATATATGTATGCATATATATGTATTGAAACATATATATGCATGGTTTATATATATATATATAAACCATGCAGCAACAGGGCCATGCAAAAAAAAAAAAAGGTCAGCTCGATCTTTAGTCCCGGTTGGTAACACCAACCGGGACTAAAGATCGATCTTTACTCCCGGTTATTTCACCCGGGACTAAAGATAGCGATTTTTAGTCCCGGATTGGTACTCCCGGTTTGAAAACCGGGACTAAAGGGGGGTTACGAACCGGGACTACAAAGGGTTTCTCCACCAGTGTGTCTTTCCCATTAATGTCAGTTAAATTTTAGATAAAAACCTGATTAAAAAAAAGATTAAACCAATTAATGGACCATAAGCGAGGTGCAGTTGGTTGGAAATTTATGAGCTTCGTGAATTTTTCACTGGCTCCTTCAGTGTGTGCACATCCATCTCTTGTAATTAAAAAAAGAGAAATGCTATTAGACAGAATTTCATTCATCATAAATGCAAGCGACCCTCTCCAAAAATCAGAATAGTCCATTATGATACCCAGAAATTATAAAATGACAACATCCTGGAGATAACTTCAACCCATCCCTGCAAAAAAAAAAAAAAAAAAACTTCAACCCATCCATCTAGTTGCAATAAAAACTATGCGCTTGATTTATACTCCATCTGTCCTTAAATATTTGGCGCTGTTGACTTTTTTAAACATGTTTCTTCATTAGTTTTATTAAAAACTTTTGTGAAATATGTAAAATTATATATATACATAAAAGTATATTTAACAATGAATCAATTGATAGGAAAATAATTATAATTACTTAATTTTTTTAAAAAGACGAACGGTCAAACATGTTTAAAAAAATCAACGGCGTCAAATATTTAGGGACAAAGAGAATATCTTCATGTTTACTTTGTCATCTCATGGTCATCATGCAGCAACAAGCTATGGCCGGTGCTTATCTAGACTGCAAAGAGAGGGGAACTGGACGTAACTTGGTCAAACAATGTCGTTTCTATTTTCCTAACAGCTAACAAGTGTTTACTAGTTACTTTTGACAAAGGACAAGAAGTAATGAGTAAAAGAAAAAAGAATGTGATAAGACTTTGGTGGACATCACGTACTATATCCACCCACAAATATAAGCATTTTTTAAGCTATATATGATCCTGAACGCAACTTATTATTTTGTCGATAGAATAATAGGTAATATGATATGTTTGACATATTTTAGCAACCATGGAGAATTGAATTGTAGATGCATCTGAATTGCGACCATAGCAGTAAAGCTTTAAAACAACAACGGAATTTCTCCATGCTATTTATTAAATTTCAACATCTGCCTATCTGTTCAAACAACCCAAATTCACTCACTCTAATGCAGTTGATCCTGTGTAAACGCACAAGATCGTAGAGTCCAGTATATAGTCCTTGCAAATCATGGTTGTAAATATAAAATCGCAAATCACAAAGCTCTATTTGGTGACCTCCCATCCATCCGTCCAGCAACACAACTGGATGCCTTGTCCCGCATTCTTGCCCCCCATTCTCGCTGCACACTCACATATAGGCTATATTTAGTTATGTCAAGGTTATAGATACCACATATCTAATAGTAGTTGACTAAATCTCAGCAGGACCCACCACATACCATGTCCTATACGGAAACGACCTTCGGATATAGGATGAGTTCCGGATAAGGAAAGACAACCAGAGTTCTACATGGAAACGACAACGACTATTCGGATTGTCTCCATATTGGTTTCCCTAGTTCTACTTGGACAAGGGTACACATATGGATATAAATACAAGGCCCCCTAGGAGGAGGAGACACACCCACCATAGAAGACACGAACAATAGATCAAGACATAAGATCGACATACAAGCCAACATACGCCAAGACAAGACGCCGGATATCGACATCGGAGATATGCCTGGATCGACCCTATCCGGTACCTACAGAGGCCGGCCGTAGGGATCTAGCGCTGTCTCTGATCTCGCCAGGCACGAACTCGAGGAGGAAGACTACCCTTTTGTTGATTACGAGTCAGACCTTCAGACCGCCATGTCGACAACAGTTAGATAGGCTACCCACAAATATTGTACTGGTGTGATTATGGTGAATAAGAGCAATACTGGCTTCGGCTAACAGGATGTAGGGTTATTACCTGATAATTCAGGGGCTCGAACCTGTATAAAAATCCTTGTCTTCATCTCTTTTACCTCAGTCTCGCGTATATCCTAGTACCAACGATCCCCATAGTATGCAAATACCGGAATCGCGACATCAAACGTCGACAGTGGCGCGTCAGGTAGGGGGATTTTTGGTGCTTCAAGGTTTCGACGAGATGGGTCTAAGAGATGGATTCTCGGACGACAAACTACTCGACAACTTCAGCTGTGGAGAGATCTAACCCGATCGGAGTATGTCTCCTGACAAGATTGAAACCCTCGTCGTCGACAATTCGAGATCAGCCAAGATCCAAGTCGTCGCGGTTGCATGGGACGTCGGTTTGCCAACTGACTAGAAATCAATGAGGTATCCTAGTCGGGCCTTTGCTCTAGCCTTCACGAGGGGGCTTAATTCAAGCCAACCTTATCGGCAAATCACGACGTCAACTCTGGCCGGCCACGTCCACGCGTGTGGAACCAAATCCTAGACGTGCATGGCAGTACAGATGGACATGCACCAAGATAAGCTACACGCTCAGACCATGTGATTAGCATGGCTAATTAAGGTAATTAGTAGGTTAATTAATTTAATTGATCTACTAATTCGTAGATCCATCTAGCATGTATCTACAAAGGTACGCAATATTTTATATACAATTTACCGTACCTACTTTTCAAGATCATACAATATTGTCAGATCAATAATTTATTATGTTTACCTAGAGCATATTTTTTATACAATATCTATTATGCGAGTGTTTCCGGTGTTAGGCCGACAACGGTTTAACGCTAGGGGTTCGCTCTATTTTCTTTCGTATAAATCATGCTTGTTTACGGTTTACATAATATCTGATATTTACATCTGCTCGTTATATCTTGATAATGCTAGAAGATCCATGCAGTTTTTTGAGTACATACTCGATATTATCTACTATATGTCTTGCCTATATGTCTTGCCTTCTAAAAAATATTCCTTAGGAACAATTGAGCACCTGAGTAGGTTGTGGTCAAGTATACCGCATTATCGAGAATGATCTCGACAAATGCAGCGTCGTCGCGCCCAACCTACCAACGAAGTCCGACGACCTATCTCATAGCACCGGCCATTCCTCACGAACGCCGTTGGCTTGATCACCCGACATGATTGCGAACGGACATCCGGATATGCTACAAGTTGGGTGTGTGAGTCATGCTGGCCACATGAGACGCACATGTAATAAACTAACTCTAGCACCTCCATTGGTGTTCGAGAGATAATTCTACACGTTCGCTGGTCCTCGAACCAGTACGTAGCAATCTCTCACACCGCAACCTCCATTGGTGTTCGAGAGATCATTCTACATGTTCGCTGGTCCTCGAACCAGTACGTAGCAATCTCTCGCACCGCAACCTCCACTGGTGTTCGAGAGATCATTCTACACGTTCGCTAGTCCTCGAACCAGTACGTAGCAATCTCTCGCACCGCAACCTCAGATGGTCGAGGTACGACTATAGCAATAATGCAGTGGTCCTCGCACCACGACTTCAAATGATCGAGAGACACGTACTCATTGGTTCTCAACTAGTCAATCGTAGCGATCTCTCGTACATTTACTTCTAGTGGTTGAGTTACAACTACTACCTGGTTCTTGACCAGAGGTGTAGCGATTCTCTCATTACCTTTACTTCAACAAAGTTGATATCAGGTACACAATATCGCCAAGTGTTTTACCCAGAGATCCCTTACCACAAAGACACATAGCGTTGAAACCTATCCTAATGTCCCTTTACGCCGTCCTGACAAGGCCTTTGAGGAACCTAAGGAAACTTCGGCTGGGGACGCCCAGAGCGGATAAGGCCTTGTCGGATCCTGTAGAGACAAAAGACCATGTAAGATCTGGTCGTGTAAGAGTTCTCGCCGTGCGTATTAACCAAGCTGTGTAATCGGAAATTGGGTTTTCCAACTTCACGGCTAGGGGCTAGGATCAGTGCTTCTTCAACCGAGGCAGGTCAAAGGTCCAAGAGCCTTATCCTCCGAGAACGATTCTCCGACGACAAGGCTGGGGGCTAGGGAGAGTGTATAACTCAACAAACTGACTAATCGAAGTCAGTAAAAGAGTAGACGCTCATATACAAAACATTGGTCTGTAAGTTTAATTCATTTTCGGTTTTCCAGACATATTATAACATGTCACCTTTGAGTTTTCGCTCGGGGGCTATTTCTATCTAATATTCTTTTCTGAGTGTTGATTTCAGGAAAATTCTATTCGACTTTTATTGAAGACTCATGTCTCTATGGTTCTACACCAAGATCGACTAAGGCGAGTATGACAAATGTTGACAAGGCTCCGTCGCAGACTCTACGCCTACTCGATTACCCGAGAACGGTTGGTGGATCTCGACAAGGAATACGGAATGAAGAGATGGTGTACCCGCCGAGATAAAATTTCTTGACTTTAATCCAAGTTCTTGATTACAGCAAGACGGGAGACTTAGTCGTATGCTCTGTACTTTTTTGGTTGACGTCGGAGATTGACTTAGACAAACACTATAGGTGCTCGCACGAGGCTAATAAGGGAAGTTAATGTTATCTCTAAACTCATCGAGAACGGTCACATGAGCTCGATAACAGTTACTCCAAGGTCTGCGCGCGGTTGAGAATACGAATTCGTTAATTTGCATTGAAGTCGGGGGCTACTGTCAGGGTTATGGATACCATATACCTAATAGTAGTTGACTAAATCTCGGCAGGACCCACCACATACCATGTCCTATACGGAAACAACCTTCGGATATAGGAGGAGTTCCGGATAAGAAAAGACAACTAGAGTTCTACATGGAAACGACAAGGACTACTCGGATTGTATCCATATTGGTTTCCCTAGTTCTATTTGGACAAGGGTACACCTATGGGTGTAAATACAAGGCCCCCTAGGAGGAGGAGACACACCCACCATAGAAGACACGAACAATAGATCAAGATACAAGATCGACATACAAGCCAACATACGCCAAGATAAGACGCCGGATATTGACATCAGAGATATGCCTGGATCGACCCTATCCGGTACCTACAGAGGCCGGCCGTAGGGATCTAGCGCTGTCTCTGATCTCGCCAGGCACGAACTCGAGGAGGAAGACTACCCTATTGTCGATTACGAGTCAGACCTTCAGACCGCCATGTCAACAACAGTTAGATAGGCTACCCCCAAATATTGTACTGGTGTGATTATGGTGAATAAGAGCAATACCGGCTTCGGCTAACAGGATGTAGGGTTATTACCTGACAATTCAGGGGCCCGAACCTGTATAAAAATCCTTGTCTTCATCTCTTTTACCTCAGTCTCGCGTATATCCTAGTACCAATGATCCCCATAGTATGCAAATACTGGAATCGCGACATCAAACGTCCACAAGTTCCCACAAAAAAATTTTACACCCTGGCACATCGAACGTTTAAACACCTGTATGAAGTATTAAATATAGGCAAAAATAATAACTAATTGCACCGATTGCGACTAATTTGCCAGACGAATCTTTTAAGCCTAAATGCTCCATGATTTGAGAATGTGGTGCTACAGTAAACATTTGCTAATTATGGATTTATTAGGCTTAATAAATACGTCTCGTTATTTATTGGCTGATTCTGTAATTAGTTTTTTTATTAGTAGCCGAACACCCCATGTGACACCCTATATAATACCCGATGTAACACGCTAAAACTTTACACCGCTGGATCTAAACACCACCATATGCATCCACACCCAAGCCATGCATATGCTGATAGTGAAAACTGATTAAGAGATGAACTTGTTGACGATCTACAATGAGAGTGGGATGCATCAGGGAGCAAGACATAGAGATCACTGTACTCTCACGGATGCCGCTTTATTTCTACTTGGTATCAGCGAATAACATTTGGACAAGGTAGCAGAATACTTCGAGCATAGGAGAATTTGGTTGGTCTCAAGTCTTATCGCAAAAATGTATGGGAGAACAACAATGTGTCAATTAAGCAAATATCGTTAGTATAATCTATCAAAGAATCTGTAGTGAGCAAGTAGCGATCTTGATTCACTTGTTTAATACGTTTATTAGGATAAAAAATACTTTTTAAACTCCCGAAGCATAACATTAGCAGTTCATTTCTTGTGGTGAAGAGCTCTGTTTTATGGCACAGCTAAAAGCTGTTCTTGACAGGAACTATCAGTCAAACATTCTATTTTGGCGGTATGCATCTGTTAACAACCATGTCCATGCATGTATGTAAAATTGCGGACACACAGATGGGATCACATTCTTGTCCTGATAATCGTATACCAGAGTAAACCTGGCCACTTATATAGAGAGTTAAAGTTATATTTTGAAGTTTTAGTGCATTTTATTTATCCTCTGAAATCCAAGTGTCTCATGTAAAATGTGGGCAATGTACACCTTCACTATGGTCACTTGAAGGATGCAAATGATGAGGACATCATTGACTCAAATTGCTTAGGTTACACATCAACAAGCTAAAGGTGCATATGTTCTATATTAGGTCTACTCATTATATGTTTGAACAAACGTTACCGCACCATGAGTTTTGTATCTTCTCATTTGCAGAACTACTTGCATGGGTTAAGGAAAGGAGAACAGGCTCACGAGGTGCTTGGTTGATCAAAGAAGTTGATTGGGAACCAAACCAAGATCTTCCCCAAGTCTACTATAACCTCACCACATCACTTTTGATTCATAGAATACAAGAGATGAAGTTATACGCGTTTTGGAGTCGGAGCCCAAAAGGATCTAGCCACTTATCTAGAAGGAATTTCGGAGCCCATGAGTACTTGCTGGAAAGCTTATAGAGTCTAGTTTCAGATGGTTTTGGTCCCATGTTAAAAATCTTTCTCAGCTGTTGGGAATCTGTAAAACACGTACCTCATCCAGTCCAAGTCTGATTTGGGCCTTGGGCCTTGAAATTTTGTAGTAGGCTAAGCCCAAGGGGGTGGCGATGCCACCCTAGGATGTCCCCAATCAAATTTATTCAGTAGCTATCATAGTTTAGAATTGGGTTTGGGTTAGATTATTTCTGCCATTGCAGTTTCGGGCTAGTTCGGTTTGTGGAACCCCAAAGTCAAGTGCTTAATCATTCACATGCAATTGAGTTGCTATCTACCTTGTTCTTACTTGTGTTTTTCGATTCGTATGAAGGGATTAGCCTTCTCAGCGAGGTCAACCGGAGAGTGCATAGTTGATAACCAGATGAAACATGTTGCTACGATTGCGGGGTTCAGATCGTGTTAATCGGAAACCAGATCGTATGTGTTAAGCTTTCACCAAATCGAGAGTTATTAATACCTATAAGAAGATCGTCATCTAGTTCCTCATTAGTAAATACCTTGCAACAGAAACCATGAGTGAATGTGTCAAGAAATCTTGAAATAGACCGATCGACGAATCCAAGGAAACAACTTGGTTTTCGATGAATCTTTTTTTAACGCTAAAATTTGCAGATTAATTGCTCTTCGATTGATTCATATATTCATTTGTCGAGAAGCTTTTTCATGTTTGCTTTTATTTATCACATATACAATGCATATTAACAGAGATATACACTCGATCAAGCTAGGAATACACTGAAACAACTCTAGCGAGTCATGTAGATATAGTAGAAAGTTACTACACTATCAAAAAAAAATAGCGGATGTACAAACCCCTAAACTTGCGCACCAACTTATAGGTAAACAAGAGTCCAAGAAACAAATGTGATAAATCAGAGAAGCGGCCATAGATCGGACCTGATGCAGACATTGATCACAACAGTGTTCTAGAAAGTTCCGTTGAATTCACTTGACCTTCCAATTTTCTCAATCCATCAACCCGTGCTGACCAAAATGTCATGCCATCAATGGACCTGCTGGCCTGAACTGAGCACTACTGCAGTTATGCTCTCCACAACCATAACCTACCATGAGGCAGCTTTTTCTTCCCCCTTTGCGCCTCATTCCTAGTCTATGGAGGACAGGAAGAGCTATTTGTAAAAGGTTACACTGACGCAAGCTTCCAAACCAACAAAGATGATTTTAGATCGCAGTCTGGATTTGTGTTCTGCCTGAATTGAGGCGCTGTGAGTTGGAAAAGTTCCAAGCAAGATACAGTGGCTGATTCTACAACAGAAGCCGAATACATTGCTGCTTCTGAAGCAGCAAAGGAGGCTGTTTAGATAAAGAAATTTGTTTCTCAACTAGGTGTGATGACTAGTGCTTGTAGCCCTATGGACCTCTATTGCGATAATAGTGGTGCCAGCGCAAGCCAAGGAGCCTAGATCGCACAAAAGTCCAAACACATTTTACGGAGGTATCACCTCATTCGCGAGGTAGTGGGTAGAGGAGATGTGAAGATATGCAAAATACATACGGATTTGAATGTTGCAGATCCGTTGACAAAGCCACACCCTCAGCCTAAGCATGAGGCACACAGTAGGGCAATGGGTATAACATACATTCATGATTGACTCTAGTGCAAGTGGGAGACTGTTAGTGATATGCCCTAGAGGCAATCATAGAGATGATTGTATCACATACTATGTATACATATTTTTCCAACATTGTTCGTTGAAATAGATAACTCATTATTGGTTAATGAATATGTGATTCTTTCATGAGACTCTTTATGTTATGTGTTGCTATTTCTAAAGGATCCCTGATCAAATATCGTATGTGGAACAAATATGTTTAGATGATCAGCACATGTATTAATTGATGATCATGTCTCATGGATCATGGTATAGAGATACCAAATTAATAATGTGGGCACATGTTGTTGGATAGACCCAACATGAGACACTGCATGAACCATATGTGTTGTGTCATCAGTGATCTCATTTAGTGTTGGTGTTGAATCCTTAGATCTGAGATTATCATGGTTCCCAACATGTGTAGTAGCTTACTTAGGGACTGCTAAACGCTACTCCGTAATTGGTAGTTATAAATGTAGTTTTCGGGTATGCTATGAAACATGTAGTAGGATATGAATAATCAAGATGGGATTTGCCCCTCCTTTGGAGAGATATCTCTGGGCCCCTCGATGTTGTAGATTATGGAAGTGCATGGCCATGTCAAAGGTGATCGAGGAGTCAATCACAAGTTATATAATCTATCAATATGTTCGAGTGAATGATTGAGCTATTAGAGGATGGCACATATCTAGCCTCGAGCTTAATCGATATCGTGAGGCAAAGGGGTTCATACAAGTATACACTAGAGGTTCAGCCGATATGATCTTTATGTATGCCTGGTGGGTCAATATGTTCTGCTAGGGGCCGCTGTTGACGCGTGGACCGAAAAGGAGTTTTTGGGTTACAGCCGAGTATAATGAACCTACAGGGTCGCAAGCTTGATGGGCCTGAATAACGGGATTGGATGGAGATTCAATATGAGCTTAATTCGGATAGGGATCCGAATAGGAGTCCTACTGGCCTTAGAGGCCCGAGTGATGGATCCTATATATTCGTGAGGGGTGTGATCGGCGGAGGCATTGCATCACGTGAGAAACCCTAGCCGTCACTTCCCTGCCCAAGCAAAACCCTAGCCGCGCGCGGGTGCTAGCACATCTGCGCGTGGCGTTCCGTCCCTGTACGTGTGGATACCGATAGAGGCGCCGCTTGTTTGCGGTGCTGATCGGCGTGGGAGTACGGCGAGGAGAACGCACGAGGAGGAGAAGGTCGAGCCGGTGCGATCGACTACTTCCTCTACATCGACGCGCGCTACTTCGCGAGAGTTCCTTCGACTTCTCAGCATCTTCTTCCACTACGCAGCTCGTCGAGTGGTAACGATCTATGATCTAATACTTGCATAGATCCTGGTTTACACGATAGAAAATTTTGACTTATGCTATCGTAGCCTACGCGTATCCCAACAGTGGTATCAGAGCCGCCTTGTATAGTTTATGATCTAGATCATTGCATATAATTGATATGCAGGTGTAGTAGATTAGATCTATTATGTTGTATATGAGTCCGATAGCCGCATGGGTTTATGAGATCAATCGGTATGTGTGTTGGTGACTTCAATGGAATGTCTAGTACTCACCAAGGCCGAGCGCGATTGTGTTCGTCAGATAGTCCGATGTCCACTGGAACCGCACGCCAATGAGAAAAACGAGCTAATGAGATTGACTCGGTTTCGGCATATTTTGATTACGCCGTTAAGGTTTTCACATGGCGAATCGTAGATGAGATCTATGTACCCCATGACCTTTTCAGGGCGCTGCCCTGAAACCCGCTGTGTGCGTTGCCCCTTAGATTTCGCTTGGGGTTTTATATCTATCTTATTTTATTGCTGTTATATATTTGATATGACATGGTAGGATAGATTCCGTCAGAAAAATTAAGTGTAACTTATGCTCTTCCAATAATTGCACCTATTACGGTTGTGATCATAAGTGATGGGTTTGTCATAGCAAAGTGTCACTTTTTATCATGATAAAATAGGATAGATGTCGGACATCTATATGCAGAGATTATTGGTTTACTTGACAAGGTTATCAAAACAGTTTTGGACCTTGGGGCATAGGTTGGGTTGGACATGGAGATGTCACCCCAACAGCACAAGAGTCACATATGATGTGATTAACAAGGTGTTGCTTACCTATTTTGATAGTGGTCTAGCTGTGATGCCAAAGCTCACTAGACACTAATAAAATGAGGATCTTGACTCACTATGTTACTAGAGGGAGTTTTGTTTCACAATACATAGTGGGAGTATCTTTTGTTAAATTGTTTAATGAAAGGTTAAATGTAAACATGGTGCTGATTTTGCATACATATATTTCTATTGTAGATCATGGCAGCTCCTGCACCATCCAGTTTTAACTTGCGATCTATTCTTGAGAAAGAGAAGTTGAATGGAATAAACTTCATGGATTGGTATCGCAACCTGAGAATTGTTCTCAGGCAAGAGCACAAAGAGTTTGTGCTTACAGAGCCTTTTCCAGCTAACTTGCCCAACAATGTTCCTGCTGCTCAACATAGGGAGCATGAAAAGCGATGCAATGATTATCTTGATATAAGCTGTCTCATGCTTGCTACTATGTCTCCTGAGCTTCAAAGGCAATATGAGGCATTGGATGCTCATACAATAATCACGGGACTACGTAACATGTTTGAGGACCAAGCAAGAGCTGAGAGGTTTAATACCTCAAAGTCCTTATTTGCGTGCAGGCTTGCAGAAGGTAATCCAGTGAGCCCATATGTGATCAAAATGATTAGTTACACTAAGAGTCTGGATAAGCTTGGCTTTCCCCTTAGCCGAGAGTTGGCTACTGATTTGATTCTCCAGTCGCTCCCTCCCAGCTTTGAGCAGTTCATAATGAATTTCAACATGAGCAACCTGAACAGGACCTTGGCATAATTGTATGGGATGCTAAAGACTGCCGAGGAAAGCATTAAGAAAAACTCCAACCATGTGATGGTTATGCATAAGCGCAAGCCCAACAACAAGAAGAGTGGTCAAAAGAGAAAGCTAAACTCTGATGAGATCACGAGTACTAGCAACTCTAAGACCAAGGTTCAAAAGACAGGGCCCGCTAACGATGCAGAGTGCTTCTTTTGCAAGGAGACAGGTCATTAGAAGAGAAACTGTAAGAAATAGCTAGAGCAACTCAAGCAGAAGCAGCAGGATGGAAAGAGTTCCACCTCATGTATTAATATTATAGAAATTAATCTTGCTACTTCCTCTACTGATTCTTGGGTATTTGATACCGGGTCAGTTGCTCACATATGCAAATCGTTGCAGGGGCTGAAAAGAAGTAGGAGCTTAGCAAGAGGCGAAGTGGACATTCGCGTGGGCAATGGAGCAAGAGTTGCTGCAGTTGCGGTCAGCACTATGCCATTATCTTTACCGTCAGGATTAGTTTTGGAGTTAAACAATTGTTATTGCGTTCCAGCTTTGTGTAACAACGTTATCTCTGCTTCTTGTTTGCAAGCAGAGGGTTATGGTTTTAGATCTGTGGACAATTGTTCTTCAATCTATTATAATGACATTTTCTATTTCCATGCACCCATGATGAATGGCTTATACATTGTGAATCTTGATGGATGTTCAGTCTATAACATTAATGCAAAAAGGCAACGTCCTAATGATTTGAATCCCACTTTTAGTTGGCACTGTCGCTTGGGTCATATAAATGAGAAACGCATGGAGAAGCTTTATAGAGATGGACTTCTACACTCGTTTGATTTTGAATCTTTTGAAACATGTGAATCTTGTTTACTTGGCAAAATGACAAAGGCACCTTTCACGAGTCAAAGTGAATGGGCAAGTGAACTATTGGCACTAGTATATACTGATGTATGTGGACTAATGAGCTCAACTGCCAGAGGTGATTTTGGGTACTTTATTACCTTTACCGGTGACTTTAGTAGATATGGTTATGTCTACTTAATGAGGCAAAAGTCTGAGACCTTTGAAAAGTTCAAGGAATTTCAGAATGAGGTACAAAATCATTTGGGCAAGACAATCAAGTATCTACGATCTGATCGTGGTGGAAAGTACTTGAGCCTTGAATTTGGTAATCATCTAAAGGAGTGTAGAATTGTTCCACAACTTACTCTGCCAGGAACGCCTCAGTGGAATGGGGTGTCTGAACGGAGGAATCGTACATTGTTGGACATGGTGCGATCAATGATGAGCCAAACTGATCTGCCGCAAAGCTTTTGGGGTTACGCTCTAGAGACACTGCGTTCACAATAAACAAGGTTCCATCAAAATCAGTGGATAAGATACCATATGAGATATGGACAGGGAAGCGTCCCAGTTTGTCTTTCCTAAAGATTTGGGGCTGTGAGGTCTATGTAAAACGTTTGCAATCGGACAAACTCACACCTAAATCAGATAAATGCTTCTTTGTGGGGTATCATAAGGAAACGAAAGGATATTATTTTTATAATCGGGAAGAAGGCAAAGTGTTTGTCGCCCGACACGGTGTTTTCTTGGAAAAAGAGTTTATTTCAAGAAAGGATAGTGGGAGCATGGTGCGACTTGAAGAAATTCAGGAAACACCGGAAAACGCTTCAACGTCCACACAACCACAACAAGCTGAGCAAGATGTTGTTCAACAGGTTGAACAAGTTGTTGTTGAACCAGTTGTGGAAGCACTGGCTTCACGAAGGTCCAAAAGGATACGGCGTACACCTGCGAGATATGCGTTGTTAACTACAGGACAACGTGATATATTGTTGTTAGACAACGATGAACCTACTATCTATGAGGAAGCAATGGTGGGACCAGACTCTGAGAAATGGCTTGGAGCCATGAAATCCAAAATAGAATCCATGCATGTCAATCAAGTTTGGAACTTGGTTGATCCACCTGATGGTGTAAAAGCCATTAAGTGCAAATGGGTCTTTAAGAAAAATACAGATGTAGATGGAAATGTTCACATCTACAAGGCACGATTGGTGGCGAAAGGTTTCAGACAAATTCAAGGTGTTGATTATGATGAAACTTTCTCGCCAGTCGCCATGCTAAAATCTATTCGGATTGTTTTAACGATTGCTGCCTATTTCGACTATGAGATATGGCAAATGGATGTCAAAACAGCTTTACTCAATGGAAATCTCGATGAGGATGTGTACATGACACAACCCAAAGGTTTTGTCGATCCACAATCAGCTAAAAAGATATGCAAATTGCAGAAATCCATTTATGGGTTGAAGAAAGCATCTCGGAGTTGGAATATTCGTTTTGACAAAGTAGTCAAGGCGTTGGGATTTGTCAAAAATGAAGAAGAGCCTTGTGTATACAAGAAGATTAGTGGGAGCGCACTGGTGTTTCTAATCCTATATGTAGATGAGATATTATTGATTGGGAATGATATTCCTATGCTTGAATCCGTTAAGACATCGTTGAAAAATAGTTTTTTAATGAAGGACTTAGGGGAACCAACATGTATTCTGGGCATAAGGATCTATAGAGATAGATCAAAGAGGTTAATTGGATTAAGCCAGAGTACATACATTGACAAGGTGTTGAAGAGGTTCAACATGCAAAATTCTAAGAAAGGTTTTTTACCGATGTCACATGGCATTAATCTTGGCAAGAATCAATGTCCTCAAACGACTGATGAGCGAAACAAGATGAGTGTGATTCCATATGCCTCGGCTAGAGATGGCAACGGGGACCCATAACCCGAGACCCGATGGGTTTTTACTCTATTAGGAGGCAAATGTGTTACAAATAATGTACCCATGGGTCTCTTATCGGGCATAAACTTCACCCATCGGGTGGGCCGGGTCGTAGAACGTTCTTTACCCACCCGAACCCATTAACCCGTGGGTAAAAAATACCCATAGGCCTCAGCCCAAAAGAACATGTGCAGCCCAAGGCCCAACAACAAATTTAACCCTAGGTATAAAAGCCTCCCACCCACTTCCTCTCCCTCACTCCCCCTCTCTACACCCATCTCACCTGTAGGGTGCCCAGCCGGCCGCCGGCCGCTGCCCGCGCCACCTGTGCCGCCGCACACCGAGACCGCGCTCGCCCTCGCTTCCCACGCTGCCGCATGCCACCCGCGTCGCCGCACGCCATCCCCGCGCCGCCGCACGCAGTACACACCCGCGCGCCGCCATCCCGTGGCTGGGGAAGCTAGCCGTCACGCGAACGCCGCTCGCCCGCGCCGCGTGCACGAAGGCTATGGCCGACGCCCGATGCAGTCCACCCACTAGCCGGGGGCCGAGGCAGGTGGCTAGCTAGGTTAGGTATTAGGGATTTTTGCCGGGGTCGAGGCGTCGAGCAAAGCCGAGCTGCCGAGTTGATTTGTTATATTATATCACTGTTTGAATTATCAGTTGATTTGTTGATTCTGCAATGTGGGCTGTGCAATGTGGCTGCATGGTTTGTGTGTGTGCTTTTTAATCCTAATTTGTAAATAAAACTTTGCTATGGTGTTGCACTGCTGATTGACTGGATGGATTGTGTGCTCAATCTGATTGCTCCAATGGGTATGGGTACCCAATGGGTACCCGTCACCCGTGCGGGTGTGGGTATGGGGGAATTTTTCACCCGTGAGCGGGTGTGGGTAATGAAGCGGGAGCATTTCATTTCAATGGGTGTGGGTATGGGGTAGGCGAACCCGATGGGTACGCACCCGTTGCCATCTCTAGCCTCGGCAATCGGATCCATCATCTATGCTATGCTATGTACACGTCCAGATGTTTCATATGCACTTAGTGCAACAAACCGATACCAATCAGATCTAGGTGAGAGTCACTGGATAGCTATAAAGAATATCCTGAAGTACTTGAGAAGAACTAAGGATATGTTCCTAGTCTATGGAGGACATGAAGAGCTCGTTGTAAATGGTTACACTGACACAAGCTTCCAAAACGACAAAGATGATTTTAGATCGCAGTCTGGATTTTTGTTCTGCCTGAATGGAGGCGCTGTGAGTTGGAAGAGTTCCAAGCAAGATATAGCGGCTGATTCTACAACAGAAGCCGAATACATTGCTGCTTCTGAAGCAGCAAAGGAGGCTGTTTGGATAAAGAAATTTGTTTCTCAACTAGGTGTGATGACTAGTGCTTCTAGCTCTATGGACCTCTATTGCGATAATAGTGGTGCCATTGCGCAAGCCAAGGAGCCTAGATCGCACAAAAGTCCAAACACATTTAACGGAGGTATCACCTCATTCGCGAGATAGTGGGTAGAGGAGATGTGAAGATATGCAAAATACATACGGATTTGAATGTTGCAGATCCGTTGACAAAGCCACACCCTCAGCCTAAGCATGAGGCACACAGTAGGGCAATGGGTATAACATACATTCATGATTAACTCTAGTGCGAGTGGGAGACTGTTAGTGATATGCCTTAGAGGCAATCATAGAGATGATTGTATCACATACTATGTTTACATATTTATCCGACATTGTTCGTTGAAATAGATAACTCATTATTGGTTAATGAATATGTGATTCTTTCATGAGACTCTTTATGTTATGTGTTGCTATTTATAAAGGATCCCTGATCAAATATCATATGTGGAACAAATATGTTTAGATGATCAACACATGTATTAATTGATGATCATGTCTCATGGATCATGGTATAGAGATACCAAATTAGTAATGTGGGCACATGTTAGTGAACATGTTGTTGGATAGAACCAACATGAGACACTGCAAGAACCATATGTGTTGTGTCATCAGTGATCTCATTTAGTGTTGGTGTTGAATCCTTAGACCTGAGATTATCATGGTTCCCAACATGTGTAGTAGCTTACTTAGGGACTACTAAATGCTACTCTGTAATTGGGTAGTTATAAAAGTAGTTTTCGGGTATGCTATGAAACATGTAGTGGGATTTGAATAATCAAGATGGGATTTGCCCCTCCTATGGAGAAATATCTCTGGGACCCTCGATGTTGTAGATTATGGAAGTGCATGGCCATGCCAAAGGTGATTGAGGAGTTAATCACAAGTTATATAATCTATCAACATGTTCGAGTGAATGATTGGGCTATTAGAGAATGGCACATATCTAGCTTTGAGCTTAATCGATATTGTGTGGCAAAGGGGTTCATACAAGTATACACTAGAGGTTCAGCTGATATGATCTTTATGTATGCCCGGTGAGTCAATACGTTCTGCTAGGGGCCGCTGTTGACGCGTGGACTGAAAAGGAGTTTTCGGGTTACAGCCGAGTATACATAAACCTATAGGGTCACACGCTTAATGGGCCGGAATAAGGGGATAGAATGGAGATCCAATATGAGCTTAATTCGGATAGGGATCCGAATAGGAGTCCTACGGGCCTTGAAGGCCCGAGTGATGGATCCTATATATTCGTGAGGGGTGTGACCGGTGGAGGCATTGTATCACGTGAGAAACCCTAGCCGTCACTTCCCTCCCCGAGCAAAACCCTAGCCGCGCGCGGGTGCTAGCACATCTGTGCGTGGCATTCTGTCCCTATACGTGTGGATACCGATAGAGGCGCCGCTGGTTTGTGGTGCTGATCGGCGTGGGAGTGCGGCGAGGAGAACGCACGAGGAGGAGACGATCGAGCCGGTGCGATCGACTACTTCCTCTACATCGACGCGCGCTACTTCGCAAGAGTTTCTTCGACTTCTCAGCGTCTTCTTCCGATGCGCAGTGCGTCGAGTGGTAACGATCTATGATCTAATACTTGCATGGTTCCTGGTTTACGCGATAGAAAATTTTGATTTATACTATCGTAGCCTACGCCTATCCCAACACTCAGGATGCTTTCCAACTGATGCAACCGTTCGAGGAAGTATATATTTCATGAGAGTTGTTCTAGACCATATTAAACCAAAGGAAATATGGAATGTTTTCTTTTGCCGAGCTATTTACTTTGGTTAATTATTAGTGAAGCAATATCTACCAAGAGAGATGAGATGCAAGAACAAGCGGCAGTAACGCGGGATGCATCCCACTCCAACTTTACAATGCCTGTCATCAGGTTCTAGCTTTTGCCGTTTACGTTACCAAAATGCCTTGGTTTATTGAAGATGTGAGAGCTACACGAGAATTGGAAGTTTTATTGATGAGAAATGTATTCCTTTATAGTTGTTGGAAAGGGTCATCTCTGGATTTAGTGATTCTTGAGTTGATACTTCATATTTACTGGGCATCAATGCCTTGAGCAGCACAGTGAATTCTATCTGCTGCTTTGCACAAATTCAATGGCATTTGCAATGAAATACAATTGACTTACTCGAACATTTTTTTTAGAACTAGTTACTCGAACTGAACACCGTATATTTGGTTAGCATCCTTATTGTGATGATCGCAATTGGGTTGAATTTATGGGTCGACAAACCATCACATTAGGAGAAATGGCATAAGTTATTCTAAATTATTCTATCGTGTGAACAATTTTTGTTTAACTGTAATCACCGTCAGATTTACTGGGTGGTCCGGGTGGTCCCCGTTAAGCTAAAAATGAGCCGACCACAGGCCCATGTGTGTAGGCATTGTAAAAAAACCAAGGATTTAAATCTCCACTGCTGGACAAGGCAGCAGCTAAGAAATGTCAGCTTTGCCGCTACATCACGTATGACGCTAATAGCCGGAGATTGCTGGAAATAGACGCTAATTTAGCTTCATTTAGTGGCAGCTAAGCTGTGATTTTGCTGTTTTGGGCTGAAATTAGCTACGGGCCAAGGCCCGTCTATTTTCTCATGTATAAAACTCTAAGTCCTCGTCTCTCTCTTCCCTCACTCCCTCTACTCAGCTTATCCACTACAGGCGACGGCAGCAGCGGCTGAGGGCTGCGCCCAGAGACGGCGGCTGCGGCTGTGCCCGGAGACGGCGGCAGCGGCTACGGCTGTGCCCAGAGACGGTGGCGGCGGTGGCTGTGCCGGAGACGGCGGCGGCAGCCTCGCCCGGAGGTGACAGCTGCGACAGCGGAGGCTGCGCCCGGAGGCTACGGCGGCAGCGGCCCACTCCTCCTCTCCCCCAAGCAGCACGAGCACCATGTCCCAGACTCCCAGCCAGAGATAGGCAAGCTTTTCTCTGATTTTCTGATATTCCATATTGATGTTGTGTTTGAACTTTGAAATGGGAATATGAGATCAGTAGATCACCAGTGAGGTCTTATTTTTAGCTGCTAGTGATGAACTATTTATTTTGTTCATGTGATGACCTATTTATCCTATGATTTTTGCAAAACAGCTAAATGGCTTAGCTGCGGCTATAGCCCGCTATAGCTGATCTTAGCTATTTAAAGCCCTAGCAGCTAAAGGCCTTAGCCGGCTATTTAAATCCTTGAAAAAAACAAACCTGGTGCGGTAAAGCTGAAGCGCTACAATTTAGTTTCTGCGAGAGCACGATCTCGATTCACCGACTCTGCTTCTTCGCCCCCTACCAACCTCGTGAGGCGTGATCGACCGGCGACAACGGACGAGTAGCTGTGTCTAATCATATGCTCCCTTTCCGAGACCGGCAACAGCGACGACGCTGCCCCTCTCTCCGCCAGACAACTCCAATCGGCCGGCGGTCCGCCTCCTGCCCTGAGCCACACAATTCTACCGGCCGGCGTGAGCGTGACTTCCCGGTGACGGCAAATGCTGAAGGCAACGTGCAGTGCGGCTGCCCACGGTAGGGTAAGGTGACTGGTGCCGGCGTGCAAGTGCGGGGCTGCGGGCAAGTTGCATGGAAGCAAGGTATTTAGGTCTTTGTATACGACTTGTGTTTTTTTAAAAAAAAATTTTAGTTTTGACCATTATCATCTGAAAATGTAATGCTTCCTCTTCCTCTATCTACTTTTGATAGGCATATTTCTAATTTTGAAAATTATATTTTTGATAGGTATATTTCAATCTAATAATCTATTCTCTTATTGACTTTCTCGGATTTAATCCGTGACTCTCTCTATTCTTCCACATAAGGTTGGCTACGTGGGCATCGATAAATATAAATATTAATGAATCGTTTGTTGCTGAAGAATAACTAGTAGAATGTTTAAATAGATAATAAGTAGAATTACT